>NC_053517.1:55430773-55753273 GCF_016920715.1 Anopheles arabiensis | reverse complement strand
TATAGACTTATAAATTTATCTTCCTATTATTTAAAATTTTCTTTCTTTCCCAGTGTGTTCTTATGTTCATTGAAAAAAGAATAATCAATAATCTTGTCAATTAAAATCACGTAAGTTTGAACATTTCTCTGTATGTTTAGGCTTGCATCACGCAATAGTTTCAAGGTGGATAGAACCAAATTTGGACCAGATTAAAAAAAGGAAACACTGGTCCGATTTGCAAATTTGGAGATACGAGATGCCTTATGGTGCCACTTTTGTGTTGTAGATCAAACACAATTTACACTATCTTTGACAATCTCTTAACCCATCCCCTGAAACAAATGCACGTCTAAAGTTTGTGCAACGAATTCTAATTTTACCTTTTCGTTCCTTGAAGTAGCGTAACTTTTTTGGCCATCACAGTAAGAGGAGAGATGATAATGAGGGATATGTAAAATTTTGCCTGCTGATTCATGAGATACTATTACTGAAATAACATTTTGTTAGTGCAGTTAACACTCATGAACATTTAAAAACTGTGTCCATTTTTTAATGCAAACGTTACTGCAAGCACAGCAGTTTTACGCCGAGAAATAATTGAAACTTATTTTTTATGTTTTTTTTTCATTATTTCATCAATGAATTGAATCATTGCATTATTTCATCAATGAAAAATCCGCCATGGGTTCAAATCTTAAACTGATCGAGTACGGTGTTTGAATTCGGCTTTAAAACTTAAATAAAATGAATTTAATAAAATGAATTGGAAAACGGTGCACTTGCAATCGTATAACATGTTGCAGTCCGTAACCATTCCCATCGCATGTGCAGTGTACGTTCAACTTTTACGACTAATTGATTGACTTTCTTCCTAGCAGAAACAATCGTAACTATCTAACCCGCCCCCTCCCTCCATCCCTTTTTTCGTGTCACGAATACTTTTTCCTTTACAATAGTGTTAAAGAAACTTTTCACTACTACAAAAGTTTTCGCTCCTTATGCTTTTCCGTCTTTAGGGGAATACTCATGTGTTATGTTAGCTACCTGGACGCTTCAAGCCATCTAAAAGCATTTCTCATTTTTTCCACACACCGGCACGCAATCGTGTCCCTTTCGTAATGGTTTTCTCCAAAGTGTTTAGAAAGCGAACTGAAACCGTCTTTTATTTGAGTGGAACTAATAGAACCGTGACTTCAAACAGAACTTGCATGGCACCCTACCCAAAGACATGGTTTTGCCATTTTCGCTTTGCTAAATCTACTTTCTAACTCCCCTGGTAGTTTCGCAAGATTGTGTTTTTATGCGATCCAACAATTCTCCGGACTATATACACCGTAGATTGCGAGCCTGAGCTACATTCGCTAGGAATGCTGTCATTGCTTCATTCGCTCATACGACGGATGTAAATCAAATATAAATTAATTTCCAGCATGCCTTTCGACCCCGTATATGTGGCAGCCGTGTTATCAAGATTGTGTAAAGAAAACACGTGAAAAGAAATAAAACTGACTTCCATTTGTATCCGTTCTCCGATCCGCCACCGTTTGCCTGGAGGTAGCTTTTCGAGCTTCATTTTCTTTATTCACCCTCCGACTGCAGGAATTATGGTTGCTTTTGCAAGCTTAAGCATCTGCCTTACCGTGGTCCCAGACACAATGAACAATGATAATTTACAGAATTTCAATTTATTATCCTTTTTGCCACCGCCACCGCCGTCCGTTGCTAAGATAAGTGGGAATCCCTTCTCGTTTACCTCACCAAAGATGAAGAAACCTTGACAAAGCATATCTAATAAGGCATATTTTCTTTTGTTGCCTCACGGACCATCACGGTGGTTTGATTTATTTAGGCAACATTTTATTTACCACGCGAATAAGAGCTTCAATTCTCAGTTATTAAACAATGGTTATCGTGCTATTGAAATAACTTTCACTTTTCTAAATTCATCGTGCTGTCAAACATACAAGAAATGACACATCTTAGATAAATTATGGCTATTCTAGTTAAATACACATGTTTGGAAAATGCTGTAGACAGTTGGTTTTTTTGGCAAAATTCAACCTCAACAACCATACTTTAAATCATACATTAAACAGCTGCGAATGCCAAACATTCGCCGAAATGTTGAAAACTTCCGTTTGTTTATAATCTACAAATCCTTTGTGTTTCCCCGTACCGGCCCCATTCCATCATCTAGCTGCCATTGCACACACCTTATCCACGATAATCTTTAACAACATGCCGGCTCTCCCACCAGCTAACTATAGAAAAGATCCGAGGCTTCGTAGGATAAGCTTTCACAATCGTTGCTTGCGGCTAGAACAGCTCCGACAACTTTGCAGGCGCCATGATGTAAAACCTCTTCTAGTTTCAGTGTCTGATGTGGATGCACTTATACCGCTACAACTTTAACATCTGACTGATCAAACAAGAAGGGTCGCGCACGTATCCTATAAATTTTGCACTTCACAACCAGAACGCGGTTTAGTTGGTTGTTTTCTTGAACCTTAATACTTACCGCAAAGAAAGTATTACATATTTTTTTACTACATTTAACAAACAAACCAAACTTGAAATTTTTTTCGCGAAAAACCTGTCATGGATCATAAGCCTAGCACAGTTTTATTAAAATTTTATGCGTACAGCATTTGTTATTAATGTTATCAATCCGTATAAAGCTCTTCGAAAGGAACAGTTACCAAAGTACCATGAAACAATGCAGTTGTAAAATGTGGTATTACTTCTACTTACATTCAGCCCAAAAGGCAACTACAACATACGACTTTCTTATGTAATAACATTGCTTTCCTGCTATGATAATATTTTCACCCGCTGTTTACTTCGTAAGCTAGAATATTTCTCACACACTCCGATGAAAGATATCTGCGAAGTGTAATGCGAAACAACAGCTTTTATTGAATTCATAGCGAGTCACAGGTTGGCCACGATTCTGTGTTCCTTTTTTCAGCCAATTTGTTTCATACCCTATTCAACTTGCTTTCCAACTTCACCGTTCAGGCAATCCAAACGGTTCAAAAGTACAAATGAATACAAATGCTATCTAATGTGCTGCTTTAACATTCAGTGTGCCACCTGGTCGTGGCAAAATGGCTCAGTTATTGAATTTTAAGTTTTGCCTTATTTTGCTGTCGGCCTTATTTTAGAAGGGGAAAATGTGTTTGAATATAAATAGTAAAAGTTTTCCTAGGTTAATAATTTTTTTTTTTTGCAATATTCATACCTGTTTAAATTGTATTTCCTGTAATAAGGTCACATATTTGAGTGAAATTTGCGTAATTCGTAAATCAATAAATGTTTCAATTTTGAAAGTGCTACAAAACATTGTTTTCATCACGTGTAAATATGTTGCTACAAGCTTAACTGTAAACTGTAATTTTGAATAGCAAATATTAAACACTCTTAAAAATGACACATAATTACGTTAAAGCTACGAGGATTTCAATCAGTTCAATAATACTACATGTTTTACTCAACTTGCGCAAGTAATTTTAATGTTACGCAGTTGTTTAGTGCACTATGTAGGTGATAAATGCAAATGCGTTGCTACCTGCGTGTAGATGCGATAAGGTAATCCGTATTTTCACTGGATAATAATAATTTCACACCAGATTGCCAGTATGCCCCATTGGCTATTTTGAAAGTTCTTCTGCCGTAACTAGTAAATGGTTTAAATAATAAATACACAGCTATTTGCACACAGTTGCTTGGACTCGCACACTGCCACTATAAATACAAAATAACACACCAGGCTTTGCTGACTTCAACTTATGGGTACTTAACATATGTACTACCCATCCTGCTTTATTACGAATCATCGTGGGAACGAATAGAGCTTGGTTGTAGCGTTAAAAATAAATAAAATAAAATAACTACGATCCGATGCGTGCTTTTTGCTGTGCTTAATTCATGACACACAGTTGTAAAATGTTCACACATTTAAATTGGCGTCATTAATGACACGAAAATTTTACCATTTTGCTTGCTACTTACCGTAGTGGAATGGTGAACAGACAATTCAATCTCATTTCTCAGCTATGTAAAAAATGGCTCGTTATGTATCACTTTTTTGAATTACGATACATTTTGATGAAACTGATTACTTACTATCCATACGTTACTTTCTCGTTTTCATTTGAATTTCGAAATGTTATTACAATTGTTCACACACATTTAAAAGAGATACACTCGAAATGGGTTAATTATTTATGCTTACACCTTGGGTTGCTCATTATCGATCCTTGTCTTTCCGTTGCATTTATTTTAATTAACCGTTATCATTACTTAATAATTTTCAGTTTCTGTCACTGCACTGGGATCCTTTTTTGTATGTGTGTGTGTCATCAAAATGTTAAACAATTCCATTCACTAAAGTTGATTTAATACCCGTATCTTTCCATCTTTTTTCAGATACGGTCGATGGGTAACCCGACGAGTGGCTATCGGAACAATTGCCGTTATTTGGCTTCTTGCAGCACTTGTATCGTTTGTTCCAATATCACTCGACCTACATCGAGACAAAAGAGACAAAACGGACACATCGCTCAAAATCAATGGCATCAAATACGAGACCTGTGCTCTTGATCTAACACCAACTTATGCTGTTGTATCTAGTTGTATAAGCTTCTACGTACCTTGTATAGTTATGATAGGTATCTACTGCAGGTGAGTAATAAAAAAACACGCTATGCGGTTCTTCTCAAACTAAACATGAAACTAGTGTTTTTTATTCAGAACGGTGTAGTTTCATATATCGAATCAAAATTTAGCACAAAATGAAGTGATCATTTTCATGGATGTGTTATTTCAATGAACAAAGCGTATGTTTAATCTACATCGCGAGTTTCATGTGTTTCAAGCTCTAGCAATATGATAATGTTCTATGCTAGTCAAAACAATGATTTAATCCTTCTCGGGAGTTAAACGTTTGCTCGTGCTTGCAAACGTTGGTTTTCGTCCAGCCCCAGAACGACTGTGGTCATTGAATTTGGTCATTCTCAATTCAAACAACTTTGTAGAACAGATTAAATTCATCCTTCAATCCTTTCCTGAAACACTAGTGGTCCATGGTATTCTCCCACCTGTGTGAAGTAGCTGAATAAAGCAACATTCCTGCACTTCTATGAAACGGGATTACTGTGTACCGATAAGCGATACCAGTTTAATTTTCAGCTTAAAAATTTCGTTTCGAAAAGTTTAAATTAAATTTTACCTTCTTTGTTAGTAGGTTTATCTTAATTCAAAGTAGGTTAGGTAAACTTCCTTATATTGTGTAAAAGAAAAAAAGAAAAATATTAAATCAGATATTATAAATAAAGATATAGCCTATAACGTTTAATTGTGCTCATTTTTTGCCAATGTTGGTTGCACCTTTTGGCAAAATTGTATTCAAGAAAACATTCACACAAAGCTTTTTTTATTATTGGAAAATGTAGTAATTTGTAATATATTTGTGAAAATGTCAATCAAAATTAAGTCTCATACACATACTTTCAACTCACTTTTGGAGCATTATCAATCACATGCTGAGACAGAAATCTTTTCCAGTCAAAGACCAACTCTATACGCTTTTGGCCATCATCTCCTAGCCGATGTATGTAGATTGTAACGGATGACCACTAGGATGACCACATGACAAAAAAGAACGATACACGTTGAAAGGGAAAAAAAACATTGCATCTACGGGCCGGAAAAGTTGATAAAGAAGCATTATTATTTCCTTTCCAAATATTCGAAGAATCTTGTAACACAACCAACCATTGCTTCCAAGAAGGTTCGAGAAAGTCATCTGCCTGTAACGAACCCAAACAATGCGTATCCTCTACCTTTCCAAACGGTCGATTTGTGAAATAATATCGTGCGCTCGTTTGACTATGTTTTTCTACATTTCCTGCTCCCCCTTCCCAGGTTGTACTGCTACGCTCAAAAGCACGTCAAATCTATTCGTGCCGTTACGCGTCCTGGAGAGATTAGCGAAAAGCGCTACCGCAGCATACGAAGGCCCAAAAGCAGCAAGAACAAACTTAAACTCCGCCAGCTCGCACACACCGCATCATCACCGTATCACGTGTCCGATCATAAGGCCGCGATCACCGTTGGTGTGATAATGGGCGTCTTCCTGATCTGTTGGGTTCCGTTCTTCTGTGTTAATATCATCGCCGCGTTCTGCAAGACCTGCATTGGGCAGCAAACGTTCAAGGTGCTATCTTGGCTCGGGTATTCCAACTCAGCCTTCAATCCAATCATCTATTCGATCTTCAACACCGAGTTTAGGGAAGCTTTCAAGCGAATCCTTACCAGCCGAAGCTCCTGGTGCTGTGGCCAGGAAATGGGAAACATTTATCCCCGTAGCAGCGATCGGTACGTGACGGATTATGCGGCGAAAAACGTCGTGATGAATTCGGGCCGCTCATCCGCCGACCTAGAGCAAGTGTCAGCGATTTGACCTTACTAAGCAACATCAACAACTTTACATAGCACTAGAGCTCCCCAATCCCATACCCGTAACGAAGCAGCTGCATTCTAAAGAGCTTAACCATTCCAACACACTCACTGAGATAGTGTCATTGGTAGAATATCTGTAGAAACACGTAAAAGCAATCGCTAGCTACCAACAGACTTCTAGCGCTGGCTACTAAACGATCGTACGTACGAGTCACTCACTTTCAAATCCATGGAATGTTGTCCCTTGTCATACGATTAAAGTTGCCAATAGCTGGTGTGCGCAAAAGAGCTGTACTTTAAAGCGCACTCACTTACGCCGGTTTTGACCTGTCCAACACCACCTAATGCACAAATACACAGATTGCACACCTTGACAGCTAGGGTTTAGGGATTTATGTTCTCGCTGTTGTTGATGTTGAAATTGTAGAGTGTAAAATCAATATGAAGAAACCAAAACGGACAAAGAATCGAAAAGTTTAGCGTGCCGTTTGTAGTAAAATCCTTTTGATGCAGTTGCAAGCGGTCCAATACTCTACCGAGGCAAACCCTAATATAAAAAAATACTCACATATCTGCCAATATTTTCGAAGCTATGTAGATTCATTAGGTAGATTTATAAGAGATAGAGTACCACAAATAGGAAAAACGATCGAATAAATATGTAGAAGACTAAGATCGATTAATACTAGAACACCCCCAGTGATAGATAAATTAAATGTTTTTTTGTTTCTAAAAAATGCGACGTTTTTACCAAGAGGATATACGTGTAGAAAACTTCTAACATTTCCATAATAACTTCTTTGATGTCTCATTCGATATGCATGTTAGAAGTGATCCCCAGAGCGAACAGTTTTTCCATCACTGTACCCATTTCATAAAAGCAAACTTTTTAGCAAACACGAATTTGTTTTACGATAGTGCCACTGACGCTGAAGTGATATTCTTATCAAATTGAAACTATTTTATTTTGTCAATTGATATTATTTATTATATGTTTGTGTTTGTTGCATCGTGTTACCACTCACCGAATCTCTCACTAATTACCGACTATCTTCCGAACGTGATTCATGTACATGAACACTTGCTCTCATTTTATCACGAACATAATTACACCACTCGTCTAAAAAGTAAAGTTACTTGATGATAAGACTGATTACTGATTATTTATTGAAGCATTAGATGATAAAAATAAGTAAGGTCGAGCAAGAAACAAAAAACATTACCCGTTGTGAAGTGTATAAAGAGCGATCATGTTCGTAACGCTAGGGCAGCAGGGTTTACTGTAATGTTACTTTTGTGTTAAGCAACAGCCATTACACACGATTTAATACTATCCACCAATATGAACCAAAGTGCTGCACGAAACTAATACCCTGATACAATCATGTTTCTTTAGCGTACAAATTGTTAATCACTAAAGAATTTATTCACCATCTATCACGATAGTCGCCCTCCCCCTCCTGTACAATAGTTTTCAATTCTACTACTAGGGCGAAAACGATGTGTAAGATAACAGAGAGTATTTAGTTGATGTGAATGTTTAAGGAATCGGTATTAATATAGGTCTGTGTAAAACCGTGTATATGTGATACGTAGGTCACGAAATTTGCTGATAATCACCAAATATTTGACACAAATTCTTCAGGTCTAGCAATGTTCAACTAAAAAACAACATATTTTTTACAATAAAAATGATCCGTTGTATGGAAAAGTATTGTGACTAAGTGATCTTTTTTTTAATTTCAAAACATTTGCATCTACCTACCACAAACAAAATCGCAAATTTGATTTTCCTAAAAATATAAAGTTATATGATGTTAAGAAGATTCGCTGTTGGGTTTGTTGTTATAGTTGCTATAAAAACATTTATGCTATAAAATGAATTGGTAAACATTTTGGATGTTTACCTGTTTTTACCAATTCTGCACTGCTCCATATCGGTAATGTTTGAAATAAGTTACAACTGCAAATAAGTTACAACTCTACAAAAATCCTGCCTGTAAATGAAGTACTCACATTGCTCAGCCTAGGTAGCGGACATGGGACCGGAAAACAACGTATAGATTTGTAAAAACCCAAAGCTGTAATTCATTGATACAGGATTGCGTTCTAACAATCTCTTCCAAAAAAGCATTAGAACGAATTGCTCTCACATTTGCATTGAGCGCTCCTATTTTCAAGCAAATAATAATTTAAAAATAAGAAACGAGCGTTAGCGTAGCGAATGTTTCAATTTAGTCTATAGTTTGTACCTTCCGTAGTAAGACCAATGCCTACCGATACCATACCAAATCTAAAATGATGGAGTTTGTTTACATCCAACGGTTACAATAAAGATAACATTCGGGATGCTGTATGTTCAGCTATACCATTAGAAAAATCCTACCTTATCCCTTATTACCAGCAGTGTACTTACTTACTTATCCGACGCTACAATGACTTGGCGGTCTTTGTCTGCTGCAGTGTACTTATCTATTTAAACCAGGGGTCTCCAAACTTTTCAGTTCGCGCGCCGCATTGCTTCACATATAGTGGTGTTGAGGGCCATTTTTCCGTTGCCTGTATCTAATGCGAACGTTTCAATTTCGTTTTTATAAGAAATCACTTGCATAATATTCAAAACTCCTATAGCTTTCTATTATTTAAGCTTGGTCTATGTCTCTGAAAAGCAACAATTACATTTTCTTTAAAAATAGTCACAATAATTAACTATTTATTTTAACCTTCACAAAGTTGCCACGGGCCGCATAATAGGTTCTCGAGGGCCGAATGCGGGCCGCGGGCCGTAGTTTGGAGACCCCTGATTTGAATTAAATCAGAATCCCCATTTTCTAGTATAAGAAGAGAAAATGATGAATGGAAAAGAACAACAAATATTAAAGTAAAAAGTAGCCAAATGGTACAATAGGTACAGGGAAGTATACAATTGTAAATCTGACACTGAAAACTGAAGTTTGGATACAATTTTTGCACACTGTAAAACACAAACACACACATCCATGCAGATTGTATAAGGAATTTGTACAGCTAACAGGAACTCCAAAGGAAAAACATCCATCACGCTGATTTAAAAATGCAAACGATATGAATAAATATGTTGTCTTTGGATAATCAGCACTTCCTCTGAAATACTCTCAACGTAACACAAAGAGACGGTTTTCGGTAAGCGGATATGAAAGAAATGTAATCTACCATATTACTCTTATTACAGCTTCAGCATTTTGTCAATCGTCATTGTCACCTTCTTATAGGTACTTGTGCAGACATAACTAGTGTTGTGTCGTAAGTAAAATAGTTACCCTGATCGGCTAGCAAAATCAGCTAGCTCCATTCTAAGCAATGAGTGGGTTGGGAAATGTGCAAATTTTCTCACGAATGAGCTCGTGGAGCAGTGTACGATTTTGGATTCCATGAGCGGGCTTGTGTCATGTGCAAAATAGTCTTCGAAAACAAAACTAGTTGAATAGAGCGATGTGCGACTATGTGCGGTATATTTACTCGCGAGTTTAGAAGCTAACACTCAATGTGATTTCAATATTGACGGTTCGCTTTGCATATTATAGAATACGTTGGTCCCGATTCGCTCATTACTTTTTGTCTCGATCGGACCACCCGTTCTCGAGATATGCTACACTAAAGTTTCCTAACGATGTTCAAAATTTATCAAATATTTTGTCAAACATAAATTTCTTACAGTTTATATACTCGGTCATATACTAGCGGATTTTGAATTGGACAAACCCCTGAAATGAAAGGCAGTATATTTTGGATAATGAGCGTGAGCGTTTCGCTTCTCTCACTCAAAAGAGCTACTTGACTCCACACTAACTAAGTCGTATCATCGATTGTGTCGGAATTGTATGCTGTATGTATGTATGCTGTATGTATGTATGCTGTATGTTCTGTATGCTGTGGATGTGTTGCCTAATTTTTGTTTATATAATTTTTTTTTTCTTGATTTAATAAAACAAAAATCATTGTAAAAACCCTATGCGAAAGCAGCCGAAAGCTTTGTTTATTTCGCGTAAATGGGAAGAGTGTATTGGTTCAGCTTTTGGACGAACGGTTCAGCAACATTGACAGCATTGGATGAAATTCAAGATTCAACCGAGCCCCATATACGTCGAAGAGCTTTTCCTACTATTGATGAATAATAGTTAATAGTAATAGCCACCTAAAGTGATATTTGCAGCTACAGCCCTTTGCTAAGTTATTCAATAGTTAGCAATAGTTAGTCATGGTACATCATACTTTCATGGGAAAGATAGCAGACAACATGATTTTTTAACAAACTGCATAGGCTTAATCGAGGAGTTTTCCTACCTGTTTCTCATTGTTGCTAACATATTTCAGCAAAACAAACTTTTTTTTTCACAAGAATTAACACGCGTGTCTATAGAAAAGAGCCTAAACCTGGTTCAACCATGGTATCCAACCATTCTGTTAGCACACAAAAATTGATTTACTTTTCAATCAAGCTCTGAGAGTCCTCTCAAATCTCTAGCATGAGTGACAGGAGATAGGAACGGCAAAAAAAGACATGACCGATTCTTCAGTTTTCCAACTCCAACGTAGTAGTAACTTTCCTTTTTTGCAGATGCTTTGAAAGCGCAGCCGAAATGAATACGATTCGGAGTGGCGTTGTGGGTTAACGAAAATAGAAATTCATTACCCTCCGTTTGCATAGGACTAGTCGTGTCGAAAACCCGAATGTCTCAGCATAGCTGTTCTATCAAAACGCAACAGTACTTCATTATACGGGAAGGAACCTGTGCTATCGATTAAATGACTGCTAGTGGAAATGAGAAAGGTAAGTAATGTAATGAAAAAAGGACAATTTCTCCAAGCTGCGGAAGGTAAGGAATGACAATGTAAACTACCAGACTAAGAAAAAGGTAGTCCAATTTGGTGCCTTCTCTAATTTCATGATCCATGCCTGTAGAACCGACAACTTTTAACGAGTTTTTGACACTGTCAAAACACTAAAGTATTTCCACCGCACTTTTGTACCTGCATTAAAAACGTATATATATGAGACATTTTAATGTCAAAAAAGAAATAAAAGTGTTCTGTGGGCCATCTGCTGTAATAATTGTATTTTAATGCCATTAACCTATTGTTCCCATATTCATCAAGTAAACAGCTATCGCTGATTCATTTCGTACTACACAAGAACATAGCTACTGACTACGTAAAATCCTCGTCCTAACTTATTTTTACGGAATATTTTATGCATAGTAAATAACTCTCCAAAATAACTGTTTACGAAAACATTTCAAAACATAAGAGATGCTCATAATATCTTATGATGATTATGATGATGCTCGACGATTTCCAATCATCGTAAATTCATCAATGATACGCATCCCATACCAATTTGTTGATATACATTATTTGTTGAGTAGAGCCGCACAAAAAGTGGACGGAATTATTTAAAAATGATTGCAACCACATTGCTTATCATTTGTATTGATCTTCTTTTTTTTTAATTTAATCCAGGCTCATAATGTTACAATAAATATATTAACCTTGATCTCTTTTTACATTAAACTTTTATGTGTCGAACCGAATTGAATTAATAAAATTCTGAAAAGAGAAAATCAAAATATAATTTACACATATGCAAATTTCCAATTATTTCTATTTTAAGTCAAGAGATTTTGCTAATTACAATCACTCTCAAGAATGCTTCACTTCATTTTTATATTGCTAAAATTTTCAAGAATAGAAAAAAAACAAAAAAAACAGAACAAATTATATTTTTTTTTACTCATTGCTTACCCTATCCTACGAAATCAAATCGATATTTTATGTTTAATTTCAAAGAAATCACATTATCTGAATCAACCTTTTCATAAGAAGTTATTTAAAATTCCAAACATCAATTTACCAGCTTCAGGTAATCTACACCATTTACACGATTAAATTGAAATGTTGCATTTCGTTTTGCAGCTCTCCTCCGCTCTTCAATCAGTCGGACAGACGCATTCAATGCGAAATGTAATTAAGGTCCAAAAGCTAGGCCAAACACACTGACTATACAACCATTTTGTTAGCAAATCGTTTTTTTACGCGCCAGTTAGACCGAGAACATTTGCAAAGAAGCTGATACATTTGATGTAGCGCTCTTTTTGTACTATTTTCTATGGCAGATTCGATAATCTCAGTGTTTTGCGTTTTTTCTTCAATTTAACCGAGTTTTACGTAACAAATTGCTTCCGTTTAGCTTACCCACATAGACTCTTTCAATGTAAAACCGATGTAAAATATCACATTCATTCAATCTAATTTTGATAAGATTGCAATCGACCAAAAGTTAACGCATGTCATCCACAGAACTTAAATCATACATGAATGCTAAATTGGTTTGCAAACTGCTTTTTAATCCCTTTACACATAATATGAAGTTGTTACACATAAGGAGATTATTCCTAAAAACATATGATGTGTGAAATAAAAAATGACAATATCATAAAATACAATGATAGTTAACAAGAAATACACAAAACAAGCATGACTTAAAGAGTATGTCAATGTTTTATTTTTTATTTATTTGTAACTATTTCTCTAAACTGTGGTTGCATTCGAATGTGTTCCTTTTTTCACTAACAATTAATTAACAAGAAATTAACAACAAAATCATCTCGTGTGATAAAACATAACTTTTATTATTTTTTCAGTGTTTTCATTTTTATAGCAAAAGAAACATGGCTACAACAGCTAAAGAACAATGTTCAACTTTGCTTTCAAAACTTTTGATCGAATAATCATGAGGACATTCGTACCAGAATCTAACTTTTGGACCAAACACTTGGGAAAAGATGTGACCTTGATGATTTACTTGTACTAATATTTACTACCATCAGATACTAAACATTTGGTACTTTCCTCGTTATCTTCGTCATCCCAAACTACCTGAAACTAACTTTATTTATTTTTGCTGATTTCCGACGAGAATTCACCAATATTCGTTCCAACCTTCCCGACGGTGAAACGAGTCATGCTTTAAGAAATGGTGGCATGCTGCTACTCTACCGAGGATTCTGGTAATTGATGAAATGAAATACCTTTGCTGATTATTTCCCATATGGATATGAAGATGGAATCAAGGCTCAAAAAGTTCAAACGAATATGATCGAATGCGTACCCTGAGCCCTGTATGTTCGATCTTTAAATATAATCAGATTTATCAAAAAGGTGTGCCTAAAGCTTCATCAGTCGTAATTAGAATAGTTATGGATTTTGTGAGTAAGTATCCATTGAAAATACTTCATTAGACATTTTATGACCGTTTTGTGTATCTTATCTTAGTATAATGTATCCGATTTGTACATACTTTTGTATGATAATTATGTATCCGATTCAATTTGGAGTATAACTCAAAACTTTATGCATAAGGAAGCATGAACAACAGATAGGTAAAATAACCAAATCCTAGTGTTCGTAAGTGTACCCAAAATGATATTTGACGTGATCGGAATTTTTGTGTTACTGGTGCTCCTTGGCATTGGCCACCAACAGAGGGATCGTCAATATTCGATTGATAGTCCATTAATCTTCCCTCGCTCAATGCGACGCTGTAGAAGTTGTTTTACATAACTTCCAATCACTTTGTCAGTGCCTAAGAAATTCAACTACAAAAAAGGAACAAAAAAGTTCTACTCACCCATAAGCTCCCATTTTAGGCTTGCCCATTACTCGCTCCTTCCGGAAGCGGTGGAAAAAGAAATTGAATTTATCTATCACCGCCACACTTTGCATGTAATGTGTCCCTCCTTGACGCCCCTTCTGCTATCGATAATACCTTCGATCCGGCCCCGTGAAGGATCTCAAGCCTTTCGTGCGGTTCGATTCACCCTCGCAACCTAGAGATTGTTGCCACCGTACGTACGTAGACCGATTTTTCATGTCCCGAGCATATTATTTTCTTCTACTCGTTGGTCACGGAAACCCGATGACAGATTTGCGGGGGATTTGCGCGATGCAAATTGTTGTCCACATGGTAACGATGGTTCCCGAATTTTCTCAATTTAACCATTTCAATTCATAGGACAAGGTGTAATAACTCGAAGCTAGATGGCATTCCAAATCATAGAAAAGTCTCTCGGAATATGCTGTGATAAACATACGTATGTTGAATCACCGTAGAACTTTTGTCGGATGTATCGGGTCACTCCCAGTAACTATGTCAACTATCATGTTTGTTTGCTCATTTCAAATTCTCTACAATCTGTTTCTGATTTTTAAATGCTGTTATTATAGAAGTAACTTTTTTAGACAGAAAACTCTTTTTTGTTTCAACTGTTTTAGAACAAAAAACTTGCTAAGGTGCATAAAACATAATCATAAAATATGTATTAAATACCGCTGTTAAAAAAGACATAATTATGCATGGCGATAGTTCCATTCTACAACAAAAGAACACTTTATTGAAAAAAGAACACAGAAAGCTTTATTGAACCGTTGAGGGAAGTGAGACATCAAAGCAAAATCAATTTTACCCTTGTCGATTAAATGTAAGGATTCATTTTCTACCTTGAAGAACAATTCAATAAATCAAGACGGAAAATGCTATTTTAAGCAGCAAACAATCAAACTTTTTTTTCTTGTTTTGCCTTTGTTTCTACATTGGTTTGAAAAATATCAACTACAAGCTCCACAGACACTCGAATATCTACTTTGGAGCTTGCGCTCGCCAACACAAAGTTCTTCCGGAAATAATCAATCAAAGAACAAATATAAATACATTCACGAAGTCTTTCAAACATTCCGCAAACACGATGGAGGTGAATCGCTGCAAGCTGGTTGTAGTAGTGCTCAGGGGCAAGCTGTCTGGAGAAATTTGATTTATTTATAGCATGCTTACCACTTGCTCTCAGGAAATGAGGATTTTGCTAGCGCCATGCGATTGAACACACCGTGAATTTATTAATAAGCGCTATCTTTTAGATTTGCGTTTTTTTGCACCTAACCTTTTGCATCATTGGGCAAATAAATGAAAGGTTAATTGAAATTGCAGGGATACGAATCGAGTAGTATTAACCGAAAAACAAAATAGTATGTCATAAATGGTACTAAACATTTACCCGGCTCCAATTCCGCTTCTGGAGCTGATTACGAAATCGGCTCCGGAATCTTTAATGTATCCAAATGCACTGGTAAACGGTCAATTATTACGGATATTCCGAAACTGATTCCGATTCCGGAGCCGATTCCTATTGCGAGGCCGATTTCGATTCTGAAGTCAATTCTGGAGACGATTCCGATTCTAAAACCAATTATGGAGACGATACCAGAACAAATCGGAGCTAACCGAACAAGCTTTATATATCTCTTCATTAATTCCCACTAAATAACAAACAAATAACAAGCCGAACTTGCTGCTATCCCAAATCCAAACTCGCATTGCGTTTTGATGGATATTTATTGCGCTTATGTCTTGATTATGATTATGAAAAATTGTCGACTTGCTAATTTTGTTGATATGAAAGGTAAGTAAATTTGAAACCGGGGAAATTTTAAGCCGGGTCGTGGGCCAGTTCCCATATTTGTTCTAATAATTTGTTCAAGGCGGGTAAGCTGCTAGGCCAATAGGTTAATACACTGAGGGCAAAAAAAAACCTGTTTGTAATATTTTATTTTGTCATTATTTTATGAAACTGCACGTGTTATGATGAATTGGTTGAGTAAGATAAACTAAACGTATGTATAAAAAAAACTATTTTGCTAAAGAAAAACGGACAAAAAAGGCAAATTAAGTGATAAAAAATAACAAATTGTTTACTAGGTACTACCCAAGAATGTGTAAAGACGGACGTGTAAATTTAAATAAAAGCCATGCATAATCGGTTGTGATGCATGCAACATTAGCGTACATTCAAACATTTGTTCACAACATTTGATATTGTTGTAAAGTTAATAAAATAACAAAGGTAAAACCTCCAAAGATTCCATATCACTGAGTTACAGCAATGCAAATGGTAAACTCTAGAAAGTGCAGATAAGTCGACCAGGAAGTTACTGTAAACCAGATTCACCCCGAGTTTATTCTTCTTTGGCACATCAACCGCTTTCGGTCTTGGCCTGCTTTACCACTGTGGCTATCAGTAACTTGTTGATTATCCATAGGATTAGGATAGTCAGTGCTGCATACGGTAGTCACGGTCCATAATGGGCTTGAACCCATGATGTGCATGTTGTTAAGTTGTGCAAGCTGACACAAATCCGTCACGGATCATTAACATAGAGAAATGTTTTGTACAACATTATTCGTACATATTTCTATACAATTTAAATAATGAAAAGATTACTCAGTTTGGAAAGACAAGAAATTTTCTCAGTTTCATATACTTACGGAATGTCCAACAATAATTATCAACACGTTTTGTTACGCGCCTTTAACACCTTGATTGTCAGGGCTATCATACATAATAGCCAATTATGAATCCTGGGGGGCATGGCTATCATACATGATATCTAAGGGTAACTGATTTTAAATCTTAAATTCTTCTACAATATAAGGCGCATTACCATGATATTTTTTTCATAAAAAGATAAGAAAGAACGCTAAAGAAGTATAATGATTGAATATCTGAATAATGAATTCCTTTAAATAGCAAACTGATTCCCTTAAAAAGTCAAAAAATATAAATTGAAAATAAAAATTCTTTTGATAAACATATTGTAGCCACATTATTTCTTGTTAAAATTTTAATTTTCAACCCATGGATAGCCATGGATAGCAAATATAACTTAAAATATCTACTACATCACAACATCAACGTACGTTGTTTACATGACCGTTATATCCATTTGAATCAATGAACCATTTTGTTGAAATCAAATCAAAATACACCATAAAACTGTTGTTTTCCAAATTTTATGATCAAAATTAACATAAAATGAACAAATAACGAGAAAACCATCAAAAACTGTGGTACAATTCTTTTTTTTTCGTCACTTAATAATTTGTTTATATGCAATTACACTTTCCTGGCGGCAATGGGCATTATACAGGTATTCCCCGATATACGCTATTGATGCGGATCGGAAGCAATAGCGTATCTCGAATAAACGCTATACCGTAAGTCGAATTTCGAGGCTCTCAGTCAAATTGTAGCTAATTTTCGTGTAATTTTGCCTATAGTGGTTGGTTTTAGCCACTAAATTAGTTATTTGATCTGATTTCAACTACAGATTAAAATTACGATAGCAAAAAAACATAAACTAAGAGTACTTGAACCTCAGAGTAATAAAAATATTAGTCTGGCACTAAAATTGTACGAGATCCAATGGAAGAAAATATAAAGATGGTAAAATCCTGTCACATCCTGTCACATCCTTTGAAGATATATTCTAAATATATTGATGAATAATGCGTAAACATTTCATGTTGTTATATCATAGCGCCTAATAAATGAATTTTCTCTAGTTCCTCAAGTCTACAACCTACGTCCTTGAAACGAATACACAAATGACTAAAACACAACAACAGTCAACAGAAACAATTTTGTCAACTTATGCTTGTTTGAACGGAAGAAGGTGTTGCAATTTATATGAAGACGTCATTATTATGGATAATGTTGCACCTATGCTCAAAATAACTAATTACGAAACGTTTAAAAAATCACGAATAGAAAAAAACCATCACGAATCATTACTAAACGAATCATTAGTAATTGTGTGTTTCCCAGGGAATGGAAGGTGCTTAAAGTTATTCCAATTGAAAAAGTGACCGGTGCAGTTAATGCTTATGAATTTCGACCAATTAACATGGGATATTGGAGTTAGTAGATAAAAATCAATTGATGCACACATTATGTTTTAATTCCTGAGCAATCTGGAGACAGACAGGAACAATCCTGTGAAACGGCACTCAATCTACTGTTGTCAAAATGGGAAAGTTTTGTAGATCAAAAGCACCATGGCTTGGCAGTATTTTTGGATTTCAAACGTGCATTTGAATTTCTTTATTAATTTTAGTTGTACACTAACGACATGAAAAAAATGTTGCGTGCTTGTGAATACAGGTGTATTCAATGCTAGGCGTGACGTGAAGCAGGCCTCCTTTAAACATCGACCTAAATGCTGGTGATGGCTAGTTAAAGCATAAAAAATGACTTTAAATGTAAATACATAATACGTAAATACAATATACATGAGAATATCAAATAACTAATAGCCAGAATCCGCTCTCAATTTTTATCAATCAGGAACAAATAAAACAAGTCTCTGAAATTAAATATCTTGGAATAATTATTGATGATAAACTTACTTTTAGTCCTCACATGGACAACGTCATAGCAAAAGGAAGCTAAGAAATGTGGGGTCATTAGTACGTTAAATAAAGATCTCAAATTTCTTTGCAAAAGTTTAATCATACAAATCATTGATTTTACCATACTTTGATTTTTGGGAATCAAACCCAATTTCAGAGATTACAATGTATAAAAAATAAGATGATTTTAGTTTGGGCCTTGGTACTTTTCATTTGCTATTCTGTTTGACATATTACAACAGAGGTCAGTAATAGCAAAGAGTTGTGTCCTAAATGGTACATCACCAAGATATCTTGGAGGGCAATTTGTTGGAGGAACCGACGTTCATCCTACTCGTAGAGCAAATGAGCCAATAACGCATCACTACCTGTCTTGAAATGCTCACACCTCTTTATTTTTAGTAGTAAATGCAGTTTACCTTCGACAATATAAAAATAAATGTGTATCTTATATTAAACAAGTTGTTCAGTAATGTTGTGTTAAGTAGTAATAAATGTATTTAGATTAATGAGGTTTTTTGTGTAGCATTCATGTTTTTGTGTCGCATTCATCAACTGATGATGGAATATAAATTTGTTTTTCAATTAAATAGTTCTGAAAAAAAACTTAGATTACACACAAAACAATTGTGTTAGTTTTCATAGATTCGAGACACGCGCGCGTAAAGTGGACCATGTACATTGGTCAGTCCATAGCAGATTATTAAACTTAGTGACACCTGATCGGATTCCTTGGCCAAGGTCTTATGTATCATATCATCCACTCGTAATTAAATAAGTAGAATTATAGAAGAAGTAGAAGAATAAGTGAAGTAATAATTATTTTTTATAGTAATAATACAACATATCATAAGATAATTTCATCCTTCTCAAACCTACGAAAGGGAAAGGGTGGGGCCATCATCATCATCGTGTTTGGAACGATACTCAAAAGATTCATTAATGTCGTTGAAATCAATCATTTTGAAGATATGGCGAGTAAATTATTAAAAAAAATCTCGAATATGCCATGGACAAATTAGTTTGCGAAAAACAATCCACTACAAAAAACACTGCTGTAAATGGTATATAAAACAATAAGCCAATCAAAAAAGAGACAAATCTTACACAAAATATCTTAAACCCAATAGGGAACAACATGGGGAAACATATAAGATACAAAGAAACGAATAGAGTAAGCCAATTAAAATAACTCGAAAAAGTATTTTGGCTCATAACTATTGGAATATAAATATGACCAAATACAACATTTGAAACTATTAAAATCCATATTATGATCAATAAAACGAACACTTTGAATTTACTGGCACTATCGATAACACCAATATGCTCATTGCCGATATATTTAACAAATACTTTGAAGAGCGCGTAATGAAAATCCTTACGAATATTCCAGATGATAACATATTCCAGATAACCCTTGACAAATGCTGAACATATTTTGGAAACTGAGTACTTTAAATTTCATTCAATAAATATAGAGCAGCATAAAAGCTTCATATTGTTATGGCTTGAATAAAACAACTGGTATATCTAACATTAATTCTAGGAATATTGAAGATTGTTTTGAAATTATTTCAATCGAAAAAAATAACTACTATTAACAAATCGCTAAGCTCTGGTATATTTTCAACCACGCGGCATGAATCTTGCATAGTGATTCGCATACCAACAATACCCCATACGATCAAAGCAGAAGAATGGAGCCAACGTTTTGGGTCACCTCATGTTTACATTGCATCTTAATGATATTAAGAAAAAAAATCTACTATATTTTGATTCTGATTTGTTTGCAGGTGCCGCATTGATGTTTGTATCAGATAAAACGTTAGAATACGCAAATGTAAAATTAACATACGATCGGTAGCAACGCAACTAAAACTCACCATAACAAAAACGAACCGTATGATCATAGCAGCCATAAAAATCAATACTAATCCAGACATTAGACTGGACGGTGGAAATATTGGGTAAGTCCCAATGAGATTACATACTAAGGAGTGATTGTGGATAATAAACTGATATGTACAACACACATCGACACTACTATTAAAAAAAATAGTAAAGAAGTATGGTGTAGTGAGCAGCTCCTCCTCATCTTAAGTATTGACATTACTCCTCATCTTAAGTATTGTCCAGCTATTTTGTTCTTGGCAACGGAAATGCAAATGCATCGTCTCCAAAGGCTACAAAATTAGGCGAAGCATTTGGGTTGGGGGTTTTAGGTAGACACATTACATCACGAACTATGTTGACCATACTAGTATGGATGCCTCTATCTCTATCTTTTATGTGACCTTGATATTTGTTTACAAATGATTAAACGGTTTGATCCCGGGTACCTTATGAACAGCGCTGTACGACATCCATAGCCACGGTACAAGAAGTGCAAGAATGGCCACACTCCAAAATATTAAGATAAGCTCGTGTAGAAATTCACTGTTTTGGTAAGAAGTACAGCTATTTAACAGACGACCTGACAAAATCCAAAAGAAAGAACCATCAGTGGTTTTAGCGATTTTGTTCGACGTGAGTGAAGGGTATTTCAAAAATTAAAAAATATTATCATAAAAAATCAAAAAATAATAAGATAAATTTGGAAAAAAGCTAAAATAGCAAAAACCTGGTTAACACACTGCATACTTATAAAAAATTAAACAACAAGTTTTTAAGTCTACATCAAGTTTACATATTTGAATAGATAGTGAAATAGGTAAATAGAAAAGATGAAATTATATGTGATATTTAATATTTGAGATCTATTACCCAAGTTACCTATGTAGTGACGAGTAAATATTATAACTTAAACATAAAGTAAAGAGTGAACGGCTATTAGATTAGACCTGCGGTCGGCAAAGTCTAGAAAAGAACCTTTTCGTAAACAAATTACTAAGCGTCTTTTAGTATGAAATGTGATGTTGTCGAACTCTTACAAATTTAATTATCGTAATATGTATATAACACTACCATTGTTTCTACATGACAACTGTCATATCCGTAGTCATAGTCCAAATTGGAACAAATTTAAAAAAAAACCTGTTGTTATTGTAATTTTTACGACTACAACGATTACAACGAGTATAACGATTATCAACGAGCTTGTTTTAGTTTAAGTCACCAATAGCGACTCAACATTTTACTACCACGGTCCTACTCGTATTAAGGAAAAAGAGTGTCTGTTTAGTACGATTTTAAAATGTATCTGAACGACTACATACAGAGAAAAAACTGAGAAAATTATGATGACTATAAAAATGCTCAATCAAACGCTTACACACCTTTGAAATGACATTCTGGTGCCAGCTGGGAATACCTGGCAAATTAATTGCCAACCTGTTTTATCGATGGAACTGGACTGCAAACAATGATCTAAAAAATAACTGATTTATTTTAATTTATAGAAGTACCTAAAATCACATGTCAAATCCAATTTATTAATAGTTCTCATTCATATAAGATTCATAAAAGGTTACATGTGGTAACGTAAAGTGGGGTAAATTGTTCACTTTAAATATTTGCATACAACACAGCGAAGAAGTGTGTACCAAAAGTCACACTAACCACACACGTCAGATGAATGTCCTTTTGTTGGATTGTTGGAATAATTTGGATCCTCCGTGAAAGGCTATTTAAAAAAACGTGTGCCATATATCAATGCTTATGCCATGCAAACTTTGAGAGCAGACCATAAATTAAAAATATGGCTACCGAACGAAATATAACAAACAATCTAAGATCGCAAGATACTTAGTCATACTGTGCGGTGCTCGATTCAATCGAGATCCATATCCATGACAAGAATGTTGTTAGTTCGTACGACATGAACTGTGTTGGCACTCAATATATGATAAATAAAAAGAAATGATAAAAATGAAAAAAATACCTCCACAACAATGATATGCCTGGAAAAGATCCTTTAATTATAAAAAAAATCATGATATTCTACTTTCAATATATTAAGACTACTCTCAGTTAATTTTTTGACACTTTTGAACATGTTTTGGAAATTGGACAAAATTATGCCGGCAATAAATTTATTACGCATTGTAAGCTCACAAATTCTATAAAAAGCTTCAGCATTTTACATTAAAATTGATTTTTTCGCTACTTTTTCTGCTACTTGAATGTTTTAGATTTGTTGCCACCTAAAACATGTTTTGAAACTATTGCTGTGTATACTAAGGCTAACAATTGAGTAAAAATTGACTCAAACCTTCAATAACATGATTATCACTATTCACGAGCTACGTGTTAAATATTCTTCGGCAATTGAATTCCATCGCTCCAAAAGGTCCTTATCACTCTCAGCCCAAAGAGCTTCCAACACGTTCCATCCACGAGTTTGGGAGGAAAGGATATATTGATTGCTTGCATCGACAGTAGCCGTGTAGAGTCCCATAACGAGGCTTTGGCATAGGCGCGCTGCGATTGCAACCTACAAAAACAAAATGAATCAAAGTTACTCATTAGTAATAGAACATATGAATTTGCTTTTAAACAACTCACCCTAAGAATTTCTTTTTCATGCAAAGGAATCAGACGAATCATGCTGTAGCCAGCTATTACCAAACCACCAGTGTTTATATCATTTGCTTCCAAAATCATGTAGGCCATTGCAATCGCCAGCTCGAACACGTACCGTGAATAGCACACATCACCAAAATCGATAATGCCAGTTATTTCGTATTCCTTAACGTTGGATGATTTCTTATTCACAATAATGTTATGCTCGTTGAAATCTCCGTATATAACACCCTGTTCGTATTCATTTATGTTAGGAATCACACGACGTTGAAAAGCATCTAGTACTTGTTCGACTATATCTTTATGGTGCTCATCCTTGATGACATATAGAAAATCCTTTAATTTGGGAAAATTTTCCATCATCCAAATAGACTGCCGTTTAGCAACCATTTCCTTATCGATCGACTGTTGAATATAGAAAAGATCAATTATACATATTACCGATTACTGTTTAATTATGAGCCTAGGTCTAGGTCTTTGTTCGTTTCCCGATAATACAAATAAATCACATCAGTTGATATAACAGTTCCTTCAAGATGATTGATGGGATTGAAAGAAAAGAATAACTGCAAGTTTGTATGTAGGTTATTCATTAATGTAACAAGATGTACCCACCTTTAATGCTGAATCAATCCTTGCAATAAACTGCCCTGCTTGATAAAACAATTTGTCTGGATGAGGAACGCCGTGGAATACCTTCCCGGGTATGTATTCCAACAACCGAACGACATGATTCAATTGTCCCAATTTCTCAACCGAATGGTATTTGCCGTAAATATTCTGCATCGGGACTGGACATTTGATGCCACGCTTGTTCAGATGCAGCATGATCTCATTCTGCGCATAGAAGAAAGATTCATCGCTGGAATCGAGCGAGTTCGCTATCTTCATCACGTAACCATTGGTACTGACTGATTTTAAGATGGGATTCTTCACAAAGCTAAATAAATAAAAAAGAAGACAAAAACAATGCAGATATTAGAAAAATTATCAAGCCATATCAAGGTCAGCAGTCAATTGTCCACAAACTGACAATTTAATTTACTCGCTCCATGGACATCGGTGTGAGTGCACAGTATCCACCCTTGTAGGGCACGATGACATGACAATCGAGACAAATTTACAAATCGAAATCACGTGTTGTTCACTGCTCATAATCGTTATTGTTTTTGTTGCTGTTCGTACCGTAACCAAGAGCAACGAAGCGCTTTAATTCGAAGTGGAGTGTGACTTGCTCCGTGTGGACATTGAGGATCGTAAATTGTACATACCTATCTGCATGGATCATGAAATTACGGTCATCATATGAATCGAGCTCACACATTTCTAGTACTATGATTCCATAAAGCCGTTCTGCCAGTTTCCGCACCTCCTCTTCACTAACCAAAGGACGTATTGGCGAACCTGGTTTCAATGTGCCTTGGGCCACCGATTCCGCACCATTCTCCGTTTCGTCGCGAATGTTTAACCCAGTAGGTGTTTCGCAATCCTCACTTCCATTCTCCCTTTCCATATCTTCAGCTACAGTGCGCTTTTTGACGATAGTTTTCATCTCCATTTATACACGTCGAAGATCACTTTTCTTCTCAATCACTTTCACTATCACCTACGCAGAATATGCTCTTAGAGGCGATGTCTTCTGTGGTGGTCTTCTGTTCAACCAAATTGATACGAGGAAGCCGCCTGAATTCAGTGTAGATTACGAACCGCTTACGTCTGTACGACTGACCCGTAAGCTTCCTAGGTGCATACTATGAGTACAGGCGCACGATCCGCTCTGCGAACGAAGCGATCACGAACTGATTGGAGGACAATCAGTGGGAAGGGCTCGCTTGTACACTGTGATGTGCTGTCATACGATGGAACTTCATATGCAACTCACCCCCCGCATTTACTTCACCGGCAGCTTTCTCGTTAGTGTGCGAGCGATAAAGAAAAAGATAAATCGACCGTCGTGATTACAGAGAGATTCCTCTGCCACAAACATGTTACCTACCGTACCCTTATCTCCTACCGATCCAAATATTCAACGGAACGCAAAGTACATTTGACAAAACAAAATACACGAACATCGTTCGTTTAAGACGATATTTATTCACTTTGCTTCATTCATCCTTCCAGAGCTGACTTATTGTACAAACATTTTGGACGCTGGAATCAGTTAATGCGTGATTTTGTAGATACACTACTTATCATCTAATATAAACTTTACGAATCAAAGTCCTGTTCTCGTTCTTCTGCGGCACCAGCAACCGAACTCGGGTCGTGTTGCTGCTCTTCTCTATTGCTTGTATCATTTATTCGTTGCAGAAATGAGTTTAAGAGAAACTTGTTGATTGTATCGTTTTGTGTAAATTCACGCTCGGTAGGCATTTCGATCTGTTCACTGTGTTCGATGCGATCCGCAGGTATTAGATATCGATCTTGGTCCGGCACATCATGATTCAGTGTTGCTTCAGTTGACATGTCGCTGCTATAATCACCATTTTCGCTCAGGCACTCTCTGCTTTCGGAATTGCTATCGTTTGGCTCTACTGAAGGCATTTTGACGTAGTAAAAGTTAAACTTTATTGTGCCCTGTTTGGGAAATGCTTAATACTGCACACCGATGACTCAGATTATTGTGTATCTGTTTTTTGTCTATAATGTAAACACGAGCCAGAGCTGTCAAAACGCATCGAGCAGTTGTCTCTTGCTCGAAAGGAAATGCTCGATATTTGTAGTGATGGACTTGAATCAAAGCGCACAATAGTACAATCTGTTCCCGAGATACGCAGTTTGTGAATGCGTTTGTTGCGAGAAATCTATATAAGTCGAATTTAAGAGGCGAAAGAACTCCGTTGGAGCCAAGCCTCTATAAACTATTCAAACAAACAACATATATAAGTCGATATTTCGTTATTTTCGACCAAAATATAATTGCTTATTCGATTTTTATATTCAATGTAGTACTTTTATACACTTTATCTTTTATTTAATATGATTTGTGCAGAATATTTTGCAATTTTTGGTTTTTAAGTTAATTAATTTTATTTATAAAATGCAATGTATCCTAAATTGGCATTGGATAATTTTTAAAGTACAGTGGAACGTCAATTATCCGGGCAGCTCGAGACCGGGCGTTTGCCGGTTAATCGATTTGCACGGATAATGGTCCAATAAATGTCAATTTCGTATAAAAATTATAAAATCCACTAGTTTTATGATTAATTCATCTTGAATCAATCGATTAATCGTTAGTAGAATATTATTTTAATCAATAACTATAGGTTTAACAGCTGTTCATGAACAAAAATGAATTTCGAAAATTCCACTAGACACTACAAAGTTGCACAACAAACTGGTTGCCCACTTGACTATCGCAGCAAATGTTCGCTGTACGTTTGAACAGCTGTCACATTTATGCGCACGGTTAAGCCGCCCGCCGGTTAATCCGCCCCCGGATAATCGACGTTCTACTGTAAATTGTTGTGATTTGAAATTTGATCTGTAATATTTAGAACACTGCGTATCTTTGAATCCGTCTAATTCGAGAACCACATAACTCTCGAATATACTGTATTTAGTTTCTTCTTTAGTTATTTTTTCAATTTGACTTTGATTCGCCAAATTTACTTATTTTTATTTTTATTAAAAATTACTAATTATGTGTTTCACAAAATAAATCTCCACCTTATCTTAATTGTATGAATGATTATAACACAATAATTTACAATGATAATAATGCTATGAACACGATTTATTTAATCGAGATGTCTGACGGTGCACCTCCATACAATTATATACGTTCGTTCGTTTCGTCGAGTGTTTTTCGATAGCTGCGAGAGCGCGCCCTAATATCCGTTCCTTTTTTTCAACTCCACAAATTCTATTCTGTGGTTGACGTTTCGATTCAAACTTGTTGTGACTGCTTGTTTACCAGATGGTAATTGTTGTATTGTGATGCGAGTGTTGTCTGTCTAGAAAAGCAGTAATCTACTTTAGAAATAAGCTTGAGTATCTCAATAAATCATGCATTCCCGAATCTTATAATGAGATACCGTGAATTACAGTGAATGTTAGATCTTAAAGAACCATTCACAACCATAGGATTCAATCAACCATTAATCCACATTAGGTGCTATTGATGGTTGCTTGCAGTTCATGAAACATTAACCCGGTTTAGGTGTATTTTTGTGTGAGGCAGGAAACGTGGACTAATTATATGTACATATTTAAAAGTCAGGTTTGCTACAAGCAATATTAATCAGGATAAAATATGTGTTTGTCATTAGAGAACGACCAGTCATAATGCAAGCGAAGTGTTGAAAGAATCTCTGCGGTCTAACTTGTTTACCGTTTACCATTCAATAACTGTGCTATTGTGCCGGTGGCACTTTCATTACAAAATAAACGCCGTGGACTGTTATGGAGCATTGAGTTGTGTTAGGATTAACGGGAACCGTGGGTGTGGGCATGTGCTGTAGACCGGCGTCGTTCCAACGTGCAAGACAAACGAAATTTGCGTCATTTTCTGCTTACTGGCGTACATCGTGATTCGGCGCGCAACGGCGGTTCTATGGTGCGGTAGAACGAAACAGCATCTTTTCCATAGCAACCTCAGAAGCTGTCAGCAAAAAAGAGAAAGTGTTTCGGAGAGCATGCTCTCGTTGTTATTATGTGAGAGTGCAACATACGCGCTACTGTGTGTACGATGTGTTTGCTCGTGCTAGAGTGATTAGTTCGGAAAAATCGGATGGCAAAGAAATACAACAATACACGCCAACGATTCTCGCAACGTTTTCCGATGATTTTTACGTCCAGCAGTGCGAAAACGGTCGGTGATAACAACTCGGCAGTGATAAAGTGTTGCTCTTAAAAATACGTCTGTTATTTGGCCTTCCCTCCTAAGTGCGATTTATTGCTTCTTGCGGAACTGAGCATACCTATGTGCGAGTAAAATCATTTCCGCCTCCAGGTAGCGTACAGTGAGCAGGAAGTTTATTTTATTTCACGCAGCCGGCTACCGGTTCTCGTAGATCGTGATTGCTGGCCAAGTAGTGTAGTACAAACAGATTCTAATATCGATTTCATAGTTTCTCCGATTTATTCGTATTCCACGACACATTCCACAAGTGGTGGTTGCGCATCGTGTGCGATTGTGTGTTAAAAAAAACGGCAATCGGTGAAAACCGGCTCGCAGAACGTGTTGCGTGAAAAATAACGCTAATTTACGTATTGTTCTTTTTTCTTCTGTTGTTCCGTGAATAGTTTGTAACGATAAAATCGCTTTACGGTTGTATGAATTGTCATGATTTGGTGAAATAACAGCGATTGAAAACTGCGATAATTTACCATAAATAATGACTGCAAAGAAAACTGCAGCTCAAGCATCGGATGCCGTGGCAGCCATCGGTAACAACGAAGTAGGGGATAAGGTTGTACTGAAACGAAAAATTACACTTATCAATGGAGTTGGCATCATTGTGGGAACAATTATCGGTTCCGGTATCTTCATTTCGCCAACTGGAGTATTTGTTTTTACCAGGTAATAATGATTTCTTGTAAGTTGTTTTATTGCAAACTATACTTGATATCAGTGGTTTATTTTATAAAGATCTTGCTGTACTAAGTGTTTATGGTACATCGTTTCTTGCTTAAAATGTTAAACAAGCACAAATAGCCAAGTTAGACATTGAAACCCGATTTTTCGCTCAAAAGGAAAGGAATGTTAACTAAAAGCTAAACGGTAAAAGAAGATGAGAATCGTTGATTGCTTGACTGGCTGGTTGTAAACGGATGTACCGAAAAGAACATCACAAAGTAAAGTGCCCGAAAGGTATCCATCGCAACGAAACGTTGAACGAATGAACTTTGTAGGCGGTCGTCATTCAACGGTGTTGTTTGGAGGATCTTTTATAAGCCTGCGTGATTATAAATGCGGTGTATTTTACCTCTCATTTTATTCTTTTCCTTCAATGTATGTAGAACGTGGAGAAGTTGTTAAAAACCGGTTCTGCTTTCCTCAAATCTATGCCCGGAATGATAAAACAGAATTTCTCAGCTCCAGTCTTTTTCTTCGCAATACCAGCATCATTTTTGCACGCACATCCCTTTGCACAGTAATGGTACAAAGCTTTGTATTTGCGTTTTCTCATTTTCTTTTCAGGTCAGTCGGTTCCTCCTTGGTTATCTGGACGCTGAGTGGAATCCTGTCGACGCTGGGAGCCCTGTGCTATGCTGAGCTGGGCACATGCATCACGCGTTCCGGTGGAGACTATGCGTACTTGCTGGTAGCTTTCGGGCCACTTGTTGGATTTCTACGTCTCTGGATGGCACTGCTAATTATTCGCCCAACAACACAGGTACTCAAACCATCATAAGGACGGGTTACTGAGGATTGTTTTAACCCATTACGTTATTCTTGTTTTATTGTCAAGCTTTATATAATCAATGTTGAATGGTCATCAGTTTCATTCACCCATATTAGCAAATAATGTCCTTTGTTGAGATTTAGTTTCCCTCTAAGCTATACTAGTCTGACTCTGGTAAACAAACGTTTCCCGATACATCTGTCTTGAATGTATATTTTGTTGATTGAAATTGATATTTACAAAATATGACAGTAAACAATTGACTTAAATCGTAGGTTTAGGTATTAGAACATTGAAGAGTTTTCACACGTGACCAAAAATATCCAATTCATCAGCTTGTGTCGTCCTTTTTGAGTTAAATGCGAATTAATACATCTACACACGAGCAAATATTAATTATTCATTCTCCGGAACTATCACTGTTGCTATCTTAAAATGACATTGCAATTTTTCCGGTGGTTGATCCACATCGTCCTTTCAGTCTGTCCTCGGGTGTAATAGAAAGTATGCTCACCACTGTCCCTCCCAAGATGGAGTGCATACGTTGTTGTGGCCAACGAGATATCTCACAAAGTTCCTTCCCTGTGATTTCACCGACTGATACAATCCTATTGCTTTTCTGCGTTCGCCCCTCCCATTCGATATCAAATCGACACCGTTTGGAAAGACCCCGTTGCTAGCTGTATTTGTGGGCATCGAATGGCCATGAACTTCCATCAAGTGCTACTTCGTGCTAAGCATTCATTCTTCCTCAGGCTAGTATAGGCTGCTAGTATCAATCAATGTTCCGACCAGTCGGACAAACAAAATGAAAAGCCGCCTGATTGGAAAGTTCTCTTTTCTCCCTTTCAATTGAATTACAAATCGAATTGAATGAACCGGCTTCTTTACCGACTTGTAGCAGCCTGAGTCGCACGTTAAATAACACTAGCAGCTAACCATTTTCCCCTTTATATCATGGTAATTTGTTTGCATCCGGGATATGATTCGTCAGATTAATCTATTGTTGGATTGCATTGAGCAAGTAAGTGAACGCAAAACCACAAATTAATCCATGTAGTTAGTTCAAATGAAACATTCTTGCTCATATTTGTATAAGCAGTTTAATCCTACGTAATAGCATAATAAATTAATCCTACGTTAAAGCTTTCCATATGACTCGAATTGAACATAAAAACAACAGTTTACAATTGTTGACGATGGTTTCAATTACGAAAATTAATTAGTAAGAACTACTTTGCTATTCAATCCACTTAGGTGTGGTATGGTTATGTACAGATAGAAAGATAAAAATATGACTTTAATAGCTCAAGGTCTTTTACAACCGTTAGGTTACCAGCGTAGAACAAGTTCCTCATGTTACACAAGCTGACCTGGCCGTAACTGGCAAGGCCTCAAACCTCAAACCACATTCGTCACAGTACATGTTGTATTCAGCAGAGTGGTTTTGTTTTGCTCTCTTTTGGACAACAACTTTGAGAAGATAGATTTTTCGTTGATTTACGCTGACACATCCCGTTGGTGCTATTTATAATGAAAAATGTCTCTACGTGACGTAAAGGTAAAAAATTCAACAAAATGATAACGTCAACTACAAGCCCATGGAAGGTAATTTTAAACATACAATACTATTTTAAAACAAGAAAAGAATCGTCGTCGTTCGGCTATCGAAAAAATACGGATGATGACGGAAAAGACGGACGGAATCTCGGACCTGCTGTCACTAAAATTGTAACGTGTTACACTGTCCTTGTTATGACGCATTCTTTGTCGTATTTTACTAATACTAGTTAATTTGCGCTGGTTACTTAGTTATGTAAGATAGTTTCGAGGGTAGTCAATACCTTTATGATACGTGCACATTATTTTTGAAAATGCAACGCTTGTTTCAGGCTATTTTTAATTCCAAGGGATGCACTAAGAGAAACTGATTCAGAATGCAAACCGATTCTGGGACTAATCTCAAACCTATGTCAATCCTTGAATTTTACAGAACTCATTCTGGTGCGGAACCAATCCCATACAGGTGTTTAATTAGTCATGAACCTGTCCCTGGAACTGATCCTAGTCCCTTACCGGTCATGGAATTGATCCCGATCCAATACCGCAGTGCTCTCGAACCTTTTTAGGATAACGGACCACTTGGTTTTGAAAATACATTACCCGCGGGCCTCTGCCATTACGGGCCTGGAATATATCTTGCATCTTATCCTGTACTGAAACTGCTCCAAAAACCGTACCGGACCAGTTACACCGTTACACGGAAACCATAACGGTCCTGTAACTGGTCCTGACCCCATGCAAATCGTGTAAAATATACTTAAGGGTACTGGAACTAATCCCAAATCCATACTGGTCCATTTAATAATTTGAGACCTGAATAGTATCTGAATATGTCGCAGTCATGGAACTATCCAGTCCAGATAAATTGTATTCTTATTATTTTTGTTTTACTCGGCCGACTTAACAAGATGCCCAGCCTGGGATGAAGCCTCGTATCGACCGTCGCCCTAAGCAAAGATTGATTATCCGGCTAAGTGGTACTTAATAAGAATCGAAGGCCATAGAAACCCGTTACTTCTAAAAGATGGTTATTTGTTTCAGTTACTTTTTTGGAGAAATGATGCCGCGACATTTTCATACTTTCGGATCTACAATGGCGACCACCTAAAGTAGAACCTATCTCCTGACTTAGAGGCTTTCTGGACTGTTCCTCGGACCAATTATTAGATTTTTTTTTCTCACACGTCATTGAGTTTATTGAAATTTATTTTTGTTTCAAAATACAGTCAGAATTCAATAGTTGAACGCTTTTTAGTTGGCATGCTTTTTAATTGAACACTCGATAGCTGGCTGACAGTTCAATTAAAAAGCACGCGTTTGTATGGAAATACCAGTTTTTGAAAAATTCACAAAAATCTCATGGCTTGCCAAGAAAAATAGACTATGAACGGGGTGTAGTGCAAGGTGAGAGTGACGAACAAGCTTTCGGAATCGTTCGATTCTCACCGGGGTCTGAGGCAAGCGGACGGACTCTCCTGTTTGCTGTTCAACATCGCTCTGGAAGGTGTCATGCGAAGCGCGGGCTTCGACATCGGGGGCACGATTTTCACGCGATCTCTCCAATTCCTTGGCTTCGCGGATGACATCGACATCATCGGACGTACGAAGCGTGCGAAGCGTACACCCGACTGAAACGTGAAGCCGAGAGGATTGGATTGAGGATCAATGCGACGAAGACAAAGTACCTGCTTGCCGGGGGCTCTGTACGTGATAGAGCCCGACTCGGAAGCAGAGTATCAGATAACGGCGACGATCTCGAGGTGGTAGAGGAGTTCTGCTACCTTGGTACGATCGTAACTTCGGACAACAAAGTAAGCAGCGAAATCCGAAGACGCATTGTTCAGGGAAGTCGTGCCTAATACGGGCTCCACAAACTCCTACGATCCAGAAGACTCCAGCAACACACAAAATGCACCATATATCACCACACTGATTCGTCCAGGACTACTGGACTACAGGTACGAGTCTTGGACTATGCTAACGGAGGACGCCAATGCACTCGCCATTTTCGAGCGGCGGGTGCTAAGGACTATCTTTGGCGGTGTGTGTGAGCAGGGCGTGTGGAGAAGGAGGATGAACCACGAACTAGCTGAGCTGTTTGGTGGTGCAGATATCCTGAGCTGGGGTACGTGATGAGGATGCCGGACTCATGCCATACCAGGAAGGTGCTTGTCAGCGACCCGTTCAACACGAGGCGTAGAGGAGCACAGCGAGCTCGTTGGCTGGATCAGGTGCAGTCGACTCTGTCGGAGATCAGATGCAGCCGTGGTTGGAGGACTGCAGCACAGGACCGAGTTTCCTGGAAACGGATTGGCGACCTGCCCATGTCTACGAGACGAGCAGACCAAGAAGAAGAAAAAGAAGTGTTAAGGCCGGGGTACTGTCCGTACGCGTTAGTGTATTTTCGATTTTCACTAGCGCATCTGGCGGCAGCTGGTGGAAGTTTTGTTTTGGTCGTCGGGGGAATGGTCGTGCCGGATCTCAAATTTAAGTAGTTTTTTCATGGTTTTTTGATGCGAAAATGGCTGAAATGCTTGCGCAACCTATCAATTGCAAAGCTTTTCCAGTCCAGTTTAAGTAACAATTAATTAATTTAAGTAAAATTGTTTGGCAAAATGCTTCGGTCAGCCGCCGCCACATGCGTTAGTGAAAATTGAAATTACACTAGCCAGTACGGACTATGTCCCCCAGCCTAAATGTAATAATAATCGTAAAATAAAGTTAAGTATAAGCCCATAAGCCTCTATGATTTTTAAAATTGAGTGAAAATGCAATTTATTTTACAATACAATTCGGAAAACCGTTAATTGTGTACTAGGGCAACCAGTACTTCTTCCTCTTCTTACCTTAAAGGCAACATACTGCTTCGACAACAACTGTTGTCGGTCAAGGCCTGTCTGTACAACTAGTGGGCTTGGCTTTCAATGCCTTCCTATTTTTTGTTTTCAAAATTATCATGAATACATGCACTCATTTTGATGAAATTTATTTAAGTTCGATGTATCTAAAAATCCAGTTAGATTCTTGTAAACTGAGTTATTCATTTTTTAAACGTGAACTGAATGAACGGTACTGGTTCATTTGGCACACCTCTAGTGTGGAGTAGTGAGGTTAGAGAGATTTCACTGTGGTGTAAACACATCGCACGTTGACTTTGTTTTGAAAACGTGAGGGATGATTGTTTGTCCATTTCATTAAAATTTGAATGAGCAAGGGAAAAACGTGTTTTAAATGATTCACTTTTTATATCTTTGTATGTAAAATCGTGTTAATTAGAAAGCACAAATTTAATAGTTGTAATCGAAGTTAAACCTGTTACTTTTTAGTACGTACTATAAACTACAAACGAACAAACGAACAAACTAACATATCGCTTTTGGTATCAAATTCAATCAAACATTTTGGCAATTGAAATTTCCAAATAATTTATGTGAACTCGAAGTAGTTTAAACGCTTTTTTACTGTTTCATTGTATCATTTTTACACGGTTTATTTGGATGAAATTTTATTGTAAAATGACAATAAAGGTTATAAAGTTAGTTTGATTTGAAAAAACGATATGGATGTAGAATTACTTATCGTTTGGTAAAATAGTTTTAGCATGTGTTAAAAAACGGCTTTAGAACCTTTTACTTTTACGCTACCTCCTTTAGCAGCTTAAACCTTTGGATCAAGTTCACAGGAACGGCGGAATTCCTGTCCACGCTCATGAATCCATTTGTTTCCAACTGAAACGTTTAGAAGAAAGATTTAGATTAATTACATTTTCTAGATATGAAAACATGTCATTCTAGGCAGCAACCTACCCCATTTAGAGCCTACAAACACTGGACATGCGCCATGTAATGTACGATGATCGACCGTGCCATTAGCGTGCAAATTATACCAGAATATTGCAGATCCTTTTTGAGGGAAAACACCTAATCCGAGCTGTGGGAAAACTGTCGCACCGCCAATAGCTACGTCACTAAGCTGAAGGAGTAGTACATGGGACATTTTAGAACAGTAATTTCATTTTCCCCTGTCGCTCACATACATACATAGTACATAACGGTGGCTATTCTGTTACCCTTTCCAATGGAAGGATAAACCTCTTTGCCTTCTTCAGCAACAGCATAATCGTAATGAGGTAAATAGTGTCCACCGATTCCATAATTTCCGACCTGCAGCCTTTCGGCCGCCGTCATGGCTAGATTGGTCATATCTTCTGTACGTTGGGAGAGAGTACGTACAACTGGATGCATAACATCATCGAGCCAGGCATTGCTACTGGTGCGCGTTTTAGAAACAGCCTTCTCGTGATCATCACCTACCATTGAACGGTGCATCAACGGCTTGGAAATACTAATAATTGCATCGATTTCCTTGTTAGATATCACGTCGTGATACATAACAATCATTGGATCATGATTTACTTCTTGCAATTTAAGCGGTGAAATTCGCAGAAAAGGTGTCCGATTATGTTCGTAGCGGCAACGTAATTTGGCCAATTCTTTAGCAGGCCGTTGGTCGTCTCCCCGGCATAGACTGGGATAATTTTTTACATAAGGCTCTGGTACTGGCGGCGGCAATCCGTGCTGTTTCTTATACTCGATCCATTTTTCGAGCGGTTCCTTACTATTGAGAGCGCGCTGGTTATCTGGCTGTAGTTTTAGTACTTTTTGTGTCAGTTCTAACGCTTCTTCGTACTCTCCTTGATGGGATAGTGCGTAGGAAAGAGCGTTCATGACCTCCACCTTACTTACTCCAGGACTATCCATCGTCCACAAACGCAGCGATTCCCTTAACCAACTGACCGCATGGCGATAGCTTTTTGCAGCCGTTAGTTTATTTCCTATTTCATAACATTCCGCCGTTTTTAGCTGGCGACCAATAGTCCGATCAAGTAATTTGCCACTTGCCATTTCTTTTGCATTGAGTTCGTACATATCCTGTAAACGAGCTAACCCTTCAACCACTCCTATTAAATCTTCATGTGTCGGCATCTCCGTAGTGTTTTGTAGTTTTGCACCAACATCCATGTCCATGAAGGCACGAAGACGCTCCCAATCGTTGACAAGGCGGTTTACCATCAGAAAGGCACTTACCGGATTCGAAGAATACTCTATATCATCTTTCAATCCTTTCTTCAACTCTTTCTCCAGCAGATCGCGCTGCCTATGGAGAAACTCGATCTTTTGTTCATGCAGTTTAATATACTGTCCAAGACTGGCAACCAGTGATTCTTCGAGCTTGAGTAGCTTCCGCATCTGTTCTACAGAAGAATAGTATTCTCCATGAACATTCGTCCATGGATGGTAGCAACACAACCACCAGCCAATGGCAAAGAAAAACAGTTTTGCTTCCATCAAAATCACTTATTTCTCTGGAGTTATTTGTACCCAACTCCGAGTTGATAGTCAACTCCGATGAAACTAACTGAAAGCCACGTACAATACTTCTAACACTGTGTTAAGTTCGACTGAAAGTCGGCACCAGAGCAACAGTATCGCTCAATTGAAAGTACAATTTTCAATCAAGGTGTGTTGGTGAATTTTGGTGAGACCCTAAGCAAGTAGACTGAAGCTCTTATCAATGAATGATTTTTTGTAGGAAAAATGGTGGATGGTGTCTTTTTTATCTCAAAATCTTGTACCTTAAAAAGGCGGTCGTTATCAAGGTACAAGTTTAAAAACATGTTACTCAATTCAACACTGAACGATGTTGCTTCAATGCGGATGCATTTTGTGTTGAGCACTAATACAATATATATGTATCGTTATACATTCGTTATAAATAATTTCGTTATCGTTCGTTATAAATTATGACATCCTTTACGAAAGCGATATTTAAGGGGATAGACCACGTTACATTCACATCTGCAATTTATCACTTCAATATCTGTTCAGCACACGAACATTTCTACTTAACTACCTCGTTGACGTGAAATTATACACTGTTAGGTGTACATTGTCAACCAAATTTATCGTTACAAGCTGGAAGAAATATTTCATTTTCTTGAAATTTTGATTCACTTGTATAAATAAATCCAGATCTACATGTTCAAGATAAAAATTCTGTTGAAACAGGTGACGCGCGCTCATAAACATTTTGTATGTGGTTGTAAACACCAGTTGTTTTATGGTAAAATTGTTCAAAAAATAATTCATAATGATTAAAAAAATCATTTTCATGATTTTTGTAATTATTTTACTGAACGAAATCGAAACGTGAAGTGTTCGGAATTGAATGCTCGTTTTCAACAAAATGCTCATCTGAGATACGTTGTTCTTGTATAACTAACAGTTTTGTGATTTTTTGCCATTTGTGATACATGCATGCAGGAGACTGTTGTATTTGATAACTAATGTTTATTGTTCTGAATGGTACACTTGAATGAGCTCCGCTGAGCTTTTCTCGCACTGCTTTGAAAGCGGTATGATTTTACCAAATGTCTTTTTGACTATGGTACATGCTATCATGCATAGCAGCTAACGATATAATATGGCTTCTATCGAAAAATTGTGCTGAGGCCGAAAATGAACTATGCTACAAAAATTCGATCGTTCCGCTTTGTATGGCAAATAATCCGAAACGTGTTGAGCTGCGGAAAATTTCGAATATTAGAACAATTCCATAAATCAAGGTTGATGTTTTTCAAAAAAGTTTTGTAAAAGCAGGTTGGTAATTGTTTTGGTTTTTTTTTTCAATGTTTTGGGTGATAAAAAATCATTATTCTTTATTTTAAAAAAAATGATTTGCCTAAACTAAATACTGAACTCGATGATAATCGACTTCATGTTGGGGTATGAAAGAAATCAAATTGCCTTTATTTTGGCGCATTTGAATCATACCCTACAGTGGAACTTCTCGTAACGAGTTTTTCGCATAGCCAGCAAATCTAAATGCTCAACAAATACCTCTCATAATGAGCAAAATCGTGCATAATGAGTAAAATCATTTGTTTTTCTGGTGCATTTTTCGGTGCGGATATGAAATCAAAATCATGATCGGTAAAGATACAGTTGATGACCACTAACTAGATGCATTTTAATTGGAGTGCTTTTGAACTGGAAATTCGCTAATTGGAGTGATTCGCGGTTAAAAAACACGTAAACGTCAAAACATGAAACATCCGGAGTCTCATGAAGGGAAATTCATCACAAATGTCCATTTTTCGCACAAATTTCGGCTGTTTTGCCTGCGTGTGCTATTTCTTTACGTCATCACACTTTAATGTATTATTTATAAAATATATTAGTTAAATCGGCCCGGTTACAGGACTATGTAACAGATCGTCGAGACTTCCGCATTGTCAGGGAAGTACACAGCTATGATAGATTGTGCTTTGTTTGAGGGGCAGAAACATAGTTCATATACTTATCGCAAGCTCATAAACACTTTAACATATTGATTTATTGGAAAAGATTCATATTTACATATATCCCTAATACATGGGGGCAGTACCGTGCTACAGTCGTAAACTTGTGCGACTTTAAGTAATGTCCGGCATGGGTTAAAGCCTCAGATGAATCGCTGTCCCATGTCAAGGACTCAGTATTTGGCTTTGTGGTGCTTATTAAGTATCGAAAGCCTGGCTGACATGATTATTTTGGTCGTTACGCAAAATAGAAGAAGAATACCCCATGTCGCCTTGCCTTTGTTTGGGGGCTTCCAACCCCTATCAATATTTAGATTAAGTCTATTTCTTCCATTCTCAAAATCGCAGACTCTCGGATTTAGCCTCTGCTTTCATTTTAACGCATTACATATCCTATATAATCTCATTTTAAATCTCATAACAATAGTCTGTTTGATTGTTGGTCAGTTCTTGTTATTACTTTTAGTGGAACTTTTGGGTCAATTGCGTGAACATGTTGATAGGCCTGATTCTTCCTGTTTTTCTTATTCTACAGGCTTTCTATGCTATAGTCTTTGCTTCTTGATGATGTTACGAATGAGAACTATCTGATTTTAAAGGAGTCCGCTGGCCTGTGTATCTGAGTTACCGGCATATGATCGTTCTTCCTAATAAATTTATCTTTTAAAAGCCCCGATCTAAGTTCCTGACATACATGCATCAATATTCAGATCCGTTTCTAAGTTTATATCTACTCATATCAAACCTTGTTTCAGTATTCAGGATTATTAGATAACCCGCTCTTTGTACGTCCTTCCCGCCATGCAATGACAGCGATTTGCGAGGGCGCCCTCGCATTAAAGAGCTTGCGAGTCTAGGTAATTTTTTCGCCCATAGTTTTAGCAGTTATAATTATAGCACCGCCAGAGCAAGTATAACAGTGCGATTTGTTGCATGCTAAAACCCTGAATTTAGACTTTTTTTTATCTTTTCGACGAATAACACAGCAAAAAATAAAATGTATCAATAAAAAATAAATATTTTTTAAAATACCACAAGATTTCGAGCAGATGATACTACTCGCAACCCTTGCAATGTTTGACGTTAAATCAGACGTTCAATTAATTGCCATTTATGACACAACTTTTTTCTTCTTCATGTTTAGGTTCCAGCGCAACAAACGTTGCTGGTTTAAGCTTATCTTAGACGCTAATATTCTTGCCTACCTGGTGCCAAATTTGTGTGCCCATAACATGATAGTCAGTCCTACGTGTGAGAGGCCCTACCCATACGAAGCTTCCACCTATGACCGTCATTAAGTTTTATTCCACCAGGGGATGAACTTTCTGCCAACTGTACCCTTTATAAGAGGGATACTAGGTATGGCTGCATTTGTTATTGTCTCTGTAAAGTGTGTAAGGGAAGGAGGATCATCTAAAGGCAATGTGTATGTCATTTCTATTTTGTATATTTCCCAGTCAGCCGCCCTTATTTCCACCTGGGACGTTTTTGAGGGCTGTGGGTTAGTTGATATTCTTCTTCTTTTGGCTCAACAACCGTTGGTTTTTTTTTAAAATAAAGGTATAAGTAGTCAAATTTAGTTGATTCGAAAAATATTAAATCTCCTATCATATCTTATTCTTCCTTGGCACAACAACCGCTGTCGGTCAAGGCCTGCCTGTACCCACTAGTGAAGTGAGCTTGGCTTTCAGTGACTTATTGTTACCATAGCAAGATAGGCAGCCCTACGAATGGGAGCACGGTCTATTCGGGGCTTAAACCCATGACGGGCATGTTGTTGGTTAGTTGATCACTATGGACAAAAACTGGGCGGTGATCACGACCATGGGATATCGTTACGATCGGAAACAGAAAAACTAGAAGCTATAGAAGAGGAGAGAGCACTAAAATCTAAAATAATACATTGCCCACTAATGGGACGTATGGCTGTGGTGTTATGTTCTGATGATTTCGATATAGCTTGTTTCTTCTGCTTCACTGCTCTTCACCGATTGCTTCTTTTGCTCCAGCAAGACGGTGTCCTTCTTTAGCTTTTCCATACGCTGACATTCTGAGTAATTCAAGTGTGCTATCCTCAGCGTTGGTTTCTAATTTGGACAGCAATCTGGTACGCATGTCAGCCTCTTTAGGTGAAAGAAGTAAGTCTTTTAAATTGATCAGTGATATGCTTATTCAATTCAAAATCTTCGCAGTACTTGTTGACTTCTTCTTATTTGGCACAACAACCGCTGTCGGTTAAGACCTGGCTGTACCACTAATGGTCTTGGTTTTCAGTGACTTACTGATTACATATAGCAGAATAGTCAGTCGTACGTATGGGGGTACGGTCCATTCGGGGCTTGAACCCATGACGGGCATGTTGTTAAGTCGTACGAGTTGGCGACTGTACCTCCAGATCGGCTGCTTGTTGACTGTCACTCCAAAATTCACGTAGTCATCGGCATCGTTTATCGTTAGTTGTAAACAATTGTACTATTTGTTAAACAGCAAAATACGAATACTGAAAAGCTGCTTCAGGTTCTCGCTACTATTTCGTATAATGTGAAATCTCGAAGATGATTCGGAAGCACAAAATGATAGTAACGATCGAATTCGTTGACACTTAGGCTTCGAAGGAGTAGTCTATGCCTAGCTGCATCATCCAAGTTTGCGCCGTCCTGCATAAATAAATCTTTCAACTTCTGATACCACCGATCAAAATACAATCCGTTTTCCGAATCGTTCACGGACTCCATTATGTTTAACGTTAGCGATTCGATGATGAATTTGGGGTTATTTGTTTTTGTTAAATAAATAAATAAATAAATAAAACACTTTGATTTCATCCACTAACATCGCCATCAAAGATTCGATATTTTCAAAAGTGGTGTCATGGCACCCACAGTCTGACAGCCGCTCCACAGTATGCTTGCAAAATTCCACCACTCGGCTGCAACATTCCATTATATGATTGCAAACCTCCACATAATGTTTGCACAATTCCACTACCCGGTTGAAACATTCCCTTAACCAGTTGAACTATTCCATTATATGACTTTTTTTTATAAAAATATATTTATTTGCATGTATAGAATAATTTCTATTCACTAGTGTGAATATTTACAACAAAATAAAAAAACTTTACATTTACAAAAGTAGTGCACACTAAAGGACAACTAAATCTATCTCATCATCGTTGTTATCAACGATGTGGAAAATGTAGTTAGCAAACAACCTAAGAATACATATACGTATTCCCAGACCAACTCCTAGCTAGTTCTGGAAATCGCAGATTATTGAACAGATAGGGGCCTCCTGGAGCTATTGAAACTATTTCTTTCAGCAGTGCCCAAGCCGCCGCTACTCTACTACAGCAAGCAAATTTGTGTTCCAAGTTTTCCATTTGAGGACAAAACGAACATTGATTGGAAGCCCTTCTTCCCATCCAAAACAAGAGCTCTCCATGTGATACTTTACCATTTGCTATAAATCAAAACTTTGAATATTAGCCCAGATTTTGGTCCAACAAAGTTGCTGATTTTCATGTGCTACTTTGGCATTTGGTAGCTTGTCCACAAGTATGCGACGCAGTTTACATGAAGAGGGGTTTGAGACATATTCAGCGGGTAAATATGCCAGCTGTCTTACCACGATTTTTAGGCAGGGATACCAGGTTGGAATGGTGGCCAGATTTGGCGGATTACCAGCTTGGACGATATGAGGCTCGCTGTATTTGAGGGAGCTGCATTCTGCTCGGTATCGGTTTGTCAAGAGGGCATATGCAGTTATTCCTGGTATGTGCAGGTTCAGTCCACCTCGTTTTTACGTTTTTATTCCAAAAATAAGTTTAACATTTGTTGTCTCCCTATGGGAGAGCTATCAGATGTTAAGCTGATAAGAACAGATACTACACTTTGATCTTAGCCTTTAGGCCGAGAAGCGATGTGACTCGAAACCCTGTATCCACGACGATTAAAACAGGCGTTGCTTCTTGAGTAACTCGTAACGCTAACGTAACATAGAGGGCTAAGGCCAGTGTCTGTGCTCCATCACATGTGATTTTATCGCACGTGCTGTCAAATACTTTTTTGATTATGAAAAATTAATTTGTATTTGTTCCTACAAAAAACCACACACAATTAGTTTGACAGATAAAATCGGATGCGGCGTCTGACGAGATCATTTTTTTTTATTCCGTCGTACGACTAAATTGCACGTCCGACGTTATCTGTCAAATCCCATATAAAGATCTACTTTATGTTGTTGCCTGTTTTGACAGACCTTCCGATAAAATCGCATCCGATGGAGCACCGACTCGGACCTGAGCCTTAGGCAAATGCTAGACACACGAAAAAATTACTGTAACGAAAAAAATACAACCCGAAAAATAACGCTTGTTATTGTAAACACACACAAAAGTTTTTCTCGTTACGATGGTTTTTTGATTTGGCAGCAGTCTTAAAATATTACTTTTACGCGCACATAATACATTCGCATTACTCATGATACATTTATATCCATTCTTACATTCTTCAGGCTATCGTCGCATTAACTTTTGCACAGTACGCAGTCAGACCGTTTTTCGAAGATTGTGAAGCTCCAGAAAGTGCTGTGCGTCTTCTGGCAGCTGTATGTCTCTGTTTTCTCACGGCCATTAACTGCATTTCAACGAAATGGGCAATGAAGATACAGGATGTATTTACCATAGCCAAGCTTACTGCCCTAGTTTCCATAATCCTGGCAGGCATTTATTTTATGGCAACCGAGTCTCTCGATAATTTCCAAAATCCTTGGGAAGGAGAATATGCGTTATCCAGCCTTGCGTATGCTTTTTACTCCGGACTGTTCGCTTTTGGAGGATGGAACTATCTTAACTTTGTTACAGAAGAGCTTGAAAATCCTTACAAGTAAGTAAAGAAACACTTATGTGCGTCGCGTTGTTTCATCAGGCTATTTAATATCGGAATTTTCTATCTCTTTGTAATTTTGCAGAAATCTTCCCCGTGCAATTTGGATTGCGATGCCTATGGTCACTGGTATCTACGTTTTTGTCAACATGGCTTATTTTGCGGTAGTATCGAGGCAGGAAATGCTTGCATCAATTGCCGTAGCTGTTTCGTTTGGCAATCGGATGTTTGGCTCCGTCGCTTGGCTGATACCAATATTTGTGGCTCTCAGTACCTTCGGTGGGGTTAATGGAATATTATTCACCTCGGCTCGTCTTTTCTCTACTGGTGCACAAGAAGGACATTTACCAGCCTGGTTTTCACTAGTTCATGTCGACCGGCAAACCCCTATACCGGCGCTTATATTTACCTGCATCACTTCTATAATCATGCTGCTTTCTGCCAATGTTTTCGTTCTGATCAACTATTTCAGCCAAATCCTCTGGCTTTCTGTGGCCGCCAGTATCGCCGGTTTGCTGTGGCTAAGAATTTCAAAGTATTTCCATAAATGTTTTCGATATGCGTGTAGTACACATAATTATTTATATTTCATTTTATTGGTTCTTTACAGACCTAACATGCCGAGACCTATTAAAGTTAATTTAGCTCTGCCAATCATATTTCTCATCTGTTGCCTGGGATTGGTGCTGCTGCCGTCGTTCACTGAACCATTCAACCTACTTGTCGGTCTGGCGATTACTTTGTCCGGTGTTCCTATTTATTATGTGTGTATCGTATGGCGCAGTAACAAACAAACTAAAAACCAGCTCATGCAATGGATTGAACGGGGTTGTCAAATTCTGTTTAATGCAGCCTTCGTGGACTGTCACCACGACCGTAAACGGGAGCGAGAATTTTCTGAAATGCAGACCAGTATCGAAGACAAAAGTGTAAGTCACTAAGCTACCGAATGAAATAGTACCGTTGTTGCAGTTTTATGTGTATGCCCGCTACGACAATATTTGAAGCCAAACGACGAGTACCCCAGGACGAGAAAGACTTGTTGCTGCAGTAGTGCCAACAAAGCCAACGCAAGTAAAATTTAGAATTCTGAAGAGTAATGTTCTTGAAGAAAAGAGGCCGCTAGTTTGATTGTTTATTTTGCAACACAAATCTTTACACGCGAATCTGTAAGATTGAATGCAGTGCTTTAATTACGCAGGAACATAGAACAAAGTCTTCATCGTAATAACTACATTATTTTTAAATATTTGTGCACAATAAATGTATGAAACGTACATTATGTTTAACCACAAATATACAAACAAAAAAGATAACTCGTGAACTAAACAATACATCGCTATCTCCAACGAAATGATTTCTACCGAAGGTTTACTCTATGGTCTTTGCTTATATCAATGTACTTAAAAGATTTAAGATAAATATTAATAAACAAGCATCGTTGTTTAACTACTGTAGTGCTTGCTTAATTATCAACTGATCGGTATGGAAAGTTAAAGTGAGTTGAATCGTAAACAGGTGAGTCATTACGTCGCCGTGCCAGATATAAATTTTTGTATTGCATTTCTAAACAATGAGTAAAATATTCTATATTGACATTTGTATTCTGTTTCTACTTACTCTTTCTTTTTTTATCTTTACCAACAAAAAATATATACTTCCTATATCACATAATCCCTACCGTATACATATATACTGCACCGTGTATTTGAGGTCTTCTGGACTCGACCTGGATACTAGAATTACACGGATAATGAGTCAAAGTATATATTTTAGCACAAATTTCTGTATTTTTTAAATTTATATTATGTTTTGGTAACCAGTTTTAATAAATTTCATGTTTTTTCCAATGAAAATGTTTGAAATGTCCTGTAAATTATAAGATTTTATGTTATGATAATGTGCTCTGATAACCGTTTTTCAGCCCGTTAATAACCGTTTCGTTCAAATTACCTTCGTATTGAACTCTCATTTCTCAACAGCCGGATAAAAGGTACCCGGATAAACGGCGTTCTACTGTATATATACATACATTTTTTCTACTCAAGAGGAACGCCTAAACGCCACAGATCTTAAACGACTGGAAAATCGAATATCCTTAAAAAATGAAAGCTTCATAGCTTCATTGGTTTGATCTATTGAGCAACTATTACAACTCAGCATTATATTGCTGTCATTTTCTTGCAATGTATTTCGTTAAGTTTAATCTAATCATGAGCTACAAGCCTTCTAACTTTCTGAGCAAAAACCATATGAATGGTCGTGTGGTCAGATACGTGGGTATCAACACCAACGACTGTTATTCAAATCTCACTTGCTTCAGTGCTGGTGGTTTCCATTGGAGTTTAGTATTTAAACAATCGTATCGCCGTTCTAGTTCTAGCGATGCATAACTTCAATGCAAAATCATACAACAGTACAGAGGGAATGAAAAAGCTCTCCATGCGTGGAAACTTCACTGGTTGGGTATCCCACCAACAGAAGGCCGCACCAGATTTTTGCTATATTAAGAATGCATGAGTCGTTTGTTGTCTGCTAAACGAAGTCTTTCTATATTCCGTGTAGGTTGAGAGCTTGAGTCGTTTAGAACCCGTTTAGTGGTCGTTTAGTGGATTTGTGGCACTTGGGTTGTGTGTGTTTGTTTACTTGCAAATGAACTCATCGATTTCGCTGCTTAGAGCACAGTTTATAGATTTATAATATTGCCGAAATTATGCTGTGATGTAAGTGAATGAGTTAAAGTAAATGATGTGCTAAAATCATGTTCAGCATATTGACCTTAGCCCGCACTTGATCCATCTTTTTCTCGTCAACATGTTTGGAAAAGATGGACTAAGCGTGGGCAAGGTCAATACATCTTATTAGAACTGACAGCTCCAATTGTTCTAAAATTTGGACTGAATCGAACACCACTAAACCGATTTGGTTATTTGGACTACTTCTTAGAGCGTTGCTACATACACCGAGACTGCAGCTGAGAAAAAAGCTGACAGCATGCTTTGACAGCGACTGACAGCATTTTCGGTGAGAGAAATCTCCTCAGCATGCAAAGAACGATGGAGATGAGAAAAAATTAAATTGGCAGTTTATGGCGAACGATCAATCATAGTTTGCATTTTTGCAGTCTAATAATCGTAGAAAAATTACTAAAAAGTAAAAGAATTTTTTTTTACTACATTTTAGCGATTCAAATGGATTTTTTGAACATAATTTTAAAAGTCTCATCTCGGCGCTTTCCGGAGCTTCTACACACACCGGCTTGAGAAACCGGTTGTCAATTCTCTCACAGCTATCTATCAGCTGCAGTCTAGGTATATGTAGAAACGCTCTTAAACAAATTATCGATGATATTCGGTTGTTAGAGCTTTTTGTCGTTCGTGCAAGGACCGTAAAGATAACAGGTCAAGTTATAAGCCCGTTTTGACAGCTAGGTGGAAGAAGAATCGACGAAGAAAACTGACAGTTAGCTTTCCGCGTTTGGCGAACGTTTCAAGTTCTCCAAGGAAAATTTTCATTGGAAATCACGGGCTGTGTTCTAATCAACTAAAATATTCACCCAAATTGATCTCCACCAAATATGGACCATGCAAAACGTAAAAAAAACCCATCAATACATATACCAGCGGAAAACCATCTGTCAAAATCGGAGCCCAGGGGGGGGATCGCCAAAAGCGCTATAACTACACCTCATTATACATTCCACCTTGCGTTCGTGTGTATATTTTTGGTGCGGCCACGAGAAAAGCTCTTTTTTGCTGTTGACAAGCAATTTTGACAAAGTTGAAAAAAAATTCAAAATTTTGTCACCTCCGTGGCTACGCGCCTATATCAACTCACTTTGGTTTTTGTAAAAGGCTTTGATTGTCATGTAGACAATTGAAATGGAATGACCTTGCTTCAATTTGACATTACAATTTGACAGCATGTCGAATGTTGTCCTGCTGGCACAACGGAGCTGTACAAAACAAACCTTTTTCTACGACAATTTGCGTATCGCTGCAATCTCCAATTTATAGTAATATTGCAACAATTAACATTATTTTGAAGTATTATTAGGCCCCTGAACGCAGGTAAACAAGTGGTTTACATAAATACAAACTAGACACTCCACTGATTTTGAAGTGTATTCTTTGTCACAGAAAACGTGCAACTTGATTTAAGGTTGCCTCGAGGCTGACAAAATCCAATCCGGAGCGGTCCAAGTTTTCAGGGAGCGTCGCACTGTCTGTATTAAGTGGTCAAGATGGTGTTAGCCGATTTAGGACGCAAAATTACGAATGCTTTGCACTCGCTAAGCAAAGCGACGATCATAAATGAAGAGGTGTTAGATTCAATGCTGAAAGAGATTTGCACGGCATTGCTCGAGGCGGACGTCAACATTCGGTTGGTGAAGAAGCTGCGTGAAAATGTACGTTCTGTGATCGACTTCGATGAAATGGCCGGAGGTTTGAATAAGCGACGAATGATTCAATCGGCAGTGTTCAAGGAGCTGGTTAAGTTGGTTGATCCGGGGGTGAAGCCATACCAGCCCATTAAAGGACGTCCGAACGTGATAATGTTCGTAGGACTGCAGGGATCTGGTAAGACGACAACTTGTACAAAACTGGCGTACCATTATCAAAAGAAAAACTGGAAATCGTGCCTAGTCTGTGCCGATACATTTCGTGCTGGTGCGTACGATCAAATCAAGCAAAATGCCACCAAGGCGCGTATTCCATTCTACGGTAGCTATACCGAAGTCGATCCGGTCACAATCGCACAGGATGGTGTAGAGATGTTCAAAAAGGAGGGCTTTGAGTTTATAATCGTGGATACGAGTGGCCGACATAAGCAGGAGGAATCACTGTTCGAGGAAATGTTGGCAGTGGCCAACGCGGTCAACCCGGATAACATTATTTTCGTCATGGATGCTACCATTGGGCAGGCTTGTGAGGCCCAGGCAAAAGCGTTCAAAGAAAAGGTGGACATTGGTTCGGTCATCATTACGAAGCTAGACGGTCATGCGAAGGGTGGCGGTGCACTATCAGCGTAAGTGTTTGTTTTATTTTTTCGGATAGTGTACCATGCAAATGCCTGTTTCTATGTTTTGTGTCGTTTGCAGGGTGGCAGCAACTAACTCCCCCATCATTTTTATCGGTACTGGTGAGCACATAGACGACTTGGAACCGTTTAAGACGAAGCCCTTTATTAGCAAACTGCTTGGAATGGGAGACATTGAGGGCTTAATCGACAAGGTGAACGAATTGAAGCTGGACGACAACGAAGAGCTAATCGATAAAATCAAACATGGTCAATTCACCATTCGGGACATGTATGAACAGTTCCAAAATATCATGAAGATGGGTCCTTTTTCGCAAATTATGGTATGTCTGTTATCGTCGTTTTTGTGAAGAAAATACTGATCTTATTGTTTGCACCAACAACCAATATTTCTATACATTGCAGGGAATGATTCCAGGATTTTCTCAAGATTTTATGACCAAGGGCGGTGAGCAAGAGTCAATGGCTAGAATCAAGCGTCTAATGACCATGATGGACTCCATGTCTGACGGGGAGCTCGATAACAAGGATGGTGCGAAACTGTTCAGCAAACAGCCAACACGAGTAACGCGAGTGGCTCAAGGATCGGGCGTCATAGAGCGGGAAGTGCGCGATTTGATATCACAGTACACGAAATTCGCTGCAGTCATCAAGAAGATGGGAGGTATTAAGGGGCTGTTCAAGAGTGGCGATATGACGAAAAACGTGAATCCGACACAAATGGCCAAACTGAATCAACAGATGGCAAAGATGATTGATCCTCGCATGTTCCAACAGATGGGCGGCATGAACGGTTTACAAAACATGATGCGCCAGCTACAACAAGGTGCGGGCGGCCTCGGTAATTTAATGAGTGGGTTCGGTGGCAAATAGATGGAGGATCGCACCAGAACATTCATCAGCTATTCATCTTTATACTTCCTGGGCTCATTATGTTTTATAATGTGTTGAACGAAAAAAAGGTTTGTTTTTAGCAACTTATCTGAGCGTATCGACAAGATCGGAGCAATAAATGGTATGATTTTGTTAGCCTTTATTGATTTTTTTCTTCTTTCATTAAAATGCTGACACGCACCCATGTATTTTAGAATTGACTTTATTTTATAATTTTAATTTTGTTAAAATCCTCTGCTCATCCTATGTTTGTGTTTAATGAAACATTGTATAGTTTTTATTCATATGTTTCAATTCACTGTACAGGTAGTCCCCGAGATACACGGAACCTCTTACAGGGGTTTTCGATAGAACTCATGACCGCGGGATACTTGAAAACGTTGACGATACCGGGGTCTACGGATTTGTATCGCAAGACTGCGGCACACTATCGCACCGTAAGGACATATAACTTGACAACCTACATTTTTATTTATTTTTATTATGAGATCCCACTGTTTGAGGCTTGAAAAATTAATCTGTAATGGCTTTTTATTAGTTTGAAAGCTAATTATTGATGCACACTCTAAAAACATAAAACATGAAATTTAAAAAATTTGACTGTCAAGTTATATGTCCTTGGGATGCCCGAAAAATAGGAAAACCATGTATACGCAGTTTTCTAACCCAGCGCTCTAGCACCAATCGAACACGACATCGAACATGAAAAATCTATGGGATTTGACATATTTGATTTGGCAACCAACACCGCGAAAACCGAGTGTCTCCGAATCCACGTATAAGAGGTACCGTGTATCTCGGGGACCGCCTGTACTGATTTGGCAAACGCCAAATAATTACCCTTTTGATTGTATGTTAAAACCCATTTGAAATGGTGTAAAATTGTTAAATTCAGTCAGAATCAAATCAAATAATTAATTTGGTGCCTAAAACCATCACCTACTTCCAAAATTACACGAAGATTAGTGATGTTTTGGCTGGAAATTATGAGATTCGACTTACGTGGAAATTCGAGATACGCGGTCGTTTTTTGGTCCCCATTAACTGTGTATCTCGAGGGCCGCCTGTAAAAGTAAATTTTACTTCAACTATTGGTTTTTCTGTGCGTTTAGCTTATCTTTCAGTAAAGAATCTGATGAAAATAAATTTTAGCCAAAAGCCCTGCGACAAAACATGCTACTTCAGACGTATTTTGCCGAAAACCAAACTTATTTTTTCTCTTAGTATAAATATTGTCCCATCACGCCTCTATGTCATGGAGTCATTCAATTCATTTATTTATCTATTTATTTTTAAATATCGTACTGATAAAATGCTTAACATACAAAAGGTGCAATTTTAAGAATGTTGCTTCACGAAAATCATTATTCGTTGTACGAGTTGGTGCCTGCGCAGCTGTAATCGACGAAATGCTTGCACTGTCAAAATGACAGAAAAGGGACGATTCGGCTATTTCCAACTTGCTAAGAAAAAGGTTAGCGATTTACTTATGTAGGGTAACTGTACCAGTTTTCGGCAGTGTACCTATTTTCGGCAGGGTAGCTAAAAACGTGAAATTCTTCACAAATGCGGTAAAAAATTTCACAAAATACAATTTTGTAGTGAAGGTGTACTTATTTGATATTCACTTACGAAGTTTCACACCATTTCATTACGTATTTTCCAAAATATTAAATAAATTGTGCTTTTTTTCGGCAGCTTTGCTGTCAGCCAATCGTTCGGCAGGTTTTGTGATTAAGAGAATCAGAACAGTAAAACAATGAAAAAGTGGTGTATATTAAAGATTTTATGCTTATTTAATTTATTCTAACTTGTTCGGAATTTTAAAATCACGATAAACAGGTTATTTTTCACTTTAAATGCTGCCGAAAATAGGTACACAGTAAATGTTCATTTTTGACAGCTCAATGTTGTGGGCTCCTGCCGAAACTCGGAACAATAACACACTTTGAATTTGGCTGAATATTCCTTTTAAAATTGATCAGAACACTACAATGCGTATGTCGACACATAATATGACCTTTCTTGTACCAAATATCACCAATTGTACGACAAACAATGCACTAACTTAAGAGAAAAATAAATATTTGTAAGCCAGTTCGCACCGTACGCTATAACCATCAAACTGTCAATGGCTGCTCTGTTTAAACGTCGCATTAAAATGGCTGTCAAAACGGGCCAAAATAAGCAACATAAAATTAATAATTAAAGTGCTTTTTAACACCAATATTAGGAAAGTAAGAGTGTTACATTGCTTTAAACATTTTTTTGTACATATTCACATTGATACAAACATTTTCTGACCCGTATTCGCGCTGCCGAAAATAGGAACACAGCCTGCCGAAAATAGGAACAAACTGCCGAAAATAGGAGCAAAATCAATGTTTGGATTTTCACGAATTTTTATGAAAAAGGGCTTTGAACCGGCAAATGAAAAATATTGTAACATACTATAATAGTTTATCAACCAGAATAACAACATTTTCAAGAAAAATAATGAAAAATATTGATGTGTGAGCAATTTTTGTGAAACTGCTGCACTAGCCTGCCGAAAACTGGTACAGTTACCCTACATCGAGCTGGATTTTCTTTTCCGTTTAGCAAAAGTAAGCAAAAGTCGTATAAGTATATACAATCAAATTGTGCAATTATTTCTTATTTCTAGGTATAGAACGCGCAAGATAATTACCGAACAGTGTAGGAAAATGTCACCCAAACATAGAAGCGGGGGCTGGTTGCTGCTGCTGGCTACGATTTGTAATTTTGGTATTCTAGTGCTCACCGAGCTACCCCGTCCTAGGGGAGTTTCTATCGCACAAGCTAGTCTGTACGAAGACCGCACCGGTAGCGGGCAGTTTGTATGTCTCGATGGTAAAAAGATAATACACCGGGAGAACATCAACGACGATTACTGCGATTGCGACGATGGTAGTGACGAGCCGGGTACGGCCGCTTGTCCGAGTGGCATCTTTCACTGCACTAATGCCGGCTACAAGCAACTCAACATCCCCAGTTCAAGAGTAAACGACGGAATCTGTGATTGCTGCGATGCCTCGGACGAGTATGCTTCGCAGGCGAACTGTGCGAACACATGCAGCGAACTTGGCAAGGAAGATCGAATGCGTGAAAAGCAGCGTAGCGAGATGCTCAAGACGGGCAACCAGCTAAGGTTGGAAATGAGCCAGCGAGGACGCTCACTGAAGGATGAACAGCGGGCCCGGCTGGCCGATCTCGACAAAAATCGTGCCGAGGCGGAAGCATTGAAACAGGAGAAGGCAACATTGAAAACAGAAGCGGAGGAGTTGGAAAATGCGGCCCTGAAGGTATACCGAGACCGTGAGGAGGAATCGAAAAAAATGAAGGAAGAGGCCGACGCTGTGAACAATCGCGACGAAGCGGAAGAAACATTCCGGAAATATGATTCTAATCAGAATCAAATGCTCGAGCTTGTCGAACTGCAAACGAGGATCGTTTTCGATCGCAATCGGGACGGTGCGGTAACGGAGGATGAAGCTCGCTTTTTCCTAGACGAGCGAGATCAGGTGGACTTCGAAACATTCGTAACCTTGTGTTGGCCGCGCATCAAACCTTTCCTTATGATGGATTCCGGGCTATTTAAACCGCCAGGTGAAGAGCCCCAAGGCACAGCAGAAGAAACGGAGGAAGCGGAGTTGCAATCCGATACCTACGAACTGGAAGGTAGCGAACATGATCCAGCCGTAAAAGATGCCTCCTACGTGGAGGAAGGCTATCTACCGCACAACGGGGAGGAGGAAGACGAAGATACGATGGACGAGCAGGAGGAAGATGACGGGGAGGATGTCGGCGAAGGAGAGGTCGAACGGGCAGGCGGAGGCGAAAAGCCACCAGTTGAATATGATCCGGCGACACAGGAACTGATTAATAAGGCGAACGAGGCGCGTAACCAGTACACAGAAGCGGATCGTCACGTAAGAGAGATGGAACAGGAAATTCGCAGCATTAAGGAGCTGCTGGAGAAGGATTACGGCAAGGATGAAGAGTTTGCTGCCTTAAATGGAGAATGTTTCAACTTCGAGGATCGTGAGTACGTGTACAAACTATGTCCGTTTGACAAGGCGATCCAGCAACCTCGAAATGGTGGAGCCGAAACAAGGTATGCATAAAGCAACAATGCAGTAGTAGTAGTAGGGAAAGGGCAAAATGATAACTAAACAACACCGTGTACTGACTGTCTTTTAGATTAGGAACCTGGGACCGATGGAACGGACCGGGTGACTACAGTGCGATGATATATTCGAACGGAGCACCTTGCTGGAATGGACCTCAGCGGTCTGCTGTGGTGCATTTGGAATGTGGCCTCGACACCAGGGTACTATCCGTCACAGAGCCGAACCGTTGTGAATACGAGTATCGCATGCAAACACCGGCAGCTTGCTTATATCAAGAAGAGCAATCGAACGGTTCCAAAGAAGCGCACGACGAGCTATAGGGTTAAACAATCCACACAGCAGCAGCGTTGGTGATATCGATGGAGCGATGTTCTCATCAAAATCCATCGGTTCACGATGCTGGGTTGTAATGCCAATAATCGGTCCCGCTTATCGAATCAACATTCCCACGCTGGTGGCACTGAGGGTCCGCATTAGCGAAAGAATGTAATCCGTTTATTTTAGTGAGTGGTATGGTACGGAAGACAACAATGACTGACAACACGTGTTTGACGTGCAGGTAATATAAAATTCTTCATGGAGCAATTCAAACGACGAGGTTTGTTCAATACACCCCTCCAGCAAAGGACACAACTTCAAAGAGTCGGTGTTTTGTAGGAAAAACTATGTTCATAATCTCGTGGGATCAGTAAAAATCAGTCATTCCAATTCTCAGGTCAAGTGAAGTATGAGGGTGAAAGATACAGATGACAAACTTTCAGATAAAACAAGTCCAAACCAAGCAGATAGTGATAGCGGATATGTTGTGCCCACCCGTGAACTTCTGAAATTCATTATTATTGGTCTTAAAACAAGAGTAAGTGTCTCGGCTAATAAAACAAAAATGTGTAAAATACCGTTCGTTTGTCGGTGTTTTCATGATACATTCAATGCAATGTGTTACACACCACGATACAGGAAAAATAAACAATAAACACGACACTCTAGTGAAGAATCCATCGACATAAAGGCATTATTTGAGTGCATAGCTGGGCGAAGGTGTTAAAGAAGGTAATTAATGTATTAATTTTTCTTCCATATAGAAAAGATAAACATTCATCTGTTCCATTTTCGTAAGTATTCAATTTAATTAGATCTTCATTTTGTTTTACATTTATTCACAAAGGATTATAAATTTCATTCGTAAACTTTCGCTTTGCATCTTGTTTTTGTAACGTTGTGTATAAGAATTGTTAAATTGCTTTTCATTTTCTCATGTTAAAGTTTGAACAGTAATTTTTAAATGTGTATATATATCGCTCTTTTTAATTCATTAACCTTAAATTATTACGCTGGAATATTTAAGTTGTGCAGAAAAAAAAACATAATTTTTCCCTAAATGTATTCAAACACTCCGGTCTGGCATTACCCACCATTGGAGAATATGCTGCATACCAAGCACGGAAAATAGAACAAAGCACAAAAAATAGAAACAACCAACATGAATGAAACAAGTAATAACGTAATAGTGTCATCAACACCATGCTGCTGCTGCGCCCTGAACCCAGGAAAGGGGGGTTTTGGGTGCTGCTGCTTTTGTCCCCTTTTCTCGCATTATATGAGTAATGTTTATTTCTTTATTTTAGCTATGCAGACATTGCCGATGGTATAGTAGAATAGGTCATATAAATACAAAAAAAATATTTTACGTCTTTAAAGCTTACGTATATTAATAATATAATAATATAAAGCTTGTAACAACAATCGATAATTAATGCTGATCGGAAAACAGTATTATTAAAAAATAAACAAATAAACAAACAAACAAAACACCTTGGTCCGTGCGGGTTTAAAAAGAAAATAAACAAAATTAATAATTAATCTAATATTTTCCCTGGTGGTGGTAAACAATACTTTCTTTAAGAGTGATACATAAAGGTACAGTGAACGTTAGGAAGCGCGTAGTTGGCATATGTACAATCAACATACATAATTACGGGCGTTGCAAGACGTTGTTGTAGAAGACAGCAGCAGAGCTTTTATGTTACATGTTCTGCTGTTGTCTAAATTGTAGGTTACTATTACTAATTACTAATACAGATTGCAGAACTTTCACAGATAAAAAAAAAGATGCTATCCAGGTAATGATTTGGAACGATCGAAGATGCGAAATTATTTAACTTCCAGAAAACAGACTCTCCTCCCCAAACCGGTGCCCCTATCTTATTTTAGCTAAAGTTTTCGTTGTGGCAATGCTCACTATCCCTTGCCTAAAGATACTTTCCTCCAATTGTAAATCACATGATCGAACAAATTCTCGACATTTTCTACAAGCAATCAGCTCCAATACTCGTACGAAATTATTTTTTTGTTTCCTCTTGTCTGTATATGGTGGGATGCTTACTGGGGATACTTCCCGATCAGTCCAGTTGTAGTTTAATCATAGTCGATGTTTCTCTTTTTATCTTTGTATACTCCGAACTCCAAGTATGCCTTATTGCATGAATTTGGTGGAAGAGAAATGCCTTCGACCTTTCCTCGTACTCAAAAACCGCGTGAATGTACCTATCACGGCTAAACGCACACAATATGCATGCAAATGCTATCTCCAGTGCTAATAAAAAGAACTAAGAAAAAGAATACAGTGCTTTTCGTTCTCCCACCAGTTGCTATCGCATACTCTATATGTGTGCGTGTTTTGTTTAGTTGTTTGTTCTTCTTAACAGGCACAATTTACATCAAATGTTCAAGTAATATTACACACAAATGGTACAGCACAGTTGCATTGCAATAATCACCGAAGCCTAAAGACTGGACAGTTAGTTAATATCGTGGGTTGAAGCACTATAACGCTGTGGTTACCACAAGCCACACTACTATAAGCTTCCATTACTCCTATCAGATGGTGTGGATGGCAATCGCTACAACCCATCGCATCCAACGTTGTCATTCGTTTGAAATTTATGTTAATGATAACAAGGATTTAGTTTTAAATAAATAAATAATGTCAAAATTTGTCTGAGATAAAATAATCACTTCTCAGCGAATGCGTTCTATAGTGGGATAAGGGACGATCTAAGCTAAAACAAATCAAACTTGAAAATAATCACTAACCGCCGCTGTCCCTGTCCCATCACTATCCGGTGTGCCCGGACCTCTGCGGACGATTGCGATACCACCAGCAGGTAACACTGGTTGGGTTACAGGCGTTGGAGTTGCAGTATCCGAATCAGTTGTAATGGAATCATTCGTTAATGATTTAGTAACAGATTCTACACCGCTTGCCGCTCCACCACCTCTTCCGACTGCTTCATTGTGCAATCGTTCGTAAGGATTTTCCTTGACGTTGAGATATTTCACTGATTCGTAGTTTGGATCAGATTCACTTCCAGTGAGCGATTCGTAGTTGCTCGATATTCGACTAAGACTGTTATTGGTCGTTACCGTGGTATTGGTGTTGCTATTATGCTTACTGTATCCGATCAGCTGATCCGGGGAGCTTGTACTTCCATCACCATCTCCATCGGTTGAAGAGGGCGTGGTGCGAGTTTCCGAAATACTGGAATATCCTGGAGATGAGGAAAGCGTTCCCATACCTACAGAGCCGGTTCGGTCGGGCATGGGTGTAAAGTTGACACCGGTCTCTATAATACCACCAGAGATCCCCGATGAACCCGTTCCCAGACCAGAGCCACCACCTACCACTAACGCAGATGGTGAAGGAAGCGTCAGTGTACCGGAAGCGGTATGAGGTATGCTGGAATATATATCCGACTCGTCTTCCGGTTCTAGATTGTTGTTAATATTTGGTTTTCGTTTTTTTGCTTCTTCCGTTATGCTGGCATAATCATGACCTGGTGGAGGATTTTTCCGTTCCGATATCACACTATACCCGGGATCGTAATCATCCTTCTCTTTGATACTGCTGTATCCTGGCGTATTGCTGTCCGCATCTTCATCATCTGCCGTTCCTCGCGATACTCCGAAATTCAATCGGCTTCTTGTCCCATTTCTCGTAGTTTGATGGAGTGTTTTGTCGGTCTCCCGTATACTACTGTAACCATCACTATCACGACTGGTGTCCTCAGCGTTTCCTCTCAAATTATGTGTCGCTGATGATTGATTCGCTGCAGATGGTTTGCTGCTAGCTGGACGCAATATTTCGTAATTTGGGTCAGAGTCCGATTCTGTGCGGTTTGAGCCACGATTGAGCGTTTCATATCCAGGGTCGTTGAGGCTCCCACGCGTGTCTGGCAAACTTTCGTACCCTGGTTCTGCGTTCGCTGTAAAAGATCGTTCATAATGCTCATCAATACCGTAACATATTTCCAGCGAACCAAGCGACACTTGTTCAATACCTTGCGCCACTAACGCGCTCAAAGAATTTCCATCACCGCCTGGCAACACGTTGCCAACTGTCATCCCACCAGCAGCTGCGTGATTGCGATGCAATTTTTGAATCTGCGCATAGTCGGCAGATTTACGGGCCATTTCCATACCCTTTATGCTGTCGCCGGGAATGGTCTCATATCCAGGGTCCTTATTTTGGCAATTACCGGTACTATTACGCTGTGGTCCGATCACATTTTTACTGGGTGAGCCACCGTTCAATGATCCACTATCGTTACACTGAGACATATCCGAGTCTGACAGGAACTGTTGCTTCAGGTGCTGCTCATCGGTTGAGCCGTCTTTGCGCAGTGGAACAGGAGATGAATTTTGCGATGGAACTTTTGATAACTTATTCTTTTTCATAACCTGAAACGTGTTCAGAAGAAAAAAATGATTAGATAAGCTATTTAAAACCTCCTCTAAAAATATCATTGGGAGTTATCGAAGAGATTGATCCAGAATCCCGGTGCATTTATCCAAAAAAAACCTATACAAACTTCCATCTTGCTATTTTTTTAGACTTAAAGGCACATTTAATGAACAATTCTTGATAGCATACCTTTGCATACATTCCTTCTAAATCCTTCGATGGACTTTTCTTCTGTTTGCTACCGGATGGAACACCATTAGGTAGCATTGTACTATCAATATCTGCACTAGTTTTGTTAACAGTGTTTTCTCTGTTGATTGCTGTAGATCCACCGCCGCTACATTCAATCACCGAGGCAACTGAGTTACGTCCAGAGGTTATTAACGTAGCGTTTGATGACGCTACACTACCAGATCCAATCATCGACTGGTTCGAAGTGTTGAAGAAATTATTTGCTTGATGTTTTAATGTTTTTGGCGTTGGAGGTAAAGGGCTGTTTGCTTGTCGTTTCTCCGGCTTTGGTGAGCCCAAATTTCCTACTGAACTAGTACAACTCGAGGATGAGGCTTGGCGTGAGTGTTGAACAAATGTTTGTGCTTTTAAACCACCCTCAGTCCCGGCAGATGGTAAAGTGGTAAAGTGTCCATGGCTATGCTCGTCACCGGATGTTACCATATTGCCATGATTGCTAAGCCGATTCGGCGTTGTGGAATTCATTTTGGTGCTAGTAGAACTGCCGGCTGAATCAAGGGAATCATTCATTGCAGCATGCAGCGTTTGCATTGGTGGAGGTTGAGGCCGGCTCGATGCCCCCGTGTTTATTTCAACTGATACAGTCATTGCATTCGGAGGCTGAATTTGTGCGTACGTTTCCGATCCGCTAGTGTACAGCTCACCTTGATTTCCCGGATCATCAATCGCGGCGTACATTTCGTCCGAATCGTCCGATACCGTAGCATAGTGCGAATCGCCCAATACCTGTCTTCGTTTGGCCGTGGTCTGGTTGGGCATGTTCTGTGGCATTAGGTTAGCCAACGGTTCCCTCACACTGATGCTTGTGTAGCCCTCTGTTTTGTATGTTGTGAAAAACGAAATAATTACATTAGCAATCATCCAAATTATAATGATTCCATTCGCAAGCCTCTACTCACTTGAGGAATCCTGAGAATCACCACTAAAATGCTGCGTTGAAGGTTGAACAATGGGAGGAGTCATGTATGGTAAATCTTGACTAGCAGAAACACGTCCAGCAATTGCAGACGCAGCCGGAATATCCTAAAATGGGGGAAAAAATAGATCTTCAAATACCATGCTCCTTCCAAAAACTGTGCCGATTGCGAATGATCAAAATCTTACCACGGTTGAAGTTTCTCGTTCCTCTATATTCTGCGTCGATTCACGGCGTGAAATAGGACTCATCAGTTCGTCGTCATCTTCGTCTTCATCGTCATCGGCATCGCCGTCCCGCGGTTTTGAACGGTTTGCTATTCCAGAAGGGCCACTAGTGCCACCATCGTACACATTACCGCCAACACCAGATCCAGCCTGTGCTACTTGCGCGTATGGATGTTCCATGCGTCGCAATTTGTCATATGCATGTGGCGGAGATCTGACTCGTGCATAAGGAGAACTTATATCATCCGCCTGACTGATGGAACTGTGTTGCGATACACTGGTTTGTTTTTTCAAACTGGCCGATGCTGCGAATAGTAATTATATATTAAATGCGGGCTTTTCTTATTTTTGTATGTTGTATTATAATAAATTGAAATGTGTAAAACTAAATTGAAATGTGTAAACGGCTTTTGGAGTAAAATTTATTAATTATACATAAGTTAAGTAAACAATATCAAACATTGTTTCAAATAAAAATCACGATATCATAGATTCCGACTCTTCCATTTCGGTTATTCTCTTTATATTCAGAGATATTCGACATACGACTATTTCGACTTACGCCAACGGCTTACGGCTTTGGAACATTATTTCGGTCCCAAATACAGGCGTATCTCGGGAAACATAATACAAACGTAGGTAAACAACATTAGAAATACGTTGTTTTTGTTTACTTTTTGTTTTGTAAACGGAAATTCTTTATAAATTTAACACTTTGACGAAAAAATAATAGTTTATTCGGTATTGGTTTCACTGATTAGAAGGGTAAATTAATTCCTTCCTGCATCCTTCTTGAATATAACGTAAAATACTTACGACTCCTTCCCTGCGGAAGATCCTGAACTTTGTCGCCCACGGTTGCATACAGTTCTGAATTGTTATCACCGGTAGGTTCGGCGATTGGTATATCTGGAAGGCTTCGATGAGGTGCATTGGAAGTCCTGGGATTGGGAATGGAATAGAAAAGAGTTAGTCAATACTAATCTAGCTCGGACGGTTCATTCTACTTAACAAGATTCATTCAATTTAAGTCAAGAATAATGTTTGATTACCTATACATCCGTACACATACGAAAGAATGACAAAATAATGAAAATTGACAAACCTTTTGTTGCTGCTCTCAATATCTGAACCGAAAGCACCGCCAACACTGGCAGGACGTAGATTAGCCGTGTTTGATGAAGCTATTCCATTTGCACCATTTGCAGTGCTGGCTGATGCATTAATTGCCATGTTTGAGCCAGTGGGTAACAGGGTGTCCTCAGGATTTGTGAGTTTTACCATACCTTCCAGCCCGAGCAGATCATTTCTTCAGGATTGTGCGGAGTCCACAGCAACGACAACATCAACAACAACAACAACGCGATGTTGAGGGGAGGTTGATGGGAAGGACGTTTGTTCAATGTTGTTGCGGTACCGCCCATTTACATTATCAGACCAAATGCAAGCACACGTAAATACCAATTCCATATACACACACGCACACAACATCCAGCAAACATCAAACAGTGAGAAAGAAAAAAAAGACAAAAAAACATTGCAATAAACCTTATGAAAAAATTAAAAATACCCCAAAATAATAAATACTAATAATAAAAAGCCAAAATAATAATAATAAAAACATATAAATAACAAAAAGGACATGAACAATAACCAACTTAAAAATCGAATATTTATGCATGTCTCTGGTGTGAGATCAGATAAGAAGCTTTTACAACAGAGTGCGACTGTTCAAATTATCAAATATACTTTTCATGCTTGTAATTCTTATGATTCATTAAGTAGTCTTCAGTGTTATATTTATTAATAGATTAATGAATGATGTGGCTACGATTTTCCATCGCATGGTTTCGTTGTTGACGTTTTTTAAACTGGTTTGGCACATTTATTGGAAAATGCAATTTAAAAAAAAATGCAATTTTAGACAAAAATAGATAGATATCAAAACTATGGCTGAAAACCACGAAAATTCGACACTCGCGATTTCTTCAAGGTCCGCATTGGTAACAAATCTCGGGGACAATATGTAGATCTTTTGCATAAAAACTTTAGTTCATGTAGCCAGTAGACTCAAAGCTATTATAAAACAAATTAGGCGATCAAAAATTCAAATTTAGCATTACTCTAGGCACAAACTTACAGCATCTATTGTAAATTTAAATTAATTAAAACAAAACTAAAACACATACAAACATAACACTCAATTTATTTTAATGTGTTATATTTTAAAATATTTAAATGAATGTACGAAATTTAACGATTGAAAATTTAATGTCGGTTAGAGTCTGAGTATAATAATCGTAATCACTCACGGTTTCACCCCCTGATCCTTTAAGTTTACGGCCAAATTATTGATAGTTTACAAGATACCGCTATTCATAACACACACCACACACAATAGGATAATATTATCTGGAAAACGTTTCATAACGCTACTTACTTCATCTCCTGTTTCCGCCGACAGCAGAGGCATGATAATATCGTGGTGATCATGCTGACCATTACAACGGCCGATATTGAATACAACCAGAATGTGTCGTACCCCAGTGTTTGGAGCTGCATTGTGTCTCGCGATTAACTTAGAGTTTTTGGTCAGTGATGCACATTAACACGGTAGAGTAGGGAGTCGAACAGCAAATAATATTGCTCAACACCTAAAACGGCACTGAACACGACCGAGTTGCGTACTGGAGCTGCGATCACAGAGCGTATTACTTTAATGTTTAATTTATCATATTGTCGGCGATCTTACAGCTTTTTCGATTTGTTCGCTAATCGCACTAAAATCTGGCACTGCACTGAAGCAACTGTTGGTGACATTGCTGCATTTTGAACGAAAACAGAGACCGTATAATTACTGCACTGGAATAAAAATAATATAATACATATCACATATCATACAGAGGAACGGAAGGTTATAGCTGTAAACAATCCCCGATATCCCTTTTACTATATTTAAAACACGTTCATTAAATGCTCAAAAAGTCATAACCACTAAACACTTCCCACCCATAGAAATGCAAAGGGAAATGCAATACCTATGGAATGCAAAAGATGCACCATTCACTCAGTCACCTGTGAGCACACTCCTGCACAGCTGTGTCGTGCGAGGTCAAATTAGATGGAGGAAAAAAAACACTGTTTGGTAAACATGGTTCCTTTGGGACAACATACCAGCTCACATCCCCCAACATAGTTTGCAGATTTCGATAGTACACCGTCATATGAGCTTCACACCAATTTTCACCACAATCTCACTATGAAAAAGAAAAACAAACGCTTTCTCTCATCTTTGCACGGACGGTACACATCTCGCGGTTGACCCTCTTTCACTCACACTTCCTTTTGGAAATGCATTGCAGGTTTCCTATGCTCGATATAGATGCTGTGGAGTCGGATCTGCGGCAGAGCAGGGTTTGCACTTCCTCCTGCTATGCCATAGCTAATCCATAAAGAGAAAGGTGTCCCAAGCAATACGATAGCAAAGCGAGCAGAGTATGAAGAGATTTTTTTATTGCTGCAACAGCTTTTTCCGAATAGTCCGCAGCTATGTTGCCGGTTGCTCTATGGCTACCACACGGGGTAAGGTGACACCGAACACATAAGCAATCTTGAAAAACGGGAACAAACTAACGAAAGTCGGCACAATGCCCCGGAATTCAACAAAGCAACCCTATACCAACCCACCGCTGTTGACTTCTCTCACTGAATTACGGAATATGACGGCCTTCGTCTGGTCGGTATGAAGGTGAACATAAAAAAAATGCATTCTAATACATAGTAACAATACTGGTCAAAACACTGCACGATAACTTTAACATTGGTGAACATCCGTGACTCGAACGGAAAGCAATGCAAATGAATCATTCATCATCACTTTTTCACTTTGCTTAGAAACTCAATCCGATAGACGTACCATTACTAGTAAATTGCTTTAATCATTTCACCACGCATCAGGATCACACATCGATGCAATGCAATGTTGCCATGTAATCTTGTAATCGATGGAATATCGCATATGGAACGTACTTTTGCATGTAAAACTATCACAACACTTCGTAGGATCGAGAAAACATACTTTCCTTCGCTATGGTTACGGACGACGAACTACGCGATGCTTGTCATCAGCGAAGAAAGTGTTGTTAAAAATGTCGGTATGCCGCGTTCGAGTTTTTTACCATATGGCCAGTTGGGAAAGCTGGTATTTTTACTGCGAAGTGAATCGCAACATCTAAACAACCCCTTTGTCAAATGACAGTCACCATTTCTATACGACAGGTTTTTGCGAAAATCGCATTTAAAATTTTAAATACAGGCGGTCTCCGAGATACGAGGTACAGGTAATCCCCTAGATATGCGGTACCTGTTAAGGCCTTATTAAACGGAGGAAAATACTGTCATTCGATTTTGGAATCTATCCTTCAAACATGGTTTGATAGATAAATGAGAGTCGGAAAATCGGAATTCGACATGCTCAATTCCGATTTGCTCGAGAGTAGATTTTTACTGTCAATGTCGGTAGAGCATATTGAATTTCTTGTGAATGATGAATAAAAACAACAAAAATGGGAAAAACCGAATGAGTCTTACAGATAAAGCCAAAAACTTCAATAAATTAAATAATAAATGTAAAAGGTGACAGAACAATTCTCTTGCCTTATTACACGTACGAGAGGTATTTTTGTGCCAAAGTCTAAGTTTGACAGATAATTGCCAATCGACCCAAGTGCCACAAATCCAGTAAACGACCACTAAACGGGTTCTTAACGACTCAAGCTCTCAACCTAAACGGAATATAGAAAGACTTCGTTTAGCAGACGGCAAACGACTCATGCATTCTAAAAAAAACAAAAAAGCTGGTGTTGCCATCTGTTGGTGGGATACGCAACCAGTGGAGCGCTTTCCTTGCTTTGAGAGTTTTCTCATTCCCTCTGTACTGTTGTATGGTTTCGCATTGAAAATACGCATCGCTAGAACTAGAACGGTGATACTATTGTTTCAATACTAAACTCCAATGTAAACCGTTTGTTCAGAATCAAGTGAGATTTGAGTAATTGTCATTGGTGTTGATACCCACGTATCTGACTACTACACTACTATTCATATAGATTTTTGCTCAGAAAGTAAGAAGGCTTTGTAGGTCGTGATTAAGATGAAACTTGTCAAAACACATTGCAAGAAAAGGACAGCAACATAACGATGAGTTGTTGTAATACGCCATCGCCATCTATTGAGCAAACCAATGAAGCTGTGTGGAGATTTCGTTTTTTCTTCTATGGATATTCGATTTTCTAGTCGTATAAGCTTAATCTGTAGCGCTTCTGATGTTTCAAGTTACACCTTAATTACAATGCAATTCCACACTTACAACTATAATTTTGACAATGGTTTATGTTGTGGGCAGACACAACAGTTTACATTTCCTATTTCTTCCATTTTTGTTTCATATATACATTTTTTTTTAAATTTTGTATTTTTGTAAAGCAGATAAAACATTAAAATAATCACGAACCTGAAGCACATACCACGGACACTTTATCGATATTAAAGGCAAGAGGAACAGGCAGAAGAACAGTGTGTCAAAAAGCGCGGAAGAAAGGAACTGAGGAACTGATAAGCGCCCTGTTACTATCTTCGCCCAAGATATTGATACCATGCCCCATCATCATAGCTATGCCCCATCATCAGAAAGGCGATAGCAACGTTTGCGCTTTTCGATAAACATTGTTTTCCAGTTAGTCCAGGGGTTCACCTCATATGGGCTGTACAGGGAATTTTAGTGGGATCTTGAGAGCGGACTTGATGTAGTGCTCGCGTTTCTTCGTTCAGCGTTTCGCCGTAGTCGTCGAAGGTTTATTGTAGAATAGGTAGTAAACACGACTACGTGTGCAGCGTACCCCATTCTGGCTCGCTGATATACGTTATTTTGGATTCCAAATGATACACTCGTCTCCGTAGCGTTCGACGGTTGCGTACTATCTCTATCAATCGGGAAACCAAGTACGTAATTATGATAAGAACAAATGAGCTAACACAATACATCGATATACCGCTGCAAATCACCCCAATTGTGCTCGTATTTTCAAACCTCTATCGCCACTTTGATCGTGATTAGTGGCATATTGCATGCTAACGGCAACACCGTTCTTCCACAAAGGCATGTTTTGCAATTGATCCGACGAAAAGTTAATTTTCTACTTTTAAATATGCTGTTTTAGTTGATCCACCCAAAAAAAATGATATCCCGGTTCACCAACACTTTGGAATGGACACTACTAAGATAGCGTACTTGATGCTGGCTGTTTGCTTTAGTTGGCTTCCGGCATTGAGCGGCACAACCACTACGAACCCATTTCACGCAGGTATGCGGGTGCACTTGCTACGCCGTCATAGCAATATGCAGTGGTTTGTGTGCTATACTATTTATTATTTTATATTTGAGTGATTTCTTTGTTCGTTTGCAGCTCTAACTGATAATTTGACGCAGTGTGGTGCTGTAGTTTGTGTCGCGGAAACTGAAGTGTGCAGAGAGGATAGCTTCTGCGAGTGTAAACCACACTTCGAAGATCAAGGATCCTTTCAATGTGTGCCTTGCCCAGCCGAAGGACAGTACTGCCGGGGTTGTTGTATCAGCGATGCACTTACCTGTTATCATGGCGTTTGCCGGAGATGTTCTTTGGATAGCAATGGAAATTGCATGTAAGTATGTGAAAACGGATCGTCACCGGACTTTGTTTTCTGTAAAACCGGCTCAATCAGTGAGCAGTATAGTCTTATAAAGTCTATTGAGCAGTGTGTATAACAATGTTCAATGATGAAATTGTGTCTATCGTGTAAATCTTCTTCACAGCAGCCAGGAGTCTTTGTTCTTCTTGACCGCTGCTCAGGTTGCACTGGCAACTGCTATGGTGCTTGGTGTGATTTCTCTAAGCTTTCTCTTGTACAAAACACTCCGTAATCGTCTGAGGTAAGATCGTCTGATGTGTTCGTTTATCTTTTTCTAGATAGTGATAAAAATTATCTCCAGGATTGGCTTTGGCAACCGCGATTGAACACTGTCGCATGTCAATTGAACAACATTTGTGTAAATAACCTTTCCTTTTACATTTCCGCCAGACGCAACAATCAAGTGCTCGAGAGCGAATTTCGCCAATCTGTTGTTAGTCGAGTTTCTTTATCATCCATACAACAACGCGTCATTAGGCGCTTACGAGATCGTCCACCCAAATATGAAACTCGGCATAATTACGAGTACCAACAGAGGCAAACGGAGAGACAGATCAGTCAGCAGAGTTCATCGGTCGAGCCTGATAGACAGTCCAATCCTGCCCCCGTAGGTGGCCCGCCTCCAGCGTACGATGGTGATACGGTACAGTACTATATTTAGCCATAAACCACATGCAAGACTTGGGGTGTTCGACATCCAATAGTGATATGTTTCATCTATTTGTTCAGATTTCTCTAGCTGAGAATCCGCCACCTTACACACAAGAACAAACTGACAGAACGAGCAGTGGAATAGCAGTAATCGATATTCCCACGACCACCACAACCGATCATGCACTATCCATGGATTTGCCAACCGATCGCACCTCCAGTAACCTTCAGGGCATAACAAATCATGCGTTCGAACCCGATAAACTCACTTCATCGCAGCCACAGATCATACAACCCTCCGATAATGGTGAAACGAATGGACGTCCCAAGGAAGAATGCTATGATATTCCTCTAGTCAATAGCAATGATAAGACGGTTTACATGTAAAGGGTGTTGATAAAAAAAATAGAATAACTAAATTTAAATTGACTTTTTGTACGAGTTAATTTGATCTAAAACGTATAGTTTACAGAAGGAAATTTCTTTTCTTTTCCGCTCATACTTATTTTTGCACTTACTTTGCACTTCTTTTATTAGATTTTAAGCGTCCAGCGGCGCACTTCATATAGCGTATGGAAAGGAACACAAACGGCATAGAGTTTTAGTTTATCAGCGCTTCTAAGGCTGCTACCACGTCGCCCCGGTGCACGCGTAGAGTCTGTTCCGCCTTGCTGCGAGTGATTTCCATTTCACGAATCTGCAACCAATCTTATCGTATCAGGCATTCTAACGTGAGTTTTTAAAACTACTGAATACTTACGATCAATTCTATGTCCTCCTTTTTCACATGTACTTTCTGTAGTTCTCGTTCTATTGCTAGCTTTTCTTCATTTTCCTTGTTGCGTTTATCTTCAAACAAGTTTGCAGCCTAAAAGAAAAGGCAAACGATCGATAATAAGGGCACTAAACAGCATTTGCAGCATGTACGCTACTAGGGCAAAAGATTTATCCATACGTTTGAACATAAATTGTGAGATGTGATCTCCTTCTCCTCGGCGTAATCCGTCACTCTTTCCAAATCGGCGGCTCCACCATCATGCTTCGACGATTTCTTTTGCTTTTTGTCGTTCGCATCGTCGACACCATTTACTACCTCCAGATCGGCCATTTGGATGTCTGATGTCTAAAAATTGCGTCCAGAACAACTTTACTGTTTACAAATTTCCGGCAATGCGGAATAATGAAATCAAACTATAATCGGAAGCACCACACTTGGCTTTTTTTTCTCTGTTATTTGACAGCGTTTACAAATGTCATAACATTGAAGCATGCCAAAATGGCAGGACGGATTCTGCGGCGGAACGGTGTGATCTTTTAAAAAGATGTCTATACAATAGATTTACAGAAGAGGCATATTAGAAAATATTTTAAATAGTAGAAGTACCAATGATAAAAATAAATAAAACCCCAAAATATATATTTTACTGATTATCTTTTATTGTTAATAACCTTGATTGCCGTTGATGGTGAGGCCTTGGTCACATCTATAACCCACACGATTTTGCCTCATCTGGCGAGAAATGTGTTTGTTTTTTTACCGTTTAACCCTGTCACACTGCTTCTAGACGGCCCAAAAAATCTTCCACGACAACTTTTGGCGATTTTTTCCATATGTCAAACCGTCCTTGTTTTAGCACGAAAGTATGGCTAACTTCGATCGTAATGTCGCGAAATGCAAGCGTTGCCTTTCTGTGAAAAAATCACAAACCCGCGACAATCACGGTTGCCTTTCATTTTGTTCTAAAACTAAGATGTTTTATTAGCACAAAGAGCTCGCAGAAAATTTATCGCCGTATCAAAGTTGGTCGTCTAGAAGCGGTGTAAGAGGTATCTCGGGGACCGTCTGTATATCAATTTTATGTCAGAAAAGTTGTTTTGTCTGGAGAACCATAAACTATTTGTGACCATTTTTGACAACACTTCCCTTTTTCCATCCATACAGGTTTTGGCTTGATGACTCGTTGTACAGGCAAATTTAAAACGATTTGGCAAAATCTTATCGTGATATTGTATGACCGAGCTATAGTATTATATGAACCTTGGTCTACTTGTAATATTTTATGGATCTTGATTTTGCCCTTTGGATAATAATGGAAACTTCAAACAGTTGTACCTAACATTACACTCTGTGCATCCACTGTCAGGGCATTATTGGTAAATAAACTGGCCGGAATATTCTCTGCGAAGTTGAGTTTTGTTTTTCCCATTTATCGGCCCGTAAGAAGTTTCGAAAATGTCTGCCGCTTTTAAGTTTTCCAAGAAGAAATACTCTCAGCAAGATCTGAGGCGTATAATGAGTGAAACAAAAGCTGCCAAACAGCAGCAGTCCGACGGCGAGTTGAAACGCATCGAATCTCCACTTGCAAAATATCCTTTTCCAAAACAAAATATTTCGCGAAGGTTTTTAGGTAAAACAATTGAACACATTTCATATATAATATTTACACATAGTACATACAGTAGATTTTTCCTTAACTGTCGATTCCTCCAATACATATAACGATGCCGGACAACTAATGTGTGTTCTTTGTCGGTCGATCGTTCGATCAGCTGCGGTTTGGAAAGTCCACATACACTCTAAGCAGCACAAGGAAAACAATGAGTTAGCAAAAAAGCTCAAGGATGGTTCCGCAGTTGATAGTGTGGAGCTGAGAAACGCTCCCAACGCGAATCTGAAACGAACCGGCGATCCAGACACGGGTGTTGATAGCGTGCCTGTGAAAAAGATTAAAGGAATACTGAAGAATTCCTCGCAGACGGGAGCAACACAGAACGCATTACCAAATGACTTTTTCGATGATGCTGCTAATTCAGCTAATGCTCCCTCTTCTATCCGTAAGGATCTTGTCAACATAAAACTGCCAGAAAAGCATCGTGACCAGGTGGGAGAGCCGATGGATCTCGATCATACGGAAAAAGATGTTGGTGGTTCCTTAATAGTGGCAGATGAGGAAAAATTACCAGAAGGATTTTTTGACGATCCGAAAATGGATGCGAAAGCACGTAATCAGGAGTATAAAGACCCGAACGATGAGGAATGGGAAAAATTTCAGAAAGAAATTAAGGAGGCAACAAACATTTCCATGGCCATTATCAGTGAGGAACAAGAGGAATCCACCGCCGAAAGACAAATTGCGGAGATAGATGAACAAATACGCAACTGGTCTCGTGTGTTGGATTTGGAAAAGAAGAAAGAACAAGTTAAGACCATGAAAGGAGTTAAAGGCTCAGAAATGTCCTCCAGTCCTGCTAAAGGGACGGGCCAACCTGCTCAAACAGCTAATGACAATGATCGTGAGGATGATGATGATGATGCCGATGAAGAGTTTGATGAATTTTTAGATTGGAGAGCAAAGAAATCGTACAAATAGATTTTCATAGCATGTATGTGAATACACAATGAATGTTAACTAATACGAAAGAAAAGATTGAACTGCTTCCTGAATAAAGGTGAGAATAGAAGGTGGCATAAAAAATAATAATATACAGGCGGTCCCCGAGATTCACGGTACCTCTTATACGCGGATTTCTAAATTTGAGCATGTTGTACTGATTTGACATATCAATTGTAAAATGCCAAATTATTTTCCGTTTTGTTCGGATGTTAAAAACTATTTCAAAAGGTTTGACACTATTATATTCAGTCTGAATCATATTCGTTGAGTTGATTTACTCAGCCATTTACCATCCGATTTGGACGTCCGTCCCCTCAAATGAAAGGCCGTGAGGCCGCGGACAGTATATTTTTTCTCTGCTCCTGTCCGAACACTACCGACCGAGTTTTACTACTTTTAAACTAAAAAATTTAAAAAACTTTTTCACTAAAATATAATTAATTTTCGTATTTTTCTATCGATTTGCTTGTACGGCCCTTCATTAGAAAATAATTTTCTCCACGCTCACTGTAAAACGTTGATACATATATGTTCGTCAAAGTCAAAGTAAAAAAAAAACTTTATTCTTTCTTCTCTATTGAAACTATTGCCTCATGAAAATATTTATCTCTTTACCTCCTCTCTGTTCCCTCTTCACATGGGCCGGCCAACGAAAAGAACAAATCGCTTACATCACACCTCTAATCCGTTCGACCACACAAGTCGCCGCATGCATTGAACGGTGGGTTTGGCGGAATCCTCGTCGATGTCGATGTGTTCGAAAAACAATTGTTGGTGCCACCGATCCAAAAAATTGTCACCAAAATTGGTGGACAGCTTTTCACTTGCTCCTTAGACCGCACCTCATGACCCTTCCTCAGATTGCACATCTCGTTCGTTTCATCGCAATTGAACACTAAACAACAGACAATGAAAGCAAGCAGAGCGAGAAAGCATGCTAATTTTGTTGCTTGAGACCATTTGCACGCCCCGCATACTATCGCGATGATCTTTTTCTTCTTTTGGCACAACAACCACTGTCGGTCAGATCAAGGCCTGCCTGTACCCAATAGTGGAAGTGAACTTGGCTTTCAGTGACTTATTGTTACCATAGCAGGATAGTCAGTCCTACGTGTGGGGGCACGGTCTATTCGGGACTTGAATCCATGACGGGCATGTTGTTACGTCGTACGAGTTGACGACTGTACCACCAGACTGGCCCAATTGGGTTTTATAAGTGTATAATAAAATATAGTCCACTAAGTTTTCGGCCAGGAGTAGTAACCGTTGGAGCAGAAGTTGAGAGAAGATTTCATAGGCGGCATTTGGTATGGTAATGCCACGGTAGTTTTCGCAGTATAACTTGTCCCCTCCAGCGCCAATGGGGATGTAGAAAACACGCAGCCTCGGCTCAACACGGACTCTCTAAGGGACAATACTGTTCAACAGGATATCAAAGCCGCTTTAGACGAGTCTATACTACCACAAAACAAATATGAAACTACGAGCGAGAGGACTCTAAAAACAAAAATAATGTGCAAGAAAAACACTCCCATTACGTCGTGGAAACACCTAATCTGGCTGATTTGACGAAGAATGCAGACAAGTGACTGAATGTAAGAATAATGCATACCGAGCAATGCAGCAACGGCATAGAACGCGAGCATGTGCAGAGGAATACTCACGGCTCAGACGCGAAGAGAAACGAGTTCACCGCTCCAAGAAACACGCATGGGAAGAGCAAAACATGCAGGATCTCGAGCAATTCATAGAGGCGTTCGGACCGACGCGAAATTTTTACCAAGCAATTGTAAGTACAGGTATTTCCCGGTATACGCCATACTCGATATACGCGATTTCACTATACGCTATTTTCTAAATTTGTCATTCTTTGTTCTTTGAGTTCTTTGAGCAAAATGCAAAATTTGATGTCAAATGCAAAATAAATTCCCTTTTATTCGAAGTTTTAAAAAACATTTCAAAAGGTATAAAATTGTAATTTTCATGTGAAATCAGATCAAATAACTAATTTGGTGTCTAAAACCTACCACTTCAAGCAAAATTATACGAAAATCAGCTATACCCAAATATCCAAAATTGCTTAAGCTTTCAATTTGGCAAGCTAAAGAGCGCTGCTTGAATTCGTCTTTTGCAGTAGATGAACAGCATCAAATATTGTTACTTCAAATAACTAATCTAACTGGAGCACAAACCAAGAGACGGCGTCTGTCTTTGACATTTTGACAAGAGCCACCTTGTACCTATGTCATGCATAAAGTAAAGCTATAAAGTTCCACCAAGTGCGGTAGACATTCTTAAAAAGCCTTGAAGTTCCATCGTCAACCCTACAGATAGTACTAATCAACCGCTAAGTTGCAAACAGTACCGTGTGCTTGTTAAAAAGCTTTATAGTTCCACCAAGCACCGTTTCATCTCTTAAATACCCACAAAGATCGACATCGGAACGATTTTTCGTTAAACAGCCCCAAATCAGCTATGGAGTTCGAGCTCGCTATTTGGGTTGGGTCCTGAGGCAGGCCAAGACCGCAAAGCGCCGGATAAGTAAGTAAGTAAGTTGAGAACATACTTTAGAAGTGAATTCGATTCAACTCACATGCCGATCCCGGATTCGCTGACCTATCGTTGGATTCCACGTAAACTTCGACCTGATGGCCGTTGAGATGACTCTACGGGATCATCAATATATACTATTCTTCTATTTAATAATAATGTTAACAAATGGAAAAGGAATTTAATTTGACTAAAGTTCGTGTGCACTCATTCGAGATTTTGATTACATATCGTTTGATGCATAAACATCATCAGCATATTTTGTGAGGATAAACAAATTCCAAACTCTCGTTATTCTGTTTATGCTTTCTCTAAATAATCATTAATCATTTAAAAAAGTAATTTTTAGCAGCTTAAATTATAGTACATTGGAGGTCATCATGTGAGAATAAATTAAGAATCAACACGTTTGTGTTTTTTTAGTTTATGTAAAGTAAATAAGTTTCATTAAAAGATTTTAGGTTCTGTAAAGTGATACATCTTAGCTAGATTTTTCATTTTCGTGTTTTGGTTTGTATTTTTTCATAATAGAGTTGTCGCTCAATTTGAGTATGCAGTAATGTAAGTCATCGTCGTGTGCAGCTTGGATTTTCATGCGACAGTTGTTTCATATTGTGCATTTTCGTTAGCTTTGCCATTAGCATAAAGTAATCACCATATTTCAAACCTCATTCACACGCGCTCCTATGCTATGTTTAGCTTCATTTTTGTATCAGGCCAGATTCACTTCACTTGAAGTTTTACATCTGCGTTGCAGCATGTCTGCCTAGTTGAGTTAGTATGTTACAACCGTTAGCTGTAGCGTTCTTCCTCAAACAATCTACTTGCATATCTTAGTTGTGTGGTGTGTTTTTGTGTTTGTACGTATGTAAATGTGGAATTGTGACGAGTGGTGAAGCACACTTTTAGGAATGAAATTGTTCGTGATCATGTTGCCGTGATGAATCAACTATAACGTCCAGTAGTAGTAGGTTACAGTAGCTATCGTATGTTTGCCGAGCGTTTTCGAACGTAGCGTTTTGTCGCAGACTGTCACAGACAATGTCACCCAGAGCATAGTCGCTAACTCTGTCGAACTCTGTATAGAAAAGTAGAACAGAGCCGGTAGAAAAAAAATCTTCTTATGTTGAGACCATGTATAGTAAACAGGAGACAAGGCAGACAGGTGCCAAGACAGTATTAGAAAAATAGTTCCCGAAGGTCTATAGCTAATAGTAGGCATACTGATAAATTGTTCATTACTTCACTAATCTCTGAATGAGCTGTCTAGTACCTACGTTATTCCTGCTCCTGGTTTTGCTACACAAAAGAACCTAAAACATGTACAGCGTTGTACACAGTTGTCGTCGTTTCATGATTATGCCACTAATGGTACTTCTATTGTGCTACATCACTAAATATCATCTAAATGCTACCAACTTGTTGCTATTGCTACTCTGGTCTGGCTGTAAATGAGAAGTATCTGTAGAATGATTGCGCATGGAACGCATTTTTTGTGCAAAAAACGTATGTGTACTGGCAAGTTATCTTCATTGTACTGAATCAGCTACTGAGCTACACACGAAAATAGAAGCTCTCAAAAAAGCACTATAAGTAAATTTGATTCTACAGAATAATATTTGTTTTTGATCATTTCTAGTACATTTAGAAACAGTCTACTCCTTTCGTGTCTCATCTTTGCCTACTCCTGCAAAACGCATGGCAGTCTTTGAAATTCTTCCCCAAATTTCAAATTACCAGGCGTTTTAGCGATTTCTCTTCGTCTGTACTGATAGTTGTTTGTGGTAGAATACGACGCGTACCTTTCCTTTCTAATGCTAGAATGCTGGTAGTATTGCATGCATTCGCTTTCTTCTTAAACAGTATCATTCTCGTTGTACAGATTCTTTTAACTGTTTTTACCAAGATTACGTACGGTCAGAAGCATTCTGCTTTACTACAAGTTGCTTTCATGTTCGGCTACTAGCTATACTCTTATTTGTTTGATTGAAATTTTCAACCTACCGGATATCTCTTATTTACTACAGGTATGCTACAGTCATCGTTCCGCTAGTTGGCTTGCTAGTTCAAGTGTCTGTTTTCTATTCGTCCTGCATTCAGCGATTCATCTGCTGCGCAGTAATCATCTGGAGCCACCTCTGAGATAGCATACGATTAGTTCCGTTGTCTCTGGTGTACGAACAAAGCGAGTGCAAAGAGTTTCGTTTCGCTTGACCATAGCTGAAAACCAGTCCCACTAACGAATGGCTGAGAGGTACAGATGTTTTCGTACTTCATTGCTTCCTGGTTGGTTCTATTTCAAAGATATTATATTAAATCTTGCCACTCATAGGACTAAATTGTGGGCTATATCCATTGTGTTGCGTTATGCATTGTATTTAAACATTCTCCAAAATCTATTCACCTACAATGGTTATGCTTACTCAACGTGGTTTCGTAACATTCTAAGCCATTTTTTGTGTAGTATGTTGTGTTTCTCGTGCTACTTCCTCTATACCATCTTTCTCGCAATATTTGCGGTCGTGCTGTTCAACTACGATCGTTCGCTGCATTATTTGCATTTGCTGCTGCTGTATGCATTCACTTTAGCTGTGATTCTTGTTGTATGAAGTAAGAGTGGACCAAGATATAGATTCTATGTATGTATAACTTATACGTGTTTGTGTATATATTTCTATGTATATATATTTTGTTTTGTATAAAGCCTTCCTATAATTATAAGATGCTTACCTTTAATATATATGTATATCTCAAGAAAGTTATGTCAAGTACATTTTGATTATTTTTTCACTGGTTGCATTACTTTTAATTACTATTGTTTGTAATGTTGACTGCAGGCAAAGGGCTATGATGCATTCTCGTATGATGTGCATGTAGCAGTCGAGGGGTCTTGAGTTACGGAAATATATGCTACTGGCATTGCTAGTTTGAACTTACCGTCACAAACAGTCACGTGTTCAGAGAAAAGAATTTATCATAGATTTCACGGTTTAAAACAGCTACAATAGGAGAAAAGTTAGGGTACTTATTTCGTACATTCATACATTCGTGTAATTGCACACGATCTTATTTTACATTGGTTTGTTCCATTCATTATTAAAGCTTTTCAATGTATTAGATTGATACGGTAAGCTCATGCATGCCGCTACGAATAGGGAAATATGTAAATGTAAAGTAGTAAATTGAAGAACGCTGCTTTTTTCAAAGGTAGGTGCTTACTGTTTTGGGCGATTCTTGTGTAACTGCAGAGAAATAGAATGTTCAGAATATTTTTCCTAAAATCTTCCCCTATTTTATGAAGAATATTCTGATGTTATTTCTCTGTTCAAATGTGAAAATAAATGTGTGTGAAAAACAAACTTCCACTGGTGTATCACACCATAGTGCATGCTATTATCTTTTTTTTACATTTTTGGGCTTCATTGTTTTTATGATTTTTTTGTAATTCTTGTAGCATGTACTAATTTCATTTGGCAGCGCATTGCTTGTAAAATTCTATAGTGTATCAGTAATGGCGATAATAAAAAAAGCCTAAAAATTTGCTACACTCAGTACGTGTGATAGGTTTAAGTATTTTTTTTTTTACTTTTTGAACATTTTTTTGATGTTTTTGTTATTTTTCTTCGTTTTTATATTGTAGTAAGATTTTTGCTTCTACAGCCTAAGCCTAAGAACCGAAGTTCTAAGCGAACTTCGTTCCGGTAATATCACATGCAAGTTGTGGTTTGTAGTTGTCTCTAGAGTAAAATTATGCTCTATAGTTCGTCCTTGTATAGCAACTGCTAGTTGCAACAGTGGAATAAGATGGACTTGCGTTTCGTCCGATCTTAGATCACATGGGTACACAATAGAGATTTTTCTTTATTCGCAATAGTTTGAGTTTATCTAAGTTTGGTGATTATTTAGATCTAATGAGATCTTCATTGCCAATAAAGGTGTTCGCAACGCGATGAAAGCCAAGCACGTTTAGCATTTAATGAAATGCGCAAAGCAATATACCTTCTTCCATTCTCGACAGCAAAATGTACATTTAAAACAAGATCACAAATAACCGTCCAGCAATGAATGTAGCTGAATGTTTAATATAATTTTCAAACAAAACCGATGTTTTTTTCTACTCTACTTATGAGATCTAGCAATGTTATGTTACTGATGAGAAAGCGTTTCTTATCAATATTAAATTATGTTAAAGCATGATACATTTTCAGGTTCACCCCTCCTCTTTATGTTTTAACCATCTTTGTTATCATTCGAAACTTCTGGACACTGTTGCATTGATAGCACACGCAAGATCCATTCATCAGATTTTCATCACGAACAGGATAAACGATCATCGGTCGAAGCATTTTTTCGTTCTAAATTTGTTTCAGTTTCGCTATCTCATGTAGGTTGTTTTGCTTGTATCATTCATTTTTATGTAGTCATTATCATAATCTGTCTTTCCTGCTATCACGGATGATTTTATGCTGCACGGAAAATTTTCCCCCCTCTCTCATGATCTTGATATTTGTTCGTCATTGTTTTTCATCCTTCGATTGTCTTATGTAGTGCACCTAAACTTGTTTCTAAATGTGTTGTTAGTCAGTAAATGTATTCAACCTTTCTGTTGTTGTAATCACCATCTTTATTTTCTGCACACCGGGTTGCAAGAATGCATATTTAATCGAGTTCATGTAATCAATTTGTATGCATTCTCATTAAGCAGCACAGTTGATACAGTTAACAGCGTAAATGAAGGCATAATGAAATCAAATGTCATCCTGTTACAATGTATTCCTGGCTCTCAAAACTAATTAGATCATTTCTCTTTGCAGGGAGCAAGATCGATATTTATTTCACTACCATCAGCTGTTTTTTCTTCTCTCACCTTTACAGCAGCAGAACATTTCATTTAGCAAATATGCACTATATTTAGTTAAAAAATATCTGCAATACAATCCGTGCGCTAGAGCCAGTGTTTGTGTGCAATTGTTTGGATCTTCGTGCGACTAATTCAATTACTAAATTGTGCTTCTACTGTTAGAAGGTTTTGGGCTCTTTAGTGAAACGCGTCGTTTTGTGGTCCCTAAAATGGTAAGTTGTCGGAAGCCGGATGGTTCATAGGACATAGTATTTAAATTATGCCTTATATATGAGGCCTTGATTAATGCTTTGGGAGAGCTTCACAATTAAAGGCAAAACATAACAAAAATGAAATACACATACATATAGTTTACCGTTTTGGCGCTCTTTTGCGGTTTTGTAATTTTCTTTATCGTTTTCCCATTGTTCTGTTCTCCTGTGTTTGTTATCAATTTACGTTTTAATCTCCGCGATCTCAACCGTAACACTCTCGTTCGGGTGTGTTGTACCGTTGTCCTTTATGTGATGGTTTGCACTACGGTTGGATTTGGTGGAAGTTGCCGATGCGTTACTGCTTCCGCGGGAACCACGCCGTGAGCCTAAATCCGATGGTATAAGATTGAACAGTGGTAAAAAATTAGAAATGTGAATTAATTACATACAGTTTAATAGTATCCTAGAACACGAACCATCAATTCAAAATCTATAAAATTAACAGAGTACTCGTTTCTTATGTACTTGATAAAATGGCAGAACAATACATGGAAGGTGCGTTTTCATAAAGTACTTTAACTACGCGGAAAAAGGGAGACTGAATTGCATTGTAAAAAGGTATTTTTTATATCACTTGGACTCACCGAACAAAAGATGATTTTATAAATTTTATAAATTTTTGACACATTGGTAGACACCGATACATGTCCAACATGGATTATACGTGTTTATTTCTAAATACCCAAGAACAGACAGTTCAATGTCAAGATGGACTAAAAAACACATAGCACAACAATGTACGATAGTAGAGTAAAACATGTGAGAATTGGTTCATTGATGCAACTTTCAATTGAAGATATGTGTGATGGAATGGATGGTAAGGCATGCAAACGAATAAGAAGGGGTTTTTTTTTACATAAAATAATGTGTTTATTCATTAGAAGAACATTAGAAGCCTTACTGTAAACGATTCAAGCTTTAGTAGATTGTATCACAATAATAATATCTATTCAGCATACAAATTGTGTAACTAAATATCAATCAATCAAATTAATCCGGTACAAAATGAAGTAAATGATTTACAACTATATTATAGCAACGGGGATAGAGCATGTAAAATAGACCTTTTTTTGAATGGATTAATAGAGCAACACTTTCTACCAACATTACTTAATTACTGTTAAAGCAAATAAATACCTACTAGTGAGCAGTTTTTCATTATTGAGTAACTGCGCAGACATGTTAAAGCTGTTCTGTTTAATGTTACTTTATGTGAATCCGCGAACAATTGTGCGATCAAAAGTGGAAGATTCGTCGGTATAGCCACATTGGAAGAAGTATACAGACTAAATTCTGATCACCTTAGATCGTTGTACGGCGATTATGCGAATAACGTATGTGCCCCCTGTACTGTTCACGGTGCTTAACATTACTTGAGCAAAATGTGGCAAATTATCTCATCTATTGTTTTGTTTGCTGAATTGATGCCGGCGTTGATGCTGCTTGATCTTGCTGCTGGCTTTTTTTGGCATGTGAATGTGTTTCTGCGAAAAATGGGACGAGGAATAGAAGTTGGGTTTGTTTTTCTTTGTGTTGCTTTGTGTTGTTGGTTGTTGTTGTTGAAGAAGCATCTGCATTTAGTATAACATGTTTTATATTGCTATGTTAAATGAGTAGCATTCTTTGCTTACGGTCAGGTACAGGTTTTTTCTTTCTTATTTTTGCTATATTTCCACTTCATGTAGTGGATAGAGACTACCTGTACATAATTAACACAAAATAGCAAGAAAAGGTACACGTAGAGCAGAAAAGAGAGAAGAAAAAAGAGAAAAAGAATGAAAAGAGAAAATACAAGCACGAAAGGATAGACATGTTTTCAGAGTTTATCGTAAACCAAACGAATAACGGCGTTCTAGAAGTAAATCAAAGAAATTATTTACACCACACACAATGCACAAACGATTGTGATTAAAAGTTAACTTTGAATCAAATAACCATTGCCGAACTAAACAACGAACAAACTATAAGCACTATTGACATAAGTCGTGACGCACTATTTGGTGAAGTTAGTATGCAAAGCATTTGCGTGTATGAATATTTTACGAACGAATGAAAATGATCAGAATGGTATTACAAACGCATTTTCCAAACGATTGTTTTCCTCTTTTAAAGGACTGAGAACTATGTGTTTTTTAACCAATCACAGACGAATAAATTTAAAACTGATAATGTCTTACTACAATCAGTCAGTTTCAAGTTTTCTCTAATTAATGGTATTCGCCAATTGGGTAGATTTAACTAAGACTAGAGAGTGGTTGCAAATGATAAGATCGTATGGCAGGTCTATAATTCTAAACGAAATGAAATATTTCTGTGTGAATCTATGGTTCGTTTAAACTGAGCTTGATCGTCGAAAGCTAACCAGAATCATTGGAAATAAATCTCTTAACGTTTATATGCATTTAAATTTAAATTCTAAACAAACGTAACATAATGAGTATATATGTAAAGGTTAATTGATTTTAAACATCATAATATTGATCTTCGTCTTGGTATTTCAAAAATTTTAAGAAATTTGCCAAGAACATAGACATAATATTTTTGTTATTAATTTTGAACAATTGTCATCAAGATTATTCACCAGTAACATAAAAAGTCGTAAAATGGTTCAGAAAAAATCATATCATAATGTGTTTCCAAACGAACAAGAATCAACAGTCAACTACAAGGAACGGCATGGTGAAACTAACCGAATAGGTAATAGATAGGGAAAGATTGATAGTAACAGGAAACGGCAGATGAAGAAGATAAGGTCAGCAAAAGAGCACAAGACAACGGATACTATCGACTTCCAGTGACACTAGAACCGAGAACGACTAACGGCAGCTACGTCCAAGCAGACACTTGTGATAATAGACGGGACATCGGGAGCGGATTCCCATATACAGACCTATCTTACCTATCGATGCATTCGGTGAATGCGGTCGCAGTGATGCCATGCTAGGCTGACGAGATGGTAAACGTACGGACATGCGTGAGCCGCGTCGTTCTTGGCCGTGCAGGAGTTTGTTGTCCCGTAGAAGCGAAACATTCATCAATCGCGGGTTCGGTGTATTGAAGATCGTTCGATTTTCACGCCAACGTGCCCTGTGTAAACGAAACGGAATGAATGAAACGTTATGAAGAAGTTAGACTAAAACATAGGATATACGTGCACACATCAACTAGTGAACCCACGACGAAACTATAAACGATGTACGATATGGTAGTGCTCAAAGATTGCACCACGATGTAACCACGTAGAGGATACTTTATTGCAATTGTTGGCAAAACATTACTTTCCGTTATGAAATTGGCTCTAGAGTTTCTGTTTGCGTTTGCATCAGCCCCTGGCAGCAAATCAACATGACAGCGAAGCTTATCAGTATGAGACTTGCTGGTGCCGAGAGCGGAAAGATAACATTGAACAATACGACATGACCGAGGCCATAAGAGAATACGCTTAGTATAGTTTCAGACATTGCTAGTAGACGGCGTGTGTGTGTGTGTGTACTCTTGCTGTTCGTTTGAACCGGTAAGTATTCGGGGAATTCTAATAGATGAGAAGAAGCAATGGTGACGATTGCAACAATACTAAAACCGTTAACAAGTGCTCGGTAAACATGATTCCAAAATGTGTTTTTGTAGCCGTTGCAACGAAAGAGCGTAGCTCACAAGAGTATATTTCTTCAAACACTCTCTAGACGTAGGTAGGAAACAAAGAGTGGAGAGTTTCGAGCGCCCGCGCGAATGAGAAAGAGAGAACTGTCATTGACAGCTGTTTTTTCGTCAACCAGTTGTGTGGTTGTGTGTGGTAGCGTTGTATTGTTTGCCCTTCATTCATAATCAAACTACAGACGCAGACGGTACCGCCGCGGGTAGGTTGTCAGTGTGTTGAAATTCAGTCGCAAAAAATGCAGTTCTTGTAATACATAACTAATGCACCAATCACCAGCAGCATGTTGTAATGCTGAACTGAACGTACCAAACGTGGGTGTGAGTGTCGAAAACGAAAAATAAAACAGTGGTTCGGATTTTGTTCGCTCTATCTATCAATCGAGGGTGATTGAACAAATCGGACATGGTGTGTTTATACTAAAGGCTTCAGATTCAGTGAAAGTTTAATATCAATGGGCCGTTGCTTTCTATTGTTAAAAAGAACGAACCTTTCCGGCAAACGTTTTTAGAAGGCTTCGATTAAGAGATTTGAAAGCGAAGAAGACACGTATATTGCAAGAAGCTACCCTAATAAGTGATGTTATTGTTCTCAGCCGCCTCACGACTTTAATATATTTAGGTGGTGCTGAAATTAGGCAATGTTGATCGTCCTGCGTATACTTATTGATTGAGCATTGTTTATGAATGGCCTTCGATGTGAGTAAGCCGAAGTTATTGTTTGGGGTTGCTGTTAAGTGTTCACTGCAGGCCCACGGCCATCAAATGTTTCTATAGTAGTGCACGTTGATTTTCTTTCGATTGCCGCTACAAAGGGAGCTATTTTTAGTGTTTGTGCGAATCTATGTTTTACAAATGAGTTAGATTATTCTTCTGTGCTACAAAATACTTGAATAATCGTTGTGTGCAATCGTTGCCAGTAACCATCGTTAGGAAGTCCAATAGAGAGCTAAACCATTCACGGCACGGAACACTGACTCGCAAAACACACATGGTGGTGGACTTTTGGGAGTGCAAAAAGGCGAACATAACACACTTTTGGAACCATTTGGATGAAGTTCGCATCAAACGATTGAAAGCATTTTTGAATCACGATCGACACATCATAGCAAAGCATTTCTCCGGCAAGCGCAGACTGCAGACGGCTTTACACTGGAAAAACCGGTTCCCACGTCGCATTGCTCTGACCGACATAATTCTTCTCTGCGTACTATTCCGGCATGCTGAACATAATGAGGGATATGAAATCGTTGATGCGGAATGATTAGTTTGGTCAGCCACGTTGAATAACTAACTACACAACAATGAATGTGTGCAGCAGTCTGGAACTATTCGCATTGCCAGTTTTGCTGTTCGGTAGTTGGACTATTGTTCGTAAGCAAATTATATTATCTTTAATTTAGTAACATGTATAGTATAAAACTCAAAAGTGTATGTACATTTTTTAGCTTTTTTGGGGGGCTTATAAAAACATCACTATAAACTAGATCTGGTGTGTTTTAGATGCATGAGCTAGCTAAAACTCAATGATTGATCCAATATATTTGCTACGATCATACAAAAATGATTCATCCATTTACTATACCATCGCTCGATGGCTATATTTTTTCAATGATTATTATTTAGCCTTATACCGGCTTTAGATGCTTTGGGGATTCACACGGCGGTGGATTCGGAAATATTACCATAGTATTATAATTTGCAGGGGATTTTGAATGCAATATGTTTTCTTTTTCTTTTTAGATCCAGTTTGTAGCGGAGTACAGCACAGCCTTCCTTATTGACCCTGAAAACGAGCTGTAAAGACAACTTGCAACAGATTGATAATCGGCATATATATTGTGGTGTATCCTGCTAAATGGGACGTCATTTATGGCGAATGACTGCCCGTAGAAAGCTTTGCACTGATCAGTTAAACAACACGAAAAACGAAACGGTTTAGTGAAGAATGAACCGCGAAAACCCATTCGGTAATGGAAAGCAGGTCAACCCTGTACAGAATGCCTCCTTTCTGTCGAAACGTAGTTTCTGGTGGCTACGAGAAATGTTCCGCTATGGACAGCGTAAAGAGATTACGGAAGAAAAGCTTTACGCGACACTGCCAGAGCACAGCAGTCATGGTTTGGCGGAAACATTCGAACGCCTATGGTCAGAAGAGGAGCAACGTGGACCGACTAAGGCTAGCTTTGCTCGTGTTTACTGGCGAGCTTTCGGCAAGGAAACCCTTTTCTGGGGTCTAGTGTTCTCGGCTTTCGAAACGGCCAACCGTGTTGCTCAACCATTGCTGCTGGGAGAGCTAGTATCCTACTTTACTCCTAACCAGGACACCATCAGCGAACGAGACGCATACCTGTACGCGATAGGCGTTATCGCATGTTCGCTGTTATCGGTCATCTCATTTCATCCCTTCATCTTCTTTATTTTTCAACTCGGAATGAAGTTTCGTATAGGCGCATCGTGCTTAATTTATAACAAGGTAACTTAAAGCAAATAGCCCAACGAGATTTACTATTACTAACGAGATTTAGCACTACTTGTAGGCTGTTTGTTGCGACACACATTACATGTTTCACCATGATTCTGTCTTGTAGGTACTTAAACTCTCTAAATCCACCACTGCTGGCGACGGACTTAATGGAAAAATCATCAATTTGCTCTCGAATGACGTCGGAAAGTTTGACATCGCATTATGTTTCGTGCATGATCTGTGGAAAGGCCCCATGGAAGCTGTTCTGCTTGGCTATTTCATTTATTGTCAAATTGGGTTCTCGGGCTTGCTAGGAATGGCCTTCCTGATGAGTTTTATCCCGCTTCAAGCCTGGGTGGGTAAAAAAACGGCCACCTATCGAATGAAAGCGGCCAAACGGACGGATGTACGTGTACGATTCATGAATGAAATCATCCAAGGTATTCAGGTGATCAAAATGTACACGTGGGAGAGCTCATTCGCCAAAATGATCGAAAATATCCGGCGGAAAGAGATACAAGCCATCCGTGGTGGTGCATACGTGCGAGCAACGCTCATATCGTTCTTTACCGTGTCGCGAGTGTCCATTTTTATCAGTCTACTGTCATACACAGTCACCGAGAACGTTATCACTGCCAAAAAGGTGTTCATTGTGACGTCGTTCTACAGCATACTGAACGATTCCATGGTGCATTTCTGGCCCATGGCTATTACCTTCTGCGCGGAGGGATATATCTCGCTCAAGCGTATACGTGATTTCCTTTTAACACCTGAAGGAAAAAGTAGCCTCAGTACAAACATGCCATCAGATGTAAAAAAAGGCAAGAAAACAACGTCTACCAGCGATAAAGATAATTCGAGCCAAATGGAATCTAGTAAAGGAATCAAAGAAGATGCCCTGCAAAACGGCAGTAAAGGCGTGACAAAAAATGAAGACGTCGATTTTGAACCCTTGCTGCCAAAACGTTTTGTACGAACGGTGGATGGAGAAAGAAAAGGCATCGTACTCGATAACGCCACAGCACGTTGGATGTGCCCTTCAGCTGTACCAGTTGGAGCAATTTCTACACTAGGGAAAGGAGGTGGGGATTGCTCAGAAGAGACTACAAATGTTGGCATTGAGTCCGTCAGTTTGACTGTCGATCCGGGAAGATTGTGTGTGCTGGTAGGTCCAGTTGGCTCGGGCAAATCTACTCTGCTGCAGGTGCTATTGGGTGAGCTAGAACTCGATCAAGGTACGGTGGAAATGTATGGAACAGTCAGCTATGCCGCACAGGAACCTTGGCTATACGAAGGCAGTGTGAGGAATAATATCATTTTTACTGAAGAGTACGATGAGCGGCGTTACTTACGGGTGGTTCGTGTATGTGCTCTGGAAAAAGATTTTGAACTTTTTCCACACGGCGATCAAACGATTGTTGGAGAACGAGGCATCAGCTTAAGCGGAGGACAAAAGGCACGTGTCAATCTTGCCCGTGCCATCTATCGAAAAGCTGATATTTATTTATTGGATGATCCACTGTCAGCAGTCGATACACATGTGGGCAAGCATATTTTCGAGCTTTGTATTCGCGATTTCCTCGCTAATCGAGTATGCGTTTTGGTTACCCATCAGTTGCAGTACTTAAAAGACGTACAACAGATAGTGCTAATGAACGCGGGCCGAGTAGAAGCATGTGGCAGCTATAAAGAATTGAAAAAATCAAATATCGAATCGATCATGGCACTGACACCTGACGAATCTCCCCTAGAAAGTCCTATAGAAAAGGAACTTAAAAACCGTCGCCCACGACGGACTAGTGGATCTTCGACCGGTTCGCAGCGTGATAGTGATCTTATGATGGACCTGTTGCAGCAAGACAAACAAGAAGAAGAAAAAGAATCTCAAGGCGGTAGCGGTAGTGTGGGGCTCTCAGTGTACAAAACTTACTTCAGCGCGGTCAACAGTTGCGGATGGGTGTTCTGGCTTAGCGCTTTAATGGTGCTATCGCAAATCGTTGTCAGTGGAGTCGACATATTTGTTGCAGAATGGGTGAATTGGGAGGAGAAAGTGGCTGGCATTCCTCCGGAATTTGATTTGAATGATAATCACACTATTTTGAGTTCTCGCGATGTGCGAATTTTACTGAGAGAGCAGGCTGATGTGAGCAACTTCATAGAGCGTCAGCAATATATCTGGATCTACAGTGGGCTAATTATTCTGCTGGTTATCTTAGTTGTACAAAGATCGTTTTCGTTCTTTTACGTTTGTCTTCGCATTTCCATAAATCTACATGATCGTCTTTTTCGTGGATTGACCCGTGCAACAATGTACTTCTTCAATACAAATCCTTCCGGGAGAATTTTGAACCGTTTCTCAAAAGATATTGGAGCAATTGATTCAGCACTGCCCATGGCACTGTTAGACTGCGTTGTGGTAAGTATTGAGCTGAGTTGAACTGGAACTGGTTGAGAGCTGGTCAAATTGATTGCCTTTTACCCTTAATTATTTTGCAGTTTTTCTTGGAAATGATCGCAGTAGTAGCGGTGGTATCGATCGTCAACTATTGGTTCCTTGTACCTACTGCGGTGGTTGCGGTGGTGATGTATTACATTCGTCAGACTTATTTAAACACGTCTCGTGTGGTGAAGCGCATCGAATCTGTCAACCGATCGCCGCTTTTCTCACACACCAATGCGACTTTGCAAGGACTATCAACGATTCGGGCGTTTGGTGCACAGTCGATACTCAAGCACGAGTTTAACGAGTTTCTCGATGTGAACTCCTCTGCTTGGTACATGTTTATCTCTACGAGTCGTGCATTTGCCCTGTGGCTCGACGTGGTGTGCGTGTTGTACATTGGTATCATAACGATCAGCTTTCTCGTTGGCAATAGCAACCAAATGCTAGGCGGCAGCGTCGGATTGGCCATCACAAAGACAATCAGCTTGGTCGGTATGTGCCAGTGGGGGATGCGGCAATCGGCAGAACTGGAGAATCAGATGGTTTCCGTAGAGCGTGTGAATGAATACACAAACTTACCGTCTGAACCACCGCTCGAGACTGCGCCGAAACATCGACCGCAACGAAACTGGCCTGAGCATGGTACAATACGGTTCAACAACGTTGATCTGCGGTACTCGGACGATGGAGAGCGTGTACTAAAGGACCTTAATTTTACCATTCGTTCGAACGAGAAGGTTGGCATCGTGGGACGTACTGGGGCTGGCAAATCGTCCTTGATTCAGGCACTTTTCAGACTCGCACCCTTCGAGGGAAATATTGAAATTGACGACATAGATACAAAGACCTTGGGTTTGCGCGATTTACGAAGCAAAATCTCTATTATACCTCAGGATCCCATTTTATTTTCCGGCACGTTGCGTAGCAATTTGGATCCATTTGATCAGCGCAAGGACGATGAATTGTGGAGTGCTCTTGATCAGGTTGAGTTGAAAGAGGCCGTATCTTCGCTAGCCGGAGGTTTAGAGTGTCGCATGTCCGATGGAGGGAGCAATTTCAGTATGGGCCAAAGGCAACTTGTTTGTCTCGCTAGAGCCATTTTGAGAAACAATAAATCCTGCGACAACAGCACGTTATGTATAGTGTCCACGCCCGCCTTCTGCCTGATTCAACACGCGTATTTTGCACCAATTTGATCACGGGGACAGTGCCTTACAACATGTCTACCGCCTAGTGGACCAACCTGGCAGCAATACCTGCTGAGGATAATCCGCCGCTGACGGTATCTGGTTGTATCTTCCGTGGATTTGTTAAAAGTAATAGCAACTGATTGTTAAAAGTTAACAGTAAAATTGTTGTAATTGAGAAAACCGAATAATGAAGAAAGTAACACACAAAGCTCGAACAGTAAAACAAAGTTGGTGAACATACGTTGCCAACCTAGAGAGAAGAAAATTGAGCACACATTCCGACAACATAGAGATCTGCTTGCGTGTGAGTAGCGCGAGCGAACGGAGAGATTGAGAGTGATTAAAAGTGGTCCGCATGGCATTGCAACACGCGGTCGTTTGCGCTTTAGTTCGAGCAAGTACGCGAGAACAACAAGATGGTGCGTTTTTCGTGTGAAATTTCGCGTATTGTTTCTATAGTGGCTGTAAACGTGTCTTCAAGCTAAATTATTTTTGTAAAAATATTTTATAAAGATATTTTATTACGAATGAGTGGAGTAGGCAGACGATAAAAATGAGAGGAATGTGGTAGAATGTGAGGACGGAATGTACAACACGATACGACGATATAGTGCGAACATACTGTGTGCTGTTTGGCGTGACGTTAAATTCGTTCAATTAATCTGCTGTAGTAACCGTTTTTGTTTATTTGACCCGTGGAATTGACACAAATCAATTGGTATTCACTAGGGACGGTACGAGTTAAACCGATCTTGTGTGGGTCCGTTACTGTCACGCGTCATTCGCGCTGCGATGAAGAATGATTAATCGGGGACAACACTGCACAAGGCGGTACCACCACCACCACGCGTTTGTGTTTTTTCCGTCAGTCGAACTAACGATGGCAAACAAAATCATTGTCGATTGACCGTGACTTATCTTTATTTTGACGCTGTGCGTTGTTCGTTTCCTTGTCCTGCCGGCTGGCCACATGAAAATGAAACCTATTGCCTGGCGTCATCGTTCATACTCAGCGCAAGCCGCACACTCAGTGAATGCGCCGCATCATTTTCGACGCTACCGAGCACGTGGTTTGTTTTATTTCTACAGATTTTTGTATTGCCAGTCGTGTAAGCATATGCCAATCGTAGTGAGAAACTCTATCGTACGAGTGAGAAAAGACCAATTGCTGGTGAACGTACCCACACATATACGTTTGATGCTAAATCGATAGACAAATTGTTGTTAGTATTTTAAATAAAACATTGACCTTATTAAATTGAAATGCGATGTAAAGATGTTGATGTTGGTTGAATATTCAACCACGACATTCCCACGACAAGTCAATAATGATCACGCGTAAGAATATGCATCGGGTGCTACACTAAATCTTCCAGCATACTCTCTGCTCAGGTTCGAAATGTTTAGACGTGGATTAGAGATTCTCCCTGAAGCTGTAGTCATATTGTCCGAGATAAGAGTAAAGATTGTTTAATCTCCCAGCAGACGCCCAGCGTACGGCGATGGTGCCAGCATTAGTACATTAATGAACCAGCATGCGACACCATAAACGTGTGAGCAATACGCGATCGACTGTCGCAACGTTTTAGTGCAGATAATAATTGTATAGTATAGTTTCGTATTCGCACTATTGCTTGAGTTGTGGAATCTGATGTGGAATTAATTGTTATACTAGAAAACTGTCCTGCATTTTAAAACGATTTAACGATATGAACAGCAGCAATGAAAAATGAGATAGCAAATGTATGTTTAGCTTATTTGCATACATAATGTGAGTGTTTGTCAGTGAAAAAGATCCACTTCCAGACCACTGATTAAGCAGCGTTCAGCGTGATAAAGTGATAAGTTACAGTGTTGTTAAAAGCTGTTGCGTGTATAAGTTACAGTGTGTGTTTTTTGACCTTACATCACAATGAATCCGGCTGAGTATGACAAGGACACAAAAATACACGATCTCCGTCGGGAAACCAACCCGGTCACCGGAGCGAGCTCAGTTTCGTGGTACACTTTCTGGTGGCTCAAACCCCTGTTTGAAACAGGTCTGAAGCGCCCGATCGATGAGACCGATATCTACGAGACGCTTTCCACTCATCAAAGCTCACAGTTGTCGTATCAGTTTGAAAGCTACTGGAAAGCGGAACAGAAAAGCAGCAAACAACCGAGCTTTCTTCGGGTCATATGTCGAATATACTGGCGCTCGATACTTGGCTACGGTGCGATGTACACTATCGTAGACCTACTGGCTAGGTATGATAGGGTCGTCCCAATACCGAGCACCTGTTACATGACATGTGAATGTATTCGTCTTTCATTGCAGAATCTTTCAACCGCAGTGTCTTGGTGGATTGGTAGCGTACTTTGCGCCTGGCCAGCAGGATATTAGCAAAGAGGAAGCGTATTCCTATGCTGTGGGCATTATTTTGTGCTCCCTAGTACCCGTAGCTATCTTCCATCATTTTATCCTGTACATATTTCAAATTGGAATGAAGATTCGGGTCGCATGCTGTTCGCTGCTGTACAAAAAGGCAAGTATCGTTGTAAAACAAAGCAAACAAACAATGCTTCGTTGGCATCAGTTAAAAGGATTTCGAAAATGGGATAACACAAACGGGCAAAAAATCATGCACAAAAGCACCAACTGGCGACAGAAAGGCGTCGTGTGAGAGTATTGCAGTCTGCTAAAACATGCACAATTTAATCAATTATGCAACAATTTCTGCAACAAATTGCTGGTGCCATCGTTAACATTGAGACAGATTCCTTTTGAGTTTTGTGTGTGTGTGTGTGTGTGTGTGTGTGTGTGTGTGTGTGTGTGTGTGTGTGTGTGTGTGTGTGTGTGTGTGTGTGTGTGTGTGTGTGTGTGTGTGTGTGTGTGTGTGTGTGTGTGTGTGTGTGTGTGTGTGTGTGTGTGTGTGTGTGTGTGTGTGTGTGTGTGTGTGTGTGTGTGTGTGTGTGTGTGTGTGTGTGTGTGTGTGTGTGTGTGTGTGTGTGTGTGTGTGTGTGTGTGTGTGTGTGTGTGTGTGTGTGTGTGTGTGTGTGTGTGTGTGTGTGTGTGTGTGTGTGTGTGTGTGTGTGTGTGTGTGTGTGTGTGTGTGTGTGTGTGTGTGTGTGTGTGTGTGTGTGTGTGTGTGTGTGTGTGTGTAGCAAAGAGAAAACCATAAACATCAACATTAAACTAAACGTTGCCAGGTTTTCTTGGAATGGTATACTCAATACAATGCACTGCATTTGCAGATCATTTGTTTGCAGACCATTCGTATGTAAAAATGAAAACATAATAGATAATCCTCATAGGAAATGCGGTTCATCTATTGTATGAACACGAGATTATAATCGATATCTATCACAGTTGTTTATTCACATTGCTTATTATACTATCTAACCCTTGTCTTTGTCACTCAACAATAACTGTTGGATTAATACGAAATTGATTGTATGTTTTATAAGTGTATTTTGAGCTCTTTTGGTAACAGAATTAGAAGAAAGCGTTTGCAAGAAATTTGTAATTAATTAGTTTTTGTTTGTTTGTTTTTACTTTAGGCTTTGCGCATCACAAAAGCAGCTGGAACGGATGGTATGACTGGACAGGTTATCAATTTGTTGTCCAATGATGTGGCCAAATTCGACACGGCGACTGGCTTTGTGCACGATATCTGGAAAGGTTTAATTGAGTTGGTAGTGCTAGGTTTTTTCATTTACAAACAGATTGGCATATCGGGCCTGTTCGGGATTGCGTTTTTACTTAGTTTCATTCCCCTGCAAGGTAAGCATTCGCCCATCATTCTTGTTCAATCAATTGATTCGTGATATTCCAATACGATATATCACGTCAGTTATCATAACATATTCAATTTTGTTTGCTTATTAGTTGTTGCTCGAGAGATTCGCTCGTTAAAAGAGATATTTGTGGAAAATTTAAACTTGCTCCATGTGCGAAAATCTCCAATGAAATGGGTGACTCATTATGAGAGTGTCCACTGCATAACAACCCCTTCATAAGTCCTGTGTATAACAGTCAAAGAAAGAGAAAATAGTAAACATATTATTGGCTGCCATTATCAATTTTCTTTTTTATAACACAACCATAGTATGTTTAATAATAAGCATAAGCACAATTTCATTATAAGGAAATAATTGGAACCATAAACGTTTCTCGAATTTTCAGCATGGCTTGGCAAGAAGGCGGCAATTTATCGCCTGAAGACGGCCAACAGAACCGACCGCAGAATACAGTTTATGAACGAAATCATACAGGGAATTCAAGTGATTAAGATGTACGCCTGGGAGGACAGTTTCAGCCGAATGGTGGACCGCATCCGGCGGAAGGAGGTGAACGGGATACGGGGAACTCTATTCATACGTGCTGGGCTGCTATCGTTTAATCTCGTTTCACGAGTGGCCATCTTTCTAAGCTTAGTCGCGTACGTCCTGTACGGAAACGTATTCACCGCAAAGAAGGTGTTCATCGTGACCTCCTACTTTAACTGGCTATACAGTTCGATGCTACATTTTTGGCCGCTGGCACTCACATCCGTTCACGAAGGGCTTGTATCGATAAGGCGTATACAGGACTTTCTACTGCTGGAGGAGCGAAAGTATGCACCGGACCGTACCAGCGTCTTAGGTGGCCAAGGAAGCAGTACTGTTCATGAGACGCCGGTGGACGAGAGTGCTCGCGGGCTGCTAAATACTTCAAATGGCTATGAGGTAAACAAGGTGGTAGCCGCAGCACCGGAAGGACACGCTGGCAGTATACGCAAAATGGCACCTAAAAGCAAGCGTGTCATTAATAGAAAAGCTGTGGCACGGCAAGGGATTTTTATGCGTAACGCTACAGCACTTTGGGATAAGGATTTGCTAGCTTCCGCCCAGGATATTACAGTACGAGGTAACGTGGATGTTTGCAATGAAACTAGCTAGATTACTGGAAAGTAGCATTTTGCACAGTAGAATTTTGATAAAAACACAACAAACTCTCATTTTCAGCTGGCGGAATAAAACACGTAACGCTAACAGTAGCTAAAACAGAACCGTGCGCAATCGTGGGCTCCGTTGGCAGTGGCAAATCGACTATGCTCCAGGTTATTCTCGGGGAGCTGGAATTAGACGAAGGCCGGTTGGAAATCAATGGCAATCTCAGCTATGCGTCACAGGAGCCTTGGCTGTTTGAGGGAACGGTCAAAAACAACATCGTCTTTACCGAGGACTACCAGGAAAAGCGCTACCGAGAGGTGGTATCGGTGTGTGCTTTAGAGCGCGATTTCCAACTTCTTCCAAACGGGGACCAAACCATCGTCGGCGAGCGTGGAATTAGTTTGAGTGGTGGGCAACGCGCTCGTATCGGTTTAGCAAGAGCTATCTATCGGCGTGCGGACATCTATCTACTCGATGATCCGCTGTCCGCCGTCGACACGCATGTGGGAAAGCACATTTTCGAGGAGTGTATTATGAAATTTTTGAAGGTAACTAACATTGTTTAAAGTCATAAACAAACCGCTTATTATTACGTTGCAGCTACTGCATTTTAAAACATTCCCCTTTCGAACGAGCGTATTGTTCTACAACTAATAGATGTATTTACAGGGTTTTTCAAGTCACTTTCGAATGTGCACCTAATTATTCACCGCCTTCAAGATGTTTTTAAACAGCTCAAATGGTGTATTTGCTTTTTAAAAAATATCAGGTTATTAAACATGATTTTCAACATCACATCGCAAAGAACTGTCCTACTCAATCCAACTTGAGACGTGTCTAAAACCATGTGGAAGAATTGATACATTATTGTGATGCAAATGCAAACATTTGACAGCTATTGAAAAACATCTCGCAAGCAATGAAAAATGACATTGAATAGATGGTAGACATTTAGAATTGACTCAGAATCTACAGTATTTGTCTTCTTTTTCTGCTAAATTATTGTGTGGTTTCTTTAAAGCAGCAACAGTAGAAATATTTTGTTGTTGTATATTTTTATAGAAACTTTGAGCCAATTGGCTTCATTTGTGTCTTTCATCCGGTTGATTAATTCTAAGCAGAAAAACAGTAGAAGTAGTCTCTGGTAACATGAAAAATTCAAGTGTGAGGAGTAGAACGCGTGCTATTGACGACTATTTTACCCACTATTTTACCCTTTACGAAGTTTTCATTTGCAAAAAATCACCGTTTCTTGTATAGATTCATATGCACATGTTTCTTCTCGCACGAGTTCTCATAACGCATATCGGTAGCACATAGACAGCATGGATTAGAAAAGACTAAAAACACCTTTGACCATCCTTTCGGTCGTTGTTTTTGGTTCGTTAATGCAAACGTAAAACATAGACTGCAGTAGCTTACGTGAACGTTGCCAATTGCAGGAAAAAGTTTGCGTGTTAGTAACGCACCAGCTCCAATACTTAAAGGACATGAAGCATGTCGTGCTAATGAACTCGGGAGAGGTAGAGGCGCAGGGACCATTCCACACGCTGGCTGAATCGGGCTATTTTACCACGCTGCAGCAACCGCACCACGAGGGCGATAGACAGAGACAGAAGGAAAATAACGCATCGTCGGCAGTGCCGTCGGCGGAAGGACAGCACACTGCCGATTCCGCGCAATTTCGCAGCACCCTGGACACGGATAGCAGCCAGACACAAAAAGTCGATAGTGTCGCGAACAATGGGATTGAATACGATTCCATCGTCAACATTGATATCAACAGTAAAGCTGAGACGCATAAAATGACGGTAGGTGTTGTATACTATTTTTGCCATCCATTTTCCATTGCCTCCCTGTTCTCCCCCATATGGCCATCGCTTGTGGTGGACGCACCGTCTGAAAGCTATCCCTGTGAATTAAAAAAATATATACATACATGCCGTGTCTTATCCGGCTTTAGATCGGTGACCATATCGCAGGGTTGTTGTTGCGCTTTTTTACATTTCAAAATTGAAATGAATTCGATTTCACTCAACGCATAAGGGAGCGGTAGTGTTTCATAGGGAATAGCTTGTTCCCCCAAGGTGCCAGTACTGGTGGCGAAGTAATTTGAATATTTTAACATCATAACTAAACGCAGGGTAGTAACCGTAGCCGCTGTGGGATTTACAGCGATGCGTTTATTGAATGCTACAATGCACGACAAACCAGTAATTGCTGCTAGATGTGCCACCTAGGGAAATGCTTTCTATGGTTGGAGGGTAGACAAAAAAAAAACTTACATAACTAGTAGTTTCATTTTTAAGCTAATTTTGATATCCAAACAAATCCAAACAACACCAGGAACGCAGACTCTCGATTCTTCCCACACCAGCCCAACAGCAACTGGCGCATCAACAGCATCAGTCACTTTACCAGCCGTCGCCATTTTCGTCCAGTAGCATGGTCTTTGATGGGTACGATGACAGCGATGAAAATGGGGGAACAAAAAAAAGAACAAACCCTTCTCAGAATGGTACTTCCAAGGGCGACCCAAATCACCTTCATAAAGAATCACAACTGACCGGGCGTATCGGGTGGCGAGTGTACAAGAGCTTCTTTGCTGCAGTGGAAAGCAACTTGCTGCTGCTAATGGCTGCTGTTCTGTTCTTGTTGGCGCAGGCTAGCATGAGTGGTATCGATTACTACATCTCCCAGTGGTAAGTGTAAATTAATATCAACATCGAGCGAGCTCACAAGCAAAACGAACGTACGCTTTAAGCTCTTGGCTACGCTACGTGTTGATTGGTGGTAATAATCAAGCTTCCAATCGTAATGGGAAGGCATTCTAGAAAAGAGTTTCCTGGCACCGTCATTCTGTGATGGACGTGACCATTAGGACACGACATTCTGCGAAGCAAACCGACTTTGTCTAAAACATTACAAAGAGAAGAAAGATCCGATCATCTTCCGTCCGTATATGGATGATTCTTACATCGAAAATTAAATCATACGCATATATACGTTATTAAGTAAAAAAGCATTTGCAAATAATATTCCAAACATTGCAAATAATATTCCATTTAGTTTTATTTTTGTAGCATTTCTTTCTCAAAGAACGTATGCTGTAAACCATTACAGCTGTCTTTCTTTTGACAACCACTCTAAACCACCACATGCCTCTTTCATAGAACGTGAGCATGTGTTTGGCAGCACTTGTGGTGTAAAATACGGCGTGAAATGCCCATTATCTAAAGTTGCTATTTCCGCTTCAATTATCCATTGGAAACGTGACGTTCATACCGTTAGAAAGGATTAGCCTACGCTCAATGTCGTTTCTTGCCAGGTATTAATCATTCTCTTCCATCTGCAGGGTAAACTGGGAAGAATACTCAAGCGCTCTTGAGAGACTGAGAAGCAATATAACGGAACTAGGAACGGACGGATCGGACGGTACCAGCAGCAGTAACAGCAGTGAAGCTTTACTGTCGATTCCGCCGAAACTGGAAGGAAGCATCTTCACGCAACTGTCCCGCGACGAGTACATCCTGATGTATGCCGTAGCGATGCTGTTTATGTTTGCACTATCCTTGAGTCGATCCTTTCTGTTTTTCTACATCTGTCTGCGTGCCACAGTTCGGTTGCACGATCGTCTGTTTCGCGGTATCACACGCGCCACAATGTACTTCTTCAACACCAATCCGTCGGGACGCATACTGAACAGATTTTCGCGGGACATTGGTTGCATCGATACCTTCCTTCCCTTCGCCATGATGGACTGCATTTTGGTAAGTATGTGCAAAGCGATCCTGCTGCTATCCTTTGTGACAAAGACACACTTTGTACTGAATTTAATTCCATTCATTTTCCTTTATTGATCGCATGAATCCGCAGTTTTTTGTGGAGTTTTCCGCAATCATAGTGCTGGTGGCAGTGGTGAACTACTGGCTATTGTTTCCAACACTGGTGATGGCCATTATTTTCTACTTTTTGCGTCATGTATACACGAACACAGCGCGTAGCATCAAACGCGTCGAAGCGTCCAGTATGTTGAGAAAAAATGGGTTGAGATTTTATAACTTGAGCACTGAATTTATGTTACACTTTCCTTGTTGTTGTTGTTGTTGTTGTACGTTCCAGCGAGGAGCCCCATTTTCTCCCATGCAAATGCATCTTTCCAAGGACTCAGCACCATCCGTGCCTTTGGAGTGGAAAAAATACTGGCAGATGAGTTTGATAAACATCAAGACCTAAACACGTCGGCATGGTACCTTTTTCTGGCAACAACGCGCGCATTCGCCCAATGGTTGGAAATGGTGTGTGTGTTGTATATTGCAGTGGTAACCCTTAGCTTCCTGATGGTGGAAGATTGTAAGTTTGGACTTTAATGGTATGTGTTTGGAACAATAATAATCTATGAATTATGTTATTTTCCCCATTCCGAACGATAGCAATGAGCGGTAATGTAGGCTTGGCCATCACGCAAGTGTTCAATCTAATCTTCATGTGCCAGTGGGGCATGCGACAAACGGCCGAGTTGGAAAATCAAATGACATCCGTCGAGCGTGTCGTAGAGTACGCCGAGGTCGACCCAGAGCCATCACTGGTGTCAATCGGTAAACACAAACCACCAGCCGACTGGCCGACCAAGGGTGCCATACGATTCGAGCATTTTTCGTTACGTTACTCGGCCCAATCAAATTCGGTTCTGCGAGACCTCAATATGTCAATAAACGCGGGCGAAAAGATAGGCATCGTCGGAAGGACGGGCGCAGGGAAATCGTCCATCATCCAGGCCCTGTTTCGATTGGCGGTTAACGAAGGAATAATACGCATCGACGGCGTGGACATTGGCACACTCGGATTGCACGATCTGCGCAAGCGGATTTCAATTATTCCACAAGATCCGATTCTGTTTTCCGGAACGTTGCGGGCGAATTTGGACCCCTTCAAGCAGCACGGCGATGATGCACTTTGGAATGCGCTACAATACGTGGAACTGAAGGAGGTCGTTTCAGCGATGGAAGGAAAACTGGACGGTAAAATGGCGGACGGTGGTACCAACTTTAGCATGGGACAACGGCAACTCGTGTGTTTGGCGCGAGCTATTCTTCGCAACAATCCCATCCTGATTCTGGATGAAGCCACTGCCAACGTCGATCCTGAGTGAGTTACTGCTTCACACAACAGCATCGATTCATACATTAACTGTCGCTTTATCGACTGGTCCTGTTTTTCAGAACTGATAATCTCATTCAAAAAACCATTCGAGAGCAGTTTGAACGGTGTACTGTTTTAACAATAGCGCATCGCTTACACACTGTCATGGATAGTGATCGGGTGTTGGTAATGGACGCAGGTAAAGCCATCGAGTTGGCACATCCTTACGAACTGCTGCAACGAACGGACGGTGCTCTGAAGCGGTTAGTTGACGGAATGGAGGAATCTACAGCGCAACAGCTCACTGGTATAGCTTATCAAGCTTACGGAAAACGATTGACGCAACCGAGCAGCACTTCGAATGGTTCCAACCGTGCGAAAATGGTTTGATGCCAGCGAAAATACAAAGGATGGCGATAATGTTAATGTTGGTGGATGAGGGTCAATGGGGTCCCTCCTCACATGTCGATTAACCAGTTTACCTCACTAGCATGTACTAAACGAAACCAGGCAGGCTTATCAAACAATAAAAGAATATCAAGCCTTTGTCAATTTTGGCACGTTTTTTACAGTTCCTCCGTTTCACCACGGCACGACTTGCCGATAATCAACCGGCTATCCTGATAGTAGCGATACGCGTTATGCCACTGATAATAGATCTTCGCCGTTAAAACATTGTATAAGATGTCTGGAGAAGCCGTTATCACGCGTCACTGAAGAAAAGAGGCAACGATATGAAGAACCTTTATGATTTTTAGCGTCCGCATCGTTTGTGACAACCACAGTCGTTCGCTAGACACTGTGAAATCTGGAGACAATTGGGGGCAGAGTATTGTGTTAGTGAGACCGACCGAGCAATGGAAACTTCTGCAAAGTTAGACAATCCGAGCGACCAACATTCGACGGCAAAGTTACATCCATACGCCAGTGCCAGTGCAGTTTCGCGTTATTTTTTCTGGTAAACCGTTTGAAATGCTTCTTCGCCCCAACATATTCAACCGTGACTCTTTGTATCGCTTTCTTTGTCCCATATTGTGCGTGATTGTTGCATTTGTCATCTTTAAGGTGGCTGCTTGATGTACTTCGACTTGGCGTGCGAAGGCAAATCGTACCGAATGATATTTATGACACCCTATCCACTCATAAGAGCGCACAGATCGGTGCATCATTCGAGGAGCAATGGCGACGCGAAATATCTCACCACCGTGCCTCGGCCCGCCATGGATCGATCAATGATGGCGAAAGCAAAACACAAGACGACACGAACAATATGCCACCGGCATCGCAGCAACGCAAACTGCCGGCGCCATGGAGGCTTCTGCGGACCATAATACGCATTTACGGGACTGGTGTGCTGGTGTTTGGATTTGTTTACAGCGCTATCGAATCCGCGTGCAGGTGAGCGTTTTCGTTCATATTTTCATCACCAAGTACGCACTCTCTGTTTCCCACGACCAACATCTGAATGTCGCAGCTGTTCAACAGTTCCTTCATTTCGGGTAGTGGTTTGTACCGATAGAAAACATCGACTTACACATTCCAATCGATATGGACAGCACGCTTGGGTGTATGCTAACGTTATACTTAAACCACCGACCAGCAAAATAAAAGTAACATGCCGTGGAAAAGCAAGTGAAAATCTGAACGATGAAATGATTTCATTTTCCAAAGTTATCATTCCATCCAGCTTCGTATTTACGTTTGTTATCTTCGTCATTGGGTTTTTGTTATTCGATGTATTCATGTATTTGCCATCTGAAAGGAATGTCATGTGTTTTTATGAATTTCGTATTGTGGCAGTGCTCATATTCAGCAAAACACTTGTACATTGGCTCATAAATTTGATGGTGGATGATTTTGCTTTCGATTTTTTCGGCCAAATTTTACAACATTATCTTTTACAACATATATATACAGTCGTCAACTCGAACGACTCAATAACATGCCCGTCGTGGGAACAAGCCCAGAATGGACCGTCCCCCCGTTGCAACTATTATCCGGCTACGTGGTAATGAACGTCTCGAAAGCCTGTATAGGCCGGCATGTCCGCGTAGGACGTTACGCCAAATAGAAGAAGATTTGCTTGCTTTAGTGTTCAAAATAATTATTCGGATTATTTCTTTCCCTACATTGACCGAATTCGTACATGCCACGGTCGGTCTGGCCACACGGTTCGATTTGCGACCTATTTTTAATTGTATAAATTTAGACTAACTAACTAAATTAATGCTCCGAAGCACAGAAGTTGTCTAATGGTACTAAATCCGATACAGTTGAACCATCCATTCAGTATGCCACTGTATTAATTTATTCTTTATTTATTTTATTTTATTTATTTATTTATTCATTTATTCTTGCTTTTTTAAATAGCTTTGAAACTCAAATAGTAGAGTGAAATGATAAATATCGAAGATTTTTGACAGCCAATCACATAGAATACACGGGAGAGTTAATTAAATATTGCATTAAGATAATTACACATTACATTTCATTGTGTTTCGATTATCATCCGTAGAACTAATTGTTAAAATTTAAACAAAAATATTGTAGGATAGGCCAACCGTTTCTTCTTGGTCAGCTGATTTTATATTTTGATTCACAACGAAATGTAGCGTCGACAGATGAGCCAGCCACACTTGGAGCGGCCTATGGGTATGCGGTCGGTATTGTTTTGACGGTGCTGGCCCCGCTAGCCATATTTCATTGTTATCAACTGTATCTGCTGCAAGTGGGAATGAAGATTCGGATCGGCTGTTGCGCAATGATTTACCGTAAGGTAGCAAACCGTCACATGGAACATACTCTGCATATGTGTTTGATGTACACCATCTTCTGTTTTATAGATACTTTGCATGAATAACGCCGGAGACGGTTTGTCCGGAACGGTCATCAATTTGATGGCAAACGATGTGAGCCGCTTCGATTATGCAGTAATATTTTTCCACGACCTCTGGAAAGGCCCAGTTGAGTTGGTGATCGTCGCTGTATTAGTTTACCGAGAAATTGGTCCCGCTGGGCTGATTGGGATAGGGTTTTTATTGCTGTTTATACCGATCCAGGCGTGGCTAGGCAAACAATCGGCTAGATTCCGAATGAAAGCGGCTTTAGCGACGGATGAGCGAGTGCGCTTGACGAACGAAATAGTTCACGGTATTCAGGTGATCAAAATGTACGTTTGGGAAAAACCTTTCGAGCAAATGGCACGGAAGCTGCGAACCAAGGAGATAAAAGCACTGCGCGGCAGTGCGATTATAAAGTCCGCACTCTTTGCGCTTCGAATTGTACCAAAAGTGTCCATCTTTCTGACACTAGTGGCCTACGTTTACTTTGGCAATGCTCTAACAGCTCGACGGGTGTACATGCTGATTTCGTTCTTCAGCGTAATCCATCACTCCATGGTCGAATTTTGGCCACTAGCCGTTACGTCCGCAGCAGAAGGATGGATCTCGTTAAAACGCATACAACAGTTTCTTCTTGAAGAGAATGTACGCGACCATGTAAAGCAAGCAGAATCTCGTTGCCCACATGCAGATGTTCCACCGTATGTGGAGTTCGAAAATGTCCATACTTCGTGGCCAAATTCCAATTTCTCACTTCAGGACGCATCGTTCAGAGTAGAGGCAAAAGCTCATCGTACGGCAGCAATTATTGGTCCGATTGGTGCTGGTAAATCGACATTGCTGAATCTCGTGATCGGGGAACAATCAGCAACTCACGGAACAATTACAGTGAACGGTACAGTTAGTTACTGCTCCCAAAAACCTTGGCTGTTCGAGGGAACGGTTCAGCAGAATGTGATCTTCGTCGACACGTACGATGAAACACGTTATCGAACAGTTGTAAAGATATGCGCTTTGGAACACGATATTCAAACTTGGCCCCATGGGGACCAAACGATGGTCGGTGAACGCGGGTACAGTTTAAGTGGTGGACAAAAGGCACGGATCAACTTGGCGCGTGCCTTGTACCGTAGGGCAGATATCTACCTTTTAGATGATCCTCTTGCAGCGGTTGATGCGCATATAGCGAACGTTATATTCGAGCAGGCGATAAGGGACTTTCTTCAAGACAAACTGTGCATGTTAGTAACCCATCAGCTCAAGTACATCCATCAAGTGGAACACATCATAGTGCTGGAAGATGGCAAAATTACTAGTCAAGGACACTACAGCAAGGAGTTATCAGAATGGTGCACATCACATCAGCTTTCAAAAGATCAAAAAGCACCCATGGACAAAATGTTGGAGTGTGTAGAAAAAGACGAACCAGAAGAGAGGCGTACCGACACCCAGGAGCAGACATTGCCAGCAGAGCGGAATGTAAAGGAAGGGCAAGAAGATGGTACCGTCGAGTTTAAAGTCTACATAGACTTTTTGAAGTCGGTTAACAGCATACCTATCGTAGCGTTTACAGCTTTGCTAATGATTGGCTACCAAGCAGCTTCATCGGGGACGGATTATTTCGTGTTTATATGGTAATAAGCGACTGCGCTTCTGCATTTGAAGCCAAAGCCTAATGTAACGTTTGTACTTTCCAGGGTGGACTGGGAGGAAACGTTCAGTAACACGGTGCATGCACTGTGGACGACGGACGACCATGTTTGGTTCTACACTGGAGCGATTGTTATCACCATCATGTTAACTACCAATTCATTTGCTTTCTTCGAAATGTGTCTTAAGGCTTCCCTTCACTTACATGCCGCACTGTATCGAGGAGTAACAGAGACCGCCATGGCTTTCTTCTATCAAAATCCATCGGGCAGAGTAATGAATCGTTTCTCGAAGGATATCGGGTTAATCGATACGAGCCTACCCACCGTAATGATCGATAGTCTATACGTAAGGAATTTGCATTTAAGATTTTGTATTCGCGTATTAAACCCAGCGAAATGTTTGCAGTTTTTCCTTGAGCTTTCTGGTATTATAGTGATAGTGGCGTTGGCTAATTACTGGCTGCTCATACCTACTGCAATCATGGGAGTTGTATTTTATCTATTGAGGGGTGTTTTCCTACGAGCGGCAAGAAATGTGAAACGAGTTGAGGCTATTAGTGAGTGCGACGGTAACGTTTACCATGTGTGAGCGAGTAATCTTCACGTATGTTCTGTTTTTCCTCTAAAGCCCGCAGTCCAGTATTTACGCATACAAATGCAACGATCGATGGCTTGACGACGATACGCGCATTCGGAGCAGAACGCTTTCTGGAAGAGACGTTTCACCAGCACCAGGACGTTAACACATCAGCGGCTTTCCTGTTTGGGGCAACGACTCGTGGCTTCGCTTTCTGGCTTGATGTCATTTGTCTGCTTTATATAGCGTCCGTGGTAATGAGCTTTCTGGTTATCGGAGACGGTAAGTAGCCTAAAGCATGGGTTTCCTCATTGTGTAAATGTTGTGTACATTTGCTCGGCCAACATCTATGGATGTGATAATAATGTGTTTCGAAAACCTTTCGCGGATGTTGCGGAATGCACCAGGCATTATAAGCGGCAATGTCGGACTGGCCATAACGCAAGTTCTCAACCTGATTGGAATGTGCAACTGGGGCATTCGACAAACGGCGGAGCTTGAAAACCAAATGACATCCGTGGAACGGGTATTTGAATACGCCCAGCTCGGACCTGAACCGGACTTGGCGCCGGGTGTCCAAACAATTCTACGCAACGAAGCGTGGCCCGAAAACGCCAGCATAACTTTCCGCGAAGTTTATCTACGCTACTCACCCACTGCCGAGCCCGTACTGAAGCGACTTAGTTTCACGATAAAAGCCAAGGTAAGCGTCACACCCGGTTAAGCAATCGATTTCCGTCCGCTTTGAATCGTACCAACACTAGTTTGAGGTTCCATCAGCCATCCCAGGACGAACGGTCTGCCAAACAACTACAAAACATACCACAAATAGGTTTAATGGTTTACGTGCTCGGCTTCCCACACATTGCCGTACAAACGACAGCGGTTTTTACTCGATGGACGAGCACGAAAACAAAAAGCAATATGCTGAATAGTTTAAAATGTGCCTCATGTATGTGAGCGAAATTTCCTGCCAAATGGTAATATGTCCTTGCGGAGGCTGTGATTTATAATTGAAAACCCCACATACACTGAGCCTAACTGGGCTGTGTGAAGAGCGAGTGGTAAAAATTGGCTTAGTTTAACGCCGGTTGATTAAATTATACCCATATCTGTCGTATCTTAGACTCTTTTCGATTTTCTAACTAACCAAAGGTCTATTTTGTGACATTATCAACGATCGTGGCCATCCCCTTTGTCCTTTGTTCCCATGTAGAAATGATTCAAGTTTTACGTTTGAGGGTGGCTTAAAATAAAATACGCATGAATTCTTCGTTTCATCGGCCCGACCGATATCACTTTGTTGGAAGCTTGCTGATAGAAACAAGACAAAAAAAAACATCCCAATACGGCGTAGGGTAAGGAAATAAAAGAACCGTCATTTCATCGCTGGTCATATTCTTTCTTTCCCGTAAATGTTTCAACCCCACATCGCGCAACGGGCACACCCTGCCGCACGGTCGTGAAACCACGCATAGGAGCATGTTGGAATTGTCGGACGAACCGGCGCTGGCAAGTCGTCAATAATTCAGGCACTCTTTCGCCTAACACCCTTGCACGCCGGCGATGGTAGCATCGAGATTGACGGAATCAATATCGGATCGGTGCCGCTGCGGCAGTCTCGTGGCCTCATCTCGATAATTCCCCAGGATCCGGTCATATTCTCTGGCAGTTTGCGAAGCAATTTGGATCCGGAAGAGCGGTTGCCAGATGAAGAGCTGTGGAAAGCGCTCGACCAGGTAACCCACCCCTAGGCTACATATTTAATCGTAACACATTTCTTCACCAATTTGAACGTTTAGTACATTTTTCGCCCTCACTTTACCTCTTTCACAAACTGCGCTGCGTTCGAAAATTGATTTGTCAGTACTTGGCTTTGTTTAACTTTTGCATATTCCGTGTCTCGATTGACTGGGCAAAACCACGCAAAATAATGGTGATCGAGCAGGTCGAGTTGAAAACCACTATCAGTACTTTTGCCGGCGGCTTGAACACGAAAATGATGGAAGGAGGCACAAATTTGAGCGCTGGCCAACGGCAACTGATTTGTTTGGCGAGGGCAATCTTGAAAGGCAGTAAAATATTAATTCTCGACGAAGCCACTGCCAATGTTGATCCCAGGTAAGAAAAGAACAATGCATCAATGTTCCACGCGTAATTCATACCACCTGTTTTTTTTTCTTTTCTTCGCAGAACCGATGCACTTCTTCAGAATACAATAAGAACGCAGTTCACCGATTGCACGGTTCTAACTATTGCGCATCGTTTGAACACCATTTTGGATTATGATCGGGTGCTGGTTATGGATGCTGGGCAGATGGTAGAGTTTGACAGCCCACAGAAGTTGCTGCAAATTGCAGACGGTTTCTTCCGTAGGTTAGTTGAAGAACACGGGGAACAAGAAACAACAAACAGCAACAACAATACACAACGGTATGACATTGACTAATGGCTGCCTTAAGCGGTATACTTTCAATGCAAAATGGTTTATCTAACGGGTAAGTAGTGATTAGCCATTTGCTGCAAAGACTTACTTGCTGAACAAGCGGAGAACTACACAAATGATGATGAACATGACTGCCATTGCGACTAGGACACCAATCATTGCGGGATCGATGTACTTCTCCGGTTCGATCGGTTTATTGATCGGAGCTACGAATATCCAAAATAAAAGCGAAAGAAAGAACATGAATACTAGTTTATAAGTAATCCTTAATTTCAACTGTAAATATTATCCTACCTCGGCACTCGACGCTTCCATCTGGCTTGAAGAAAGGGTTCATCTCGAAAAGGCAGATACATCTTCCATCACGACACTCGGTTTGTTCGGTCACAGCTTCGCATTGTTCACTGAAGAAGCATGATTCGTTCACTTGTCGTTCTGAATAATTTATAAAGAAAATTGTAGCATTATTGAGAGTAATATAAAATAATAATATATTTCTAGTGTTGATATGCTTGCATAGCAATATATTTTTATATCACAGTTAGTTGCAAGCATTTTTCCTAACTGGTGTTCATAATTAATCAAAAATATGGTTAGCTAGTTTAGTAAGAATTACTTTTTTCGTTTTGTTAAGCTGCAGAGTTTCTTTACAAATATGAAATGACATGCAAAATTTTATCAAACATATTTCACTTTCAGTTTTTGTGGTTTTATCTGTGTGGTAATGGTGATATGGTAGTTTATTCGGCATCGTTCGATCCCCATCTTTTAATCTTCATGAAATCTTGTAAACACCCCATGTAGACGCTGCAGGGTACCCTTTTGTGAACAAAAATCCATACAGTTTGTTCATGTTTGCACAGTTGTTTACTTTACCTCCTACAGAAAAGGCGTGTGATTTTCAACAGCCAAGCCACCGCTATTTCAAAGCTCCATTTTTTTCTGTTATCTTTTGACGGTGTGGTTTTTCCTAAACAAATTCTACCACGAGACCTTACCCATGTAGGGTTTTTGTCATGATCGCTTTGAACATCGTAAGGCACTTGATTTAATCTACAACATATTCTTTTGGGGTGGACAACATTAGCCTCCCTACAATACCGTTCCGAATGGTAGCGTATATACGCTACTGCACATAAATGTTTTGCTGGCAAGTAGATGTTTTGCTGGCATACGCAATTTTCACATCCAGTTTTAGGTAAACAAAACATAATGAAGTGTGAAGAACATGGTTAAATCAAATAGTTTTCACCTAGAAATCTATATGGTATATAGTACAACTTATTACGCGGACATACCGAACTATACAGGATTTCGAATTATAAAAAAAATAATAACAATAAAAAGCGATTGATAAACGAATGTAATCATACAAAGGTGTTATCTTGCCATTGATAAAATAGGATCGTTCGTTCCATAAAGTGTGTGTCTTGGTAAAACTCTAAGAAGAGTATATATCAGGGGTCTCCAACATGTGGTCCGTGGCGTTAACAGATGTGGTCCGCGAAAGAATTTGTTTTTGAAGAAGAAAAGCTAATTACATATAGTGCAATTTTTCCCACAATTAAGATTAAGTAATAAAACAGGCATGTCTAGAACAAGATAAAAACATATTTTTGATCAAAAACGTTGAACTAAGTCTACAAAATGCATGCCCTCAATCGATGTGGGCCGCGGCAAATGTATTTTCAAAGCCAAGTGGTCCGTGAACCTAAAAAGGTTTTAGAGCACTAGTATATATGATCAGTTTTACTAATAGGCAAGGTACATCGAATTCCTTTTTTATTTATTCTATTTTTTATTCAGGTGGGGAATTCATTATTTTATAGTTTGTTTACAGAAAACATTTTATGAATAATTGATACATTATTTTAATAATGAGTATTATATATGTACAAAAAATGATTCTTTTAATTTATTGTAAGAGCCACAGTCAATTTAGTTCTTCCATAAGTTACTCGTGAATTGTTTGGGTATCTATAACTTATTGGTGTATCTATTGCAGGATAGTTAATCCCGGATATGAGAGACTTGGTTCATGACTTATAATGGTAGCTCATGAGCTCATGAAGTTAATGTTTTTAAGTCGTACGATTTGCTGAATGTAACCCGGAACAGATCGAAAATGGATATTATTAGAGGAAATATGATTATTGTCGAAAACTCGTGAGTGCCCAACAATCGGTCAGGTCACAACGCGAGAGAAGAAATGGAGAGATAACGAAAAGTGAGAGGGATGTTAAACGAGCGAGAGGAATAGAGCGGGAAAATAATAAGTTAGGAGATAAAAGCGCAGGATTCATCTGCTCTTCTCTTTTAAGTTGAGAAAACGTTAATCGCTACAAGTGGACAAATTATTCACTATCACCATATCCAGTCACAATAAAATTACGCGATATCTAAAAAAATACACCGTGTTTTTCAACAATTATTATAAACAATCTTTTGTTGTAACTGCATTGAAATCAAACCTTGAAAAATATGTACAAAGTTAAAAACTGTTCAGGCACTATAGTGAACAGTAGCGGCTAGAGCTGCATTGAAGTACACTATATTTAACTTTATAATTATAGTTTAAGTCATTCATTGACATTCTAATCGATAAGCATACTTTGAGTAAATGATAGTTTATTTAAACGCCAACATCGATTGACATGATGACCATCACCAACTGCTTTGAATTAATTGATTGAACCCAGAGGTTTCGGTTCCATCTTTATGTAACTAACCGATTATGTTCGGATAGTCTGTTCATTTGCTTTCGTTCAATATTTACAATAAACCTACCTCAGCACCGATAGAGATCGATGGCACGACCACGGTCACATTTGTAATTCAATAGCAAAAGTTGGTGCATCAATTACCAAAAGCTACCCAAATAGACTTTTTACATAAATAAGTAGTTAGGTGTCTTGTATATTACAACACACTACAACGACACGATCGATTAAGCATCCAATTCGCCTGTTTTAACAGTTTTATTTTTATTTTCATTTTCTTCATCCTTATAAACAGAGAGCAGGTATGACAAGATACATAGTTTCTGGATATATTTTCAGATGCTTTTCATGTTGAGTGAAAATCGGTTTCAAGGAGTATTTAACTCGAAAATGTTAAATATTATTGTTTAGCAACTATAACATTACATACAACTTAATTTTGTTTAAAGAATATATTATTACCAGAAAGAATGAGTATTAAAAAAAACTTGATTCGTCGTTGCTTTTCTTTTGTTATGAATAATAATAAAAGTTAAATCATTTCAAATTTCATAAAACATATGTTAATATGTTATGTATGTGTTCATTATTATTATAAAATATTATTAAAATACACACAACCACTAACAATTATGAAAATCCACCACTATCAAGTGTTGTGAAGTGACAGTTTCACCTTGCATGTTATTCATGCTCTGATATTCAAAAATATATCAATTATACTACACATCGGTATAATCATGGTATTTACAGGTACACTGGTACACCGGATTTCGGTAATCAACAGTGATTTTTGCATTTTCTATCATTTCCTGCGAACTGCTGGCAGCGACGATGCTGAACATTGCAAAATGGATATTCCACCGGATGTGTTACCACAACACATCGCGGTCATGTTCATGTTCAATATGCAATGACACAATTTTAATTTTCTGACCGAGATTTGGCTGATTGTTCGCTAAGCGACAAATGAACGTATGTGGTGGACGAGAATTATTGTGATTTAAAAAAATAGTAAGGCTGCACACCGTTTATTTTTAAAGCTGTTAGTCTAGCTATTTTACCAAAGTTGGGAATTTGTAATGACTGTAATTTTGACAATATAATAAGTTAACATCATGCCCGGCATGGGTTCAAGCTTCATATGGACCGTACCCCCGTAGCGCTATTCGGCAGGGTGATAATGTATAATTCTCAAAACCTTTATAAGCCGGCACCTTTATAAGCCAAGAGTTATTTAAGAAAATAAAATAAGTGAACGTCTCAGTCTATATTGGGAATTATGCCTTGATGGTAAACAATACTTCTAAATTACTAAAACCAATACACTACGGTCAAATATACAATTAAATAATGTGTGGGCCTATACTCGTTGTACAGTCAACGACTCGTATGACTTTATAACGTGTCTGCCATGGATTTGAGGCCCGTATGAAGTCACTGTTAGCCAATCTCAATTAGCGGCTAACGGAGGCCTAGATACAAATCGAAACACATATACAAATACAAACAATAAAGAGGTTATAAAAGTAATGAACAATGCACATTTCCCAAAAATAATGCATAACATAATTTCATTTCACGCCCCTATGCATTTTTGCTAGTTGATGGTACTACAACCAGATTCCTTCTGGTTTTCCTTCCATCGGTATACGAAACGCGACAACAATGTACGAAGTGTGTGAAAAGTTGTGTATGACAACCTTATTGGCAACATAAAAAAGATGTGCATCACTACCATGTACATTGTAATCGAACGTGTACAAACCGATGACGCATAGCATTGTCAATGATAAAAGACACCAACCACCAGGTATAAGGTGTACTTCCATTTTTGCTCACAACATTTGCTCTACTCTGGACAGCACACCATGGAACCACACTCGATGTAATCAATAGCGAAACCTGTCAAGGCAAATACTTTTCTTTATCAATAATCTATGGTAAAGTAGAGTAGAGGATAGATTACAATGGACAGCATTCTGTGATGATGAATGAAGCGGGAAACTACATACATTTATAAAATAGCAGCATCCTACAGTTGAAATCAATTTCGCACTCTCAAACACCATGATATCGCATATCGTATCAGCAGTATATGTAAATGAGGATTTTTGTACAAACACGCAATATATGCAATATAATCTATAATATACGCTATATAATCATCTTGACATTACAAAATACAAATAGCGCAGAATGTCGCCGCTAGAATTGAGATTCATTTTTAAATGACTGGTTTGAACAGTGCAATGAACGAATCATTTTCCGATATAATGTTTTACAACATTTATTGGTAATGAAACTTGATAAAATTTCATAACCTGTTCTTCAAATTATTTACTCGTCTGCGATGCATTAAAAATGTTACATATTTGGTATATTTTATAAACAGTAGAGATAAGATTTATCTAGCTAGTTTAAGTCATTTTAATATAGTCGTACTTACTTTTTCCGCATTTGTCGATATGATTAGTTGCTGGTAAATCGACAGTACACTGACATGTATGCTTCTTCGGATCGCAGAACGATCCGGCGAAGCCACACTCAGTGGTGCTCTCACATTTATCACCAAACTTTTTACTACCGCGAGTAGATGCATCTGAAAAGAATATGTAAATTGATATTAAATTAAGATTCAACAGCTATAGTTACAATCGATCAAAGTTATCCCTGTGATGGTTGTTTTACTAACAACGGCACGGTTGTATTTTCGATAGACATACCGGTTTCCACAATTCTAGACGAGTTCTGTTCCCATTTGGAGTGCCTCCCCGTAGCAAGGCTTCCTGCTTACGTGATAATAAATAAGTCTAGTAAGCCTGTATAGAGTCGGCATTCGATTAAACATAAATTCCCTTGGAAGATTCCTAAATCTTTCGAGATGATTCGTTTTTGATAATATGATTTGAACACTAAACCCATCTTCTTCTACTAGTTTTTGGCCTGTTACAGGGTTATGCAAGATTTCCAAGACCAATGTGATTAGATAAATTACAGGTGAGCTTACAGGGTTTCACACTTTATCTCAAGACCGCGGGACCCCTTCCCGAATTTGTCTTAGCCAATGCCAAGACTGTGGTATGATGCTTGAAAACGTTGATGAAACCTTAATTCATCGGGTGCAATGCTAAATCTGCGGCACATTTCTCGAACACACTGTTCCGCGCCTAGGACATGTGGTCGAACAATTTTTTTACACGTATAACCTTTGTGTACATCAGTGTATTGGAAATATCAAATTATTCTTTATGTTTTAACCAAAAAAGACAATTTAATAAAATGAATGAATGCATATTTGTTTAATTAAAATATTTTAAAAGTCATGACAAGGATGCTAGCTGCCAACCGGTCATTCTACAGCCTGAAAAATCAGTTCACCTCAAAGAACCTGTCGCGACGGACGAAGCTGGGACTGTATAGTACCTATACAGTACTGGTACTCATGGATATACGCCTCTGAGACATGGACACTGTCCAAATCTGAGGAAAGCCTCTTAGCCGCGTTCAAGAGGAAGATGCTCAGAAGAATACTTGGCCCCGTATGTGTGGAAGGACAATGGAGGCTATAATGACGAGCTATACGAGATGTACGGCGACCTCACTGTCGTGCAGCGTATCAAGCTCGCCAGGCTAAGTAAGTAAGTAAGTAAGTATATATAAAGCCAGAATCCTAAAACCTGGTCTAACATTACTATATCTAAACTTGGGAAAAGCTGATCTCTCTATTGATGCCAGAATCAGGATATGATCAACTACCAGGAAATTTGAACAGGTTAATTTAAAATGGAAGACATTATGAAGACGGATCCTATGGCGGAAACTCAGGATACGCTGGCTTGTGGGCGTCCTTCAAATCAGATGCGATTGGTTCCCTTCCGTTATATCCTCAAGAAGCAAAGACTGACAAGATATCTAGATATCTATTGTGTTAAAATGAAAACAGAGACTAAAACCGAGTATAAAATTTTGAAAAATGAAAAAAACATTGTAATTTGAATCAGTGGAACAACCCGAACGAAGGCAAGGGTCCATGGATTCTTCTTCTTCTATTTGGTGTAATGACTCTTCAAGATAGGGCCGGAGAGGTTTACCGTCGAAATGCATCAGCTGATCGTGAAAGCAAGGCGGCCTACGACACCATAGACCGGAAGGAGCTATGGAGCATCATGCAGCAGTACCACTTCCCTCGAAAGTTGTTCCGGCTGTTAGAGGCCACCATGAACGGGGTGCAGTACAAGGTGAGAGTATCGAACTTGACGGCGGAATCGTTCGAATCTCACAGGGGTCTGAGGCAAGGTGACGGACTCTGCTGTCTGCTCTTTAACTTCGCTCTGGAAGGTGTCATTCGAGGCCCGGGGCTAGACAACGACATCCGTGGCTCGATCCTCAACCGATCTCTCCAATTTCTTGGCTTCGCGGATGACATCGACATCATCGGCAGGACAACAGCAAAGGTGTGTGAGGCGTACACCCGACTCAAACGCGAAGCAGCAAGAATTGGATTGAGAATCAATGCGACGAAGACGAAGTACCTGCTTGCCGGTGACTCAGACCATCTGGGAAGCAGGGTATTAGTTGACGGCGACATGAGTTTTGCTATCTCGGGACGGTCGTTACTTGGGACAACGATATCAGCAGCGGAATCCGAAGACGCATTGTGCAGGGGAATCTTGCATACTATGGGCTTCACCGACTGCTGAGATCCAGAAGACTTCGAGCCCGCACGAAATGTGAGATATATCGCGCATTGATTCGCCCGGTGGTCCTCTTCGGACCATTCGAGCGGAGAATACAGACGCTCTGGGCCTGTTTGAGCCACGCTTCCTCCGGACCTTTGACGGTGTGTTCGAGCATGGAGTGTGGAAGAGAAGGATGAACTACGAGCTTGCTGAGCTGTACGGTGAACCGAGCATCCTGACGGTGGCGAAGGCTGGCAGGATACGATGGCTGGGGCATGTCATGAGGATGCCGGACTCATGCCCCACCAAGAAGGTGTTCGACAGCGATCCCCAGTTCGACATAAGGCGCAGGGGAGCACAGCGAACTCGATGGCTGTACCAGTGAAGGTGAAGCGCGACCTGGCGGAGATCGGGTGTCTGCATGAATGGGAGGCTGCAGCCAGGGACCGAGCATCCTATGGAATTGTTGAGCGGGCCATGTCATCAACGTGCTCTATCGTGAACAGGCCAACAAGAGAGAGAGAGAGACCAACATAGTAATATCGGCATATAGTCATGATTTCGAGATTTAATAAGTACTCCGAAGTCGAATACTCAGTTCTTACCGTGGGATAACGGTTCATTGAGCCTTGAACCTATGATGGGCATTTTTTAAAGTCGTTCGAGGTTACGACTGTACCACGGGTACGTCCCCATGTATTTGGGACATATGTAAACATGGGATCTTCTCAAACAAATCAATCTTTCTAAAAGTGTTTATAAGCTCGCGTTAAGTGTTAAAACTATGTTCCTCAAACGTAGCACAATCTGTCATAGCAATCCTTGCCATTGCCTAAGATCCTCAAGATCTATTGTATGGTCCTGTAACCGGGCCAATTTAACTAGTAGAGATAATATAAATTCTAGCAACGACTAACGATGCGTTACTGCAGGGCATCTTGGACCATTTTGCTTGAAAAGCAACGACTGTTGCAGCGTGTGCAAACTATGAAACAGCTCTAGCTAAACCCTAATACTAAAGTGGAGTTGAAAGGAATTATAAAAAAAAAATTCTGACAAGAAGAAAAGGAAACTAGGAAAGGGAAGGTAAGAAACAGAGACAGGAAAGGAGGATCATTGTTAAATAATAATAATATTCATTGGTAGGATTATTAACCCGGTTTTTTAAGCAGCTCAGTAAAAGAATTAGTTTTTTTGTAAAATTTTTGGAGTAGATCTAAGAAGAGTCGAAGCATAATCCAATTAAATCCAGCTATATTTTCAATTTGTATGTTTATGTTCGTGCAACAAAAGCATTAAGTCAGAGACGTATAATAGTAGAAATCTTTCTTAATCAACCCAGTCACTGGAAATGAAATATGGTTCTGCAAGGACTGGTAATTTAAACAAGATTAAGAAAGCGATATGTTCCAGAACTCAAAGGGAGTATGGGGGTGCAGGATAGTAGATGTGTTCAACATAACCTTGCACCCTACATTAGTATACACCCTGGCACAGTTCTGTCACCGAGTCACACAGAGACAAGAATTAAACCAAGAGACAAGAGACAAGAAATAAACCAAAAAGTATATCCGGAATTTGGAGGAACAGAAAAGATAGTAATCCAGCAGAATAAGGGGACAGGGCAAGATAAACTGAGTTCAGGGTAACAAGTTGTAGGATGATGTGCATAATAACTGAAAAACAATTGTTATAAAAATACTAAATAAATACATGACCGGGTTTTCCACTCTATGGCCTATTGTTGAAAATATGGGTTAAGGCTTTGGCAGGAGATAATACTGAACAAATCACCTGTACAGATTGCCATGACAGGAACAAATTATGAGTTGTTTTCCATACGAAAATATAATATCGCATACCTTCGAAATTCGTTTGCGTAACCGTGTAACCGGGCTAAATAAACTAGTTTTCTATAAATGGCTTTAACGTTTAAATGGATACTAACCACGCTCAGAGAAATACATCGCTATAAGAAAAGCGTAGCTGTGGTAGAGCATCTCAAATTTAGTACCACTGCGGAGAGAGTAGATATATAATTAATCTTTAATGAAGCAGCAAGCGACTTTTCCCAGCAATTTATGAAGCCAGCTAGACTACACTCAAATATTCATTTGAACAACTCCGAGCGTGAAGAAGCACTTTGGCCGAAGAGAACCAAAAAATGCTCTATAGATGGTCGAAACAAATCATCTGCATCGAAAGTGTCCTTAGTCCCTAGATCCCTGAGTCCCACAGCATCGGTATCGGTGATAACTACGAAATAAACCATGAGCATCAACAACGTAGAACAGCATCCACGTCGTACAACAAGTAGCGATTTGTGTAAAGGTCTAAATAACCCACATTAAGAGTATAGGCATTAATCGGCGTAAATAGCGCACGGTCAACAATGCTCTTCATTTGCAAGAAAAAGGTCTTTAGCATTTAATGCAGTAAACGAACAGATAAACCGACTTAATGTTGTTTACATTCTACGTTGGATTCATTAGTGGGACCCAATCGAGTCTTAATTATCAAGCAAAAACTCCTCCAATTAGCTTGATCAAACTGAACAACCATTAAACTACTTTTGGCTACCCAGGTACAGAGGCAATACGCAACTAATTGAAACTGGATACTTGTAACTTTCTGCGGTTTTTGTATTCAATGCAGCCCCGAACAGATATTATACAAACAAACATATCGGTTCAATCGGCTAAAGCTGGGTGAAGATGAAAGTACTTGCTTTTAAATATTTTACGTTTCTAAAAGCGTACCCATACCGAAACACATTTGAACACATCTCCCGGGAAACTAAAAATGAAAAAAGTACAAAACGTACCCAAAGCTGTAATCTCATGTAAATTTCATGGGAGCTATTCTGTTTTTCATGTGAAAATCTGAGATATTTGAGGAAACCCAGCACAACCCACTCTCCAGATTTTGTATACGTATAAAAACGGACAAACGGTATTGGTTAGCACCCTCAGGAGGCTCCAGGACACACAGATATACACGCGAAAACATACCTACATAGGGACTCATACAATCGGGGTTTTATCCCGACACCTTGAAGTGTTTTTATCCCCTTTATCCGTGGTAGGGGTTTCAGAACTGCCAAAAATGGCAACATAATCCTCGGTAGTATTGCTCACACGTGCTTAATTTCAATGCAGACGCTACACACAGAGCAACGCATTGGAAAGGCCTTTTACCGTTTAATACTTTGTGTTTGTATTCGAACGAACTTTGAGTCTCCCCTTTACGGGTAGGTTCTTTGCAAGGAATGTCGGAGCGCGGTCTTCCATTGAATTTGTTTACATACCCACGGAAAGCAAAGCTTATTCAATCTAGAAAATTATTAGGCATATCCTGTTCCTTCGAAAAATGAACCCATTCCATCGCGAAAAAAGCCGCCATTTGATAAAAGCACTCGTTTGTTTCACTCTTTAACTGGCCTGTTTTAAGCACATCACTTATTTAAAGCATTAATACTGGTGTCTTTTTTTACTGGTTCCGGTCCCGCAGTTCAGTCGTCAACTCGCGCGACTTAACAATATGGCCGTCATGGGTTCAAGCCCCGAAATAAAATATCAAAGCAAAGCACCATTGAAACGATCCGGCGATACGCACAATTTTAGGACGATAGCAACGTCGCCTGGCGACGAAACGTGCGGCCGTCAAAGCCCAACCGAATTGACATTTCAAATTCTAAAATAGGAGTTCCCAACTGACATTTGTTCTAAATTTTTAACCATAATCTGCTCGAATGGTTCTCGAAATACCAAAAATTGTGGATTTGTGCATGATAAACCATGATAAACGCATAAAATATTCGTTTGTGCGTGTGTATGACCTTCTTCTATCGGATGATGATGATGCGTTTAATTCGTTTTAGATTTATTTGCTTTAATTTGTGATAAAAAAAGCCTTAAACTTCCCTTAAACTGCACCAGTTTAATGTAAAAGTCCATTAAACAAGAACAAGCCCTTTTAAATCGACTGTGTTGTGGATATTTCGTTTCTTTCTTTGCTATACTTTGGAAAATGACGTTTTTGATTTTTAATATTTTTATGATGTGTAAACGACATTAGCTCTATATCGATTGTTAATTAGTGGGATAATGTGCACTCACTAACAGAAGTTGCAGGAATTGCGGGCAACCTGTTATCTACTTAAGCTTACAATAAATATTCAATTGACAAAATTTAAACATTGCAATGTTCACTTATTGTTCCACAGATTAGTTTTTAATCTATACAAACATACACCACTCTTGGTACACTACTGTTAAACCCACTATGCCATAATGTTTACCTTTTCAATGTTGAACACCAATACAGGAAAGCGTAATTACCAGAGCTGCTGGTTGATGTTTTGTTGCGCTGTTGGGCTCAATGATAAATGTAAACGATATAATAACATTTTGATCGTCTTTCTCATCTAATGAACGACGACGGCCGGTTAATAAACACGGTTATGTGAACTTATTCACGTAAACGCTGGAATGTGTGATGATTCCCCAACTTTTGCGGATAGGTTTTGATGAAGCCTTTTTGACGCCAATCGAGCGTAAATTTACTGCTGCATGAAACAACGCGCTAATTAAGTTGCAAAAGGTTTTTCTTTTGTGGGATTAACGCGAGTAAATGTTCTACTGCGAGTAGTTGTATTTGCCCGGCACATGGTCCTGTGGTATCAATACCACATTCCACATTCGCAACCGCTTAGCAGCACCAAGCTACGAAAAGTTGGTCGCCTAGGGATTGAAAATTTTAAATTACAACACCCCACCCTTCGTAGCCGATGTGGTTTTAGTGCCACCCGGTACGTAGGATACAAAATATTTCAAAACTCAAACTGAGTCCAGTGAAGTGGTATAAAGACGATGAGGAGGAGAAAGTCTGCCCCATGATGAAAATTTATGTCCTTCGAACGCGTACACCTGGGCGGACGAAACATATAGCCACGGAGTTACACCACATTTATGGTAAATTGAGGAAAATTTAAGCTCCTTCTGTCCTTCTCTCTCTCTCTATCACTCCCTCTCTTTCTCTCTTCTCTCTCTCTCTCTCTCTCTCTCTCTTTATGAAGTATTTCGTCTTTTAAATCATCTTTTTCCAACTGCTCGCACCTTGCCGCACGCCATTATTAAATATTTCTAATGAATTTTGCCTGCATCTACAGATTCAAATATGTTAAACGGATTTATTAGCTCCAAAGCTCACAAACACACGGTGGTCAAGTTTTTTACCTTCTAAGACATGAGGAAAATTCATGTAAAAAAAGAAAAAAACCCAGTTTACGATACAAATAAAAAAGCAAGAAAAGGTTATTATGTTTTTGTATTTAATTACTGCTTGTGAAATTCAAAATTCACTTGCCAAATGAATATTCTAACGCTTATTGTATTTCATTAATAAAATGTTAAATCTGTAAATGCATAGAGTATTGCCCAACTTGCACCTACTTGTATTCTTGTAATAATAATAATAATAATAATTATTATTATTATAATAATTATCATAATTATAATAATTATAATAATAATTATAATAATAATAATGATTTCAATAATAATAATAATAATAATAATAATAATAATAATAATAATAATAATAATAATAATAAAAAATAAAAAATAATAATAATAATAATAATAATAATAATAATAATAATAATAATAATAATAATAATAATAATAATAATAATAATAATAATAATAATAATAATAATAATAATAATAATAATAATAATAATAATAATAATAATAATAATAATAATTATTATTATTATTATTATTATTATTATTATTATTATTATTATTATTATTATTATTATTATTATTATTATTATTATTATTATTATTATTATTATTATTATTATTATAATCATCATAATAATGTATCATGGTAGCCATCCAAGACTGAGCAATTGCGACGAGAAATTGTCGACAGTACATATTGCGTGAAGACGTGGACCGGTGCAGAAAGTGCAACTCACGAGGTGAATCGATCGAGCATGTCATTGGCGGTGTCCAGAGCTAGCTGGGTCAGCATATGTCGATCGCCACAACGACGTTGCCAAAATTGTGCACCATGCTATTGTCGTTGCTGACCTTTGGCCCGAGATAGGTGAATTCTGGGACGACTTCAAAAGTGGGTTCACCTATCTGTACGTCACGCCTACGTATATAGAAGACGGTTCCCGTAGTCTCCACCCTCGAGTCGCGGATGGCCCTCCACGAATTTGGAACCTACCACAAACCTATATCGGTCCTGGAACTAATCAGGAGCCCATATCGATCCTGGAATCATTCATAAATTCATACCGATCCTGGAATCAATCATGAACCCATTCCGGTTCTGGAACCGACCACAAACCCATACCCAGTGGCAGGCATAGAGTGTCGCTAATACAAGGTCGTACTTTACCAACTGTTATACGTGCAGGGCCAAAGATCTACGGGCCGTCAACAGTTAGATCCGCCACTGCCTTTAACTCGAGGCCTGGTTCAGCTCGGGGTCCCCCGCTTAGTTTGCTTACCGTCGAACATGCCACTGTCCATACCGGTCGTAAAACTGATACTGAACTCATACTGGTCCTGGCACCAATAATAACTTCGTAGTGAAGGTATTAGCGTACAATTTTGGTATAGCTGATTATATAATGGTCAAAATTTTAGTACAGAATTCGTTACCTTATCTGTATTACTTATACCCCTTACCCAACATAAAACATTAAGGGTTTGTGGTCAATGTGCTTAAATTGTTCTATCTATCTGTAGTGTGGGCGAAGTTATAGTAAATCCATTTAGCTTTACCCCAACTATTTATTATTCATGAATCATGGAAATAGTCGTTTTATTAAAATTCGATTACCTACCACAATGGCTTCGATTTATCTATATTTGTTTATGATGTGTGTCTTTTACCGTTTTATGGAAGCATACACACCTAGATTAAGCATATAATCGTCCCAGAGTATGTATCATTCTCATCAGTTCAAAAAAACACCAGAATTACATAAACGGAGCCTCACGGAAAAATGACATAGCCGAGATTTAACATGCTAAATCCTTGCAAGATAATATTTTCGTGATGGTTCTTATCATTAATCATTCCTTCGGATAAATGTGAAAGGGATAAATGCCCTAGGAGATGATGGTACGCGGAATGACGAATCATGACTACACTTACCAAACGGAGCCGCCTCTCCCGTGCCCACATTTTCGTTACTAGATGTGGTCCAGGTTTCTTCGGGTGGAGTAGTGGTCACTTCATCGGCCAGCACTCCGCCCCCATCAGAGTTGCCGCTGAGATAGGCAAAGTCGCTGGCAAATGTTATCAACAGCAGAACGATAGGAACAGTAGCGGAAAGGTTGTTGGCGAAGAAGCGACGCGAAATAAGTGATCTTCCGGAAGACTGCAGCAGCCTGCAGCGCACGGAAGCGGATTGAGAAATCCTGCCGCCGGTCATCTTGGTGCTTCGTCTACTGCTGATAGTAAGGCTAGTGCCCAACCCAAACGGTGCTTGGCTTCTACTGCTATAATAGCTGGTGCTGCTACTAAATGCCGTGTCCGACATTGCCTGCGGCATGGCACTCGGTTGCTTCCACGCTGGGGGCTCTCGAGCCCTCACACGATTGCTCATAGTTTCCGTTCCAACTCCTCATCCATAGCGGATGATGCCGCCGCGGATGGTTTGGATGAATAACAGATTGATAATCTTTGCCTTTCCTTTCGTCGTTTGGACTTCTCCGCGCCTGCAATCGCCACCGTCGTTTTTAAGTTTGCCCGGTTATGGCACTCAGTCAGATTACGTGTATTCTTGGCCGGTTGGTTCTGTGACTTCTAACTGTTCACTTGGTCCAATCGGATAAGGCATGCGATGAAAATCGCGCTAAAGTAACGCTTATTTTGTCCACTGTCCAGGGGCTGACGGAATGCAGGATTAGTGAGAATTATTCTTTCCTCACTTTGACCAAAGATTCAAGGCAACATTGTTTTCCTTGCAACAGACGTGGTCCCGAATTTTCTTTTCGGCACTTTCCGTTATCAGCGTAATTGTTTATCTCGGTATCCTTCTTATGTTTTATCTGTAAAAAAAACGAAAGAAAAATATCACAGGCATGTTAAAATTTCAGACGCGTAGGTAATGTAAACAATGAATTATGGAACATGCTTCCTTTTTTCTACCTGACACCCTCACCAACTGAATACATTATTTAAATGGATCATTTGCTCACATTCAGATTTCTTTTTTCCAAAAAATTACCTTTTGGAAGAAGATATTTGTTAAGAAAAAACTTAAGGCTGTAGGCTGGAAACAACTGTTTCTTTAAAAGGTGCGTGCTTATGCTTCACACGCATAAAAGAAATATTAAAAATTAAAAGCAAAAAAAGAGTGAAGTTTGAAACTAGCGTTGCTGGCAATAATAAAAATCGCTGACCTTATCAAAATAGCACTTCGACACGCATAAACATATATACGAAGACTCTCAATTGAGAGCCTCGCGAAGCAGGTCACCATATGCTGATTATTAACCTTTCTAAAGAATATTGGTAGAATTCGTTGAAACCCCTGTAATGTTGAAACTGAGTAAAGTATCACATATTTTTAGAAATTATTCATATTCTCATTTCTAAATTTATTTCAACAACATTGTTTGTTGCAGAATATTTGTACTCTAAACTGTATTTAACCATATAAAATCTTTATTTAAGCATTGTACTATCTCTCAACTGTTTCATAGCTTTACCGGTTACAGTTGAATTTAATCATTCTACGATACAGCGCTGTTCGAAAGAAAGTTTTCGATTGGACTGCATCGTTTCAGTGCAAACAAACGTGACAATGAATATGAAACAATAGTTCTGTTCTACATTTGCGAGCATTGTTGATTAGTGAACAATGCGACGAACAATTTGTCACCCATCGGACACATTGCCGTTCACACATGTCACACAATTTGCTTGGGGCGTTAATACGTTAAGACAGCGTGTCATTGTTTTACCTATCCATTCCATTCTGCACTATCAACGTATTGTTAAATGTAGAGCATGAACATTTTACTTGTGCATTTTAGGACCCATCTTTATCGTTGCATCATAATCATGTGCTTTTCCTGCTGAATTTCCCATCGGCATTGCCTTGTCGTTTAATAAGAAAAGCTGTCACTACACCGACCGTTCTGCTGTCAGTGCTGTTTCCCTGTTGGGTCCGTTAGTGCTCCAGTATGGAAGCACTCAAAACAGCCGTTGCATACATTGGCCAACTTGTCCGCGAACCGTGATGCGTAGGCGACTGCACGTGTGTATATTTGGTATTCATGAAAAGCAAACAAATAAAATGGTTTCCATTCGCTTCGCACAATGGTTGAACTTTGATTCTCACATCATCCAGCACACTATACCTTGGAGAGCTTTTGACAATATGCGAAAGCTTTTCGTTCCATACCACTTTGAATGAAGTTGAGAAGGCGATTTTGGGCGGCACCTTGGAGTTTAGAAAGACGATATAAAGATAGAAGAACAAACCTTACACAGAAAAAAGGGTAACAGCTAGTGTGAGATTAGCAAATTGAAATGAATTTTTATTAATACTAAAGTTCCCATCCTTATTCCCATATGTAACGGAAACGATTGTATAGTAATCTTTCTAGTTTTGAATCATGATTTTTTGAAAGATGGAATTTAACGGAAAAGAAGCGTTTCATTTGCATTGCTCATGACGAAGATCAATTTAATGTACTACTGCAATGTTCTTACTTACTTACTTACAATGTTCTACCACTACAATAATAAAAGCAAAAAATACATACAGGTAGTCCCCGTGTATCGCGGTTTGCTAACTTTGATAATACTTTGAGCAAATACATAAACATACTTTGATTTGACACATAAGTTGTCAAATGTAAAATAAATTCACTTCTGGTCGAATATTATAATTCTTTCAAGAAGGTTTAAATGTTAATGTAATAACAGAATTAGCATAAAAATACGGATACATACGTGCCGTAATAATGGAATAAATAAATGAGTCTGAATTAGCATAACTGTGCCAGTTTTCGACAATGTTCCTATTTTAGGCTGGGTAATTATGCCAAAACGCATTAATAAATATTTGATAATATTTATTAACGAAATTTCCAAAATATCAAAGAAATGTGCAGCAGTCAACATTCTTCGGCAGATTTGGTGTCAGCCAATAGTACGGAAGATTTCGTGATTAACATAATCAGAATAGTAAACCAAGGACAGTATGAATTTTTATGAAAGATTCGATGCTTGCCGAATTGTTTGTTGGTATTTTCAAAAAAAATAAAAAAGTAATTTTTCAACGCAGCCAAAAAGAGGGACATGATAAATGTGGATTTTTGATACTTTAATGCTGTGGACTTCTGAAGAAACTTGTAACAATAACACACTCTGGATTTTGTAAAATATTCCTTTAAAACTTTTATCAGAACACTACAATACGTATGTAGACATATACTACAACACTTCGTATATCAAATGGGGACGTTTTCGGTCATACTCATGCGACGGCTTTTTTTGACGATTGCATATTATTTTGTTCTGTGAGTTAACAAAAAGCAATATTCAATCATGATACACTCTGTACATACACTTTTTAAAGTTTTTATTGGGTTACTATGAAAATTAGGCGGTGCAAGTACGAAGATAAGAAATTGCAAAATGTATAATAAATAAACTTAGATAAACGTAATACATAAAGCGACTAATTTCACCATTCAAACTATTTAATAACCAACTATACTAGATATGTTTGCCATGTCGATAGTTTAAGCTGATGTGACATCTCCGGTGGGTAATGAAAAATTAATTTCAACCCTACCCTCACATCACCATAAATCATCACCGTAACGCACATATTCCATCGTAGCCCGTGTTACAGTGTTTCGACGGCATTGGCCAGAATGGCACGCATAAACAGAAAACAACCATACACAAGGGAATTCAATGGTACAAAACTGGGTTCAACACATTACTATGCCAGGGGCTGTCTGTTGGTTTGGGCTATGTATGAGCTGTTTGTGATCATCCAATCCGCAATGTTGCTGTAAAACTCTTACTTACTCTTATGTTCTAATTCCTCAAGAGAGTAATGTTTTTGGACTTGTCATACCAATTTTTTTTTCGTAGTTTTTTGTTTCTTAAAGATTTTTCTCTGATCCATACTAGGCTCTATGCTTCCAAATATTCAAACTTCAGAGTCTACACTTCAGCTACAACTTGGATTACAGTAAACATTACATACGAAAAACGACGCTGAAACAACGTACAGTTTTTCAAATGATGGTATATTGGCTATAGAGTGACTTTATCAAGCCTTATTCAAACAGGTTCGTTTTGGCTAAAAGTTGAAATTAACAAAGAAAATGTGGCTTTCTCAGGAAAGTAGCACAAATCCCTAAACCCACGAAGGTTACAGGAAGACAAAGGACTACATTTTGCGGTTGTATACCCGTGGAACAAAAAAAGGCGCATGCTAAACCTTATCCAGCTAGAGAAAACGGTACCTTTCAATGTATGACATTACTAGGAGCCCACAACGGACGTCTGGTCATGCTCCATACTGACAGTACCACACAAATATATGCTTGTACCCCGTCTTTCTTGTGGTGACAAGTGGCCAAAATTTATGCGGTTGCATTTTAAAATGGTACATAGGCTAGTCCAGCGGTACTGCTTGACTCTCCAGTTAATCGAGACGCTATAGCCACACTACTGCCACAGTTAATCAATGTATGTGCTGCTACGTATGTTCGATGCAACTTAGCAGTAATGGTATAATTGGAGTAATATCGTGCGCTTGTTTTAACACGCAATGGCATTAAATCATGCCCTGCCACTGGGATTTTGAATGGTTGGAGTAACAGACAAAATGATACGACACTGCTTAACATCTTTAGCTAGAGCACAATAAAGCGTCCACTTTCCAACTACGGGCAAACAATGACTTTAAAGTTTAAACGATTCTACTACTGATACTTAACTTAAATTAAGACTGTAGTATTTTCAAAAATAGTATTTAAACTTTAGTATTTTCAAAAATACTCCTAATCAGTACTTTGCAGATTTTTATTATTTGAAATATCAGTATCCTTCTGCAATCCTTTTATACCAATGCCCAAAGAATATTATATGGGAGACTCTTCACACCTTTATATTATTTATTAATCTGACCATACTTATTATCTATTATTTATAATGTGTAAAAAACTGGTAAAGTGTGTAAGATTATCATGATTATTAAAAAAATTTATACATTACAATACTGATATTATAATATTATTGATCGTACATCGGTTGTTGTTGTTTTTTACTAACGAAAATTTTGATATCCTTAACTTTGTACAAAAATACAAATACAATTGAATGAATACAATCGCTGCCTACCAATGCAACTAGACAAATAGCTTTGACGTTTGCATCGGATCGAGGAAATCCGCAATCCGGCAAGGCCCTAAATCACAACCACCAGTACGTGGCTATCGATTAAATAACCATGTGCAACCATGTGCCAACAATGTGGAGCGAATCCTGACCTCAGTCTTTTGGTTTGCGCCAGAATTTTTCCTTTTCGTGGCAATTCAAATTTCACGCGTTGTGCCTGCAAATTTAAGCTGTGTGGTAACCGGCAATACAATGGAGAAATTTCCTTCCGGTCAATCGATTGAATTTCGTTTTTTTTTTTGCGGCAAACTTTGAGCAGAGAGTCCACACGGCGCGGCAACGCTGGGAGTCTTAAATATGGCCCAATAACAGATTAATTCAGCTTGTACAAGAGAATTCCCATCAAAATTGGGACGTCTTCATCGATATATTTTACCGGCGTTGAACGTGCGGTTCAGTGCATACGCCCAATTTCCATTTCGATTCATCTAGCTAGTCAGTGGTGGTATACAAGCGAAAGCTAAACACTAAAGTTACCTCTCACCTTATTTAGCCTTGGTACCATTGAGTGATTTATGTGCTGGCGCATTCCAGCTTCGTTGCTTTATAACAAACAAACAACCGCACTTTTGCGTGCATTTTTGGTACAGAACATATAGAGAAAACCATTTACGTATGGTTTGTGCGAAGCACAGAACTGCGTATGTAGCTTGCGTGAGTAATGGTAACTAATTTTGCAATAATTCGTGACACACGAAATCGACTTTCAATGGCGCACTAGTTGATAACTAATCAGCTTAACTCATCCGTTTTATATTTTTCAGCAATTTTTTCACACGATACAGTTATGAAAATCAACCTGCAATAGTATGTCGAATAAATGTGTTCATATATGATAAAGCAAAATATAACTACTACCATATAAATAATCGTAGCCAAAACGTTGGTAGTTATTGCTATACTTCCGAGTGAAGTTGATGCCAATATTTCAACACTTAATGGATCACACTGCCTTGTAGCCATTATCTGGCACCGAAGTGCAGTTGGCTTCAAGTCGGTCTCTGTAACTTTTTCTGAGCAATACTCATTACACGCACGACCGAAATAAATCATGCAATATAAATCCAACGAGGACGATCTTTTGAAAACGTGTTTTATATAAGAAAAGAAACGCAATAGCTAATATTGATGTGTTTTTAATGTTCGTATTTGTTCGCATTCTCAACTGTATAAAAGCCGTACTTAAATCGACTAAAACGATATATGTGTAATTTCAAGCATTGAGGGATCCACTGTGATTTTGTTCATACACTGATTTAAGTGCAATGTATTGCTCATTAAAAGTGACCCTAAAATATATGGTATTATTCGCCAACGCTGTCCAATAATCGGTCTGAAGGGAAATTCTATCCGGCGTATAGAATCTATCCGTATCCAACCCTATCTAATAAATTCACTATCAATCAGTTTCCAAATGATGATTGAAAAGATTTATTCTTGTCAACTGAGCTCTATTGTTAACTTCTAATTTTACCGTGCCGGAGCTTAGTAGAGCTTGTTATGAATTTTCGCGTCTAATGAATGTGTTGATTCTCCTACATTCTATTCAGAACCGAATGCGAATGCGAAGAAATTAAATGTGTGAAATAAATAATTAATCGTAAAAACTCTATTTATACAGGGGAAAATAATGCAACATATTAAATGTTATTGTACAGGATTAAATGTTAAATATCTCTATATTTACATCGTATAATGTTTCTGAAATCCTATCAATGAAAATAATCTACCAAGAGCTGGAGTATTTTTGCAAAGCATTTCGTTGGCTTCTTTCACGAAACTGAATCGAAATGCAATCTATTGTGTTATTGTGTTCAAGATAATTTTTACGTACCATCCATATACTTTTGTTATTTTTAAATTTTATTAAAAAATATTTAAGATGATTTACGTACTCGATTACGCGATAATAAATCGTTCTAAGCTAAGAATACAGAAAATAGAATCTTCTGTAAATAAAAAACTGTATCATAAATAATGTCATATAGTTTTATGAAACATTTTTTAGCAATATACAATATTTTTCATTATCTTTGTCTGGATATCGTTTCATTGCTGACTTTTAAATAAACGGAGATACTTGTCGGCAGAAACATTTCAAACTTCTTCGTAATACTTAACTTCTATAAAGAACACTAACCATCTTTACCTGAAAACCAAACAAAAATTTCGAGTAAAAATAAATATCAATATATAAAGGCGGATAGACAAACTCTCTGAAAGATAATGCATTCAAAACCACACACAGTTATCCGAGTACAACAATTTTTGCTGAAAAGATGTAAGTCCGGGTTTTGAATCCTTCCCTTAAACTAAATTCCATTAAATAGCAAAGTGGAAGGTAAACTTACATTCAAATTAGTTATAGTTCTTTGTTGCAGCTTGTTGTGTTTTTTCCCAGGTGCTTACCAAATGGAGACGCCTGATTGCTATAGCTTCCACGCTTTATATGAATGCCGACACTAACACTACGGTGACACCTAACCCACTCTCCTCACTTAAAGACGCTTTAGTACACACACTCACACGCAGGCATTTCAGAACGTAAAACACAGAGTTCGCGGATTGCAACTAAAAATAGGAAAATACGTTGAAGCTCTTGCTGCGTTGAAATCCTATCAATCCTATTAAATAACATTATTTCAGCTTTATATATCTTACAGTACATACGCCCTACATACATAATATATGGGTAGCATCAAACTGACGTTACTAATCTAAACATTGCGCAGATGAATAAATACCAATCACACCTGCACAAGTTTATCACACATTCAACATTTCAGCATAAACCAAGTTCATGATCGGCACTACTTCTTTGTACATTAAACGAAATAAAACAAATCTGATCATGTAACTCATAATTCAGAAGAGGCAACATGATCTAGCTTGAAATAAAACACCGAAACTTTGTTTTTGGTTCCCACCGTACGCCGATTTGTAGAACGTTGGGACAGTTTTTTTACGCTATTGGAACTGTGCGTTACAGTATGCCACACACCAAAAGCCGCAATCCATGTGACCTAAGCTCCTTCAACTATGAATGCCATTAACAGGACGCACTCGCAGTCAAGTATCTTTCCCGAAGAGCGGATTGGAATAGTAGGCTACGAAATAACACACGTCGAACAATTTCACATCTGCAGAGTTTAATCACTGCAGCAAAATAAGGACAAAAGGAACTACCCTAAACACGCTTTCGTCCGCGATTTCCTTGCACTCTGTGATTCACATTATCGTCGATTGCTTCGTCACTTTAAAGTAATCCTGTTTTACTCCTTTTGCTGCGTCACTATTGACAAAAAAAAAAAAAATGTTCTCGATCATGTCACTTTGCCGACGTTGTTTGAGCAGATTGTGAATTGTGTACACACGGTACTATACTGTTCAATGATGGTATTACAGTTGCGAGCTTTTTGTCTGCCCACCCCCACAGTAGTTCAGATACTAATAGATTTAAACTCATCCAACACTCAGAACATTTTGGTGCCACTTTATTGTTATCATATATCAACACAGGTCATCAAATTTCCCATCTTCTCACGAGCCGCTTTTCGTCACTGCAGTAACACAAATGTGATTTTTTTTATATCTGCACGACCACTGACACAACTTCTTTGTTCCACATTTCAATACACAACTAACTTTATGCAAAAAAAAAAACTCTCACACTCTATTTTGCTGCGGTAAACCACATCCTCATAATGACAACTTACCGCGGTGGTTACGTCGACTACATGAGCGATGGAAACAGTAAGCCCGACTGAATGAACAATCCCGACATCGAGCGGTCAAAGGCGCCGTTTTCCGAATCCTTCGCAGTAAAAATACTGCAGCGCTGTAGCAACCGAACGGGCAGCACACGGAACGGCTAAGAACGCGCATGCGTTCACCAACTCTAGGCTTTCGGTGGCCAATGGCGATGGTACCACTCAGAAGTTGTTCGACACTCACATAGCACGCACGAAGGTGCAAACGTTTTAAAATCAAATCGACTTTCCCCAGTTCCACGCACCAGACCTGGTGATTTTGGATTGTTTAGCAACGATGTAATGTGGTGTGTATCCTCTGACCCATGCTTTGGTACCTAGCGTTAGCTGCTGATTCGAGTTACCAGTCATCATGTATGCGTTTAAAGTTTTCCTTCTGAGCGCGTACCGCCTGGATGGCTCCACACGTCATGTGTGCTTCTTGCCGGGTTAGTCATTTCTCGTCCGCGCCGATGAATGGCAAAAAGGGGGTTTCCTTTCATGTAAAGTCATAATTTTCTCAACAACTCAGCAAGTGTGCGTGAACGTCGTTTGTGGTGTCAATAGCTGAACACGAACCCAAAAGCCTCTGGGTGGTATAGTTGGGGTGGTTGACATGTATGCGCTGCTCTTTTGATTGTTTTTGTATTGTTTTTTTGTTATTCTGTTTTCGTATATTTCAGTCATTAGGTACAGTATTAAACTTTTGAATTGGGAGTGCATGAACAAATCTTCTACTTTCGTTAAAAATGTTAGCAAATGTCCTGAGCGTTCAACTAACAGTCGCTAGTTTAGTTATGTTTTGTGAAGGTTCCAGCTTGTTTGTAGATTTCAGAATTGCCTTTAAGTTTGATTAAGTATTCTAACTGGATCATTATGAGTCAAACGAGATAAAAGATCTGTTGGTGAAGTTTGAGCAATTTTGATCATAGCAGGAAATGTCTTAAATATGTTATGAATTAAATGCGTCCGGTATTTTATCCACTTAGGTATGCGAGAAGTTAGCTAAACACGGACACATTGAGGAAAATGTTGAAAATTTTGAGACATATGAATACATCCATTCATCGATGTTTTATTACAGGTTTTATTTTACATGCATATATAAATACATAATGTTTGAAGTTTCCGTCATTTTTGTTTTTTTTTTTGTTTTTGTGCTCAAAAAAAATGTTATTATCGGTTGTAAAAACCGGAAATATCTGATATGGGAATCATGGACAAGAAATCGTTGGATATCGAAAAGGGTTAACTATATTTAAATATTACCAGTACCGTTTGTGTATTGTGTAGGTGTATTGTTTACAACAATAAAATCCTGGTTATTTACGGTACGGTCCTGGTACGATTATGCTGAGAATTTAAGGACTGTAAGCTACACTTCCAATAATAGAATGAGCAGCTGAGGTTTTACTTACTTACTTATCCGGCGCTACAACCGCTTTGCGGTCTTGGCCTGTCTCAGAAGTGTCCGAAACCGCTCACGGTCCCGCGCCTTCGTCTGCCAGTCTGTTATCCCGGCCTTAATGGCGGACGCCTCAACGCCATCTTGCCACCTCAATTTGGGCCTACCACGCCTCCTCTGTCCTTGTGGACGGCCTAAAAGACTTTACAGGCTGGGTCGTCCGTTTCCATGCGTACAACATGGCCAGCCCACCGAAGCCTGGCGAGCTTGATACGCTGCACGACAGTGAGGTCGCCGTACATCTCGTATAGCTCGACATTATAGCCTCCATTGTCCTTCCACACATAAGGGGCCAAGTATCCTTCTGAGCATCTTCCTCTCGAACGCGGCTAAGAGGGTTTCGTCAGATTTGGACAGTGTCCATGTCTCAGAGGCGTATGTGAGTACCGGAACTATATAGGTACTATATAGTCCCAGCTTCGTCCGTCGCGACAGGTTCTTTGAGGTGAACTGATTCTTCAGGCTGTAGAATGACCGGTTGGCAACCAGCATCCTTGCGCGCAACTCAGATTCCATGCAATTGTCGTTGCTGACCTTTGACCCAATATAAGTGAATTCTGGGAGAACTTCAAAAGTGCGTTCACCTATCTGCACGTCTCGCCTACGTAGATTCTGATAATTTATTGGTAGGCCCGCTGATGTTGCCACCACCAGTTTGGTCTTTGCCTCGTTTATCTGCAATCCGAGGTTCTCTGCCGCCTGCTCGATCCCTTGGCAGGCTTCTACTACATAGTCTCCACCCTCGAGTCGCAGATGGCCCTCTCTAGCGACAGGTCGATTAGGAGACAGGCAAGCCCATCCCCCTGACGCAGACCCTTGGTGGTAGCAAAAGGTCCTGAGAGTTTTCCATCCACCCTCCCCTGGCAAGTGACGTTGGTCATAGTCATTCTAACTATCCTTATCAGTTTGGCCGGGATTCCAAAAGAGCTCATAGCGTCATACAGTTTTACCCTGGCTATGCTATCATATGCGGCTTAGAATTCAATGAAGAGATGGTATGTGTCGTGTCTGTATTCAGCCATCTTCTCAAGATCTGCCGCATGGTGAAGATCTGATCAGTGGTTGATTTTCCGTTTCGGAATCCTCTTTGATAGTTTCCGACTATCTCTTCGACGTGCGGGACAAGGCGATCCTGAAGGATCAGGGAGAATATTTTATAGGCGGTATTCAACACCGTAATACCCCTGTAGTTGTTGCAGCCCAACCTGTCTCCCTTCTTGTATATGAGATAGATGATGCCGAGATTCCAGTCACAAGGCATCAATTCGCTATCCCACACCTCAGTAACAATTTGATGAATCTCGTTTTCTAGTCGTGCACCTCCATTCTTGACCAGTTCAGCTGCAATTCCGTCGGTTTCGGGTGCCTTGTTATTTTTCAGCCGACGGATAGCCTTTTATGTTTCCTGTATGCTTGGTGGCAGTAGCATGACACTATCTGCTAGTGGCGCTTCTAGCTGTTTGTTAAACTGGTCGTTGAGTAATTCATCAAAGTACTGAGCCCACCGCGAGAAGACCTCTGGCTGGTTACTGACCAGGTCTCCATCCTTGTTGCGACAGCAGGTTACCTTAGCTACAACGTTGTTTCGGTGACCTGCTATCGCTTGGTAAAACTTTCGTGTCGGTCCGTACGCCTCTCTGGTTTGCTCGAGTTCCCGCATGTTTTGCTCTTCCAAAGCATGCTTCTTGGAGCGGTGAACTCGTTTCTCGTGGCCCACAAACATTTTTTCTTCTGGTCGAGTGAAATTCCATACAACTCCTCCCTAGCCTATGCTATTGTTTTGCATACGAGAAAGTTTCCTTCAATCCTGAGTTCAAGCTTCGCAGCCCAGGTTCCGGAAGTTGTCAACATGTTCAAATATCGTGCCGCCGTCATTGGTTTACGACAAATCGTTTAAGTGTCCACCGGTCTCGGGATGAATCGCAAAACTCTTCAGTAACCACAGTTTTTATATACAACAATATCTTAGTCGACCTCAAATATAGTCCGATCTAGACTTTTATGGTCGGTAACAACCACATTCAACAAGGTGCTTAAAACATTCAATCAGGTTAATGTGATGGTACTTTATAAAATATATAATAAATTAACAGATGAATGAAAGAAAAAAACATATGTTATATGTTACCATAACATTCGCTTTTGTCTTGCCAATGATATCTGTGTCATCAGCAAAGCCAAAAAGTTGGAAAGATAGGTAGAATATCGTACCACTGATGTTGTTGTCTAGCCCCTCGCTTAAAATGACACCTTCCGAGACGATGTTGAAGAGCAGACAGGGGAGGTCGTCACCTCATTAAATGATGTTTAGTATCAAAACTCTTATAGGCCAGAGCGATAAGAGAAAATAAAGAAATAATCAATGTTAACCGATCGTGATCTTGATTTTGCATCGGCCTCAAACAAGTGTATCCCAACTCCCAATGAAATTACTGGTTATGCGAGGTTTATTCGTTAAGAGAGGTATTTGTTGAGTATTAGGATTTGCTCGTTATGCGAATAACTTGTTATAGGGGGTTCCACGTTCCATGTTTCCAAGTTATGAGTGTAATGTGTACCGATGAAATGCAAGTAATTCGTATTTTCGCGTTAATAAAACTAAGCGTTTTCAATTAAATCCATCGCAAAAGTAGAGGGCATTTCTTCGATAAAGATTTTTTTTAGTTCATTCATTAAGCTTCCTCCGGGCAATTCGGTACCCTTGTCGATTTTGATTGTTTATTTATTAAAATTCTCGAAATCCCCTTGGATATTGAAATAGGATGTTTAGTATACTAGAGTAAACTAGAGTTTTGATTCCTACTCCTAATGATATCCGAAAACGACTCCGTATCCAATCGAAAGATGGAATGTGCCTGAACGAGTATGAATAATTTCTAATACTTCACGATTGCTCTCCTCGTTTGACCGCTCCTAACAATGTTTTGCACCGTGAAGAACAAAACTAATTACATTGTATTTCATCGAACAAGTAGAGATGATAAATTCGGATAACGATTAAACTAAATGAATGGGAAACAATATACTGAACGATGTACTATATTTACAAAACCAGCGTGCTCTGGCAACATGATTGTGCAGTTCTCCAAACTCGTCTTATTGATGGCGCCCAAATGGTGCAGGTACAGCGGCAATTATGCTCGACCAATAAGTACCGTAATTTTTTACAATAGTACCGCTGTAAAAAAAGGAAACGAAAATCATATAGAATACATTAAATTGAATACCAATCTAGAACAAGTACGAAAAGCCTGTTGCAGACGATACACGAGCACAGAAACAACACGACTGAATCTAACTAACTACAGTGGAGCGTCCGGGCTTCTCGGGACTTGACCTCGCCCGGATATGCGAATAACACGAATAATGAGTCAAATGATATATTTTATCACTAATTCCTGAATTTGGAAAATTCAATGGAAATTTTGGAAAATTATCTAATTTTTTGATAAAAAATACTTCGTTTTTATTAACTTTATGTTTTATTCAAAAGATATTTGAAATTTGCCTTGAATTATCGTGTCTTTTGTTATGACACTGTGCTTTTTTAACCGCTTTTTCAAATATCCTTCTCATAACGCAATGTCACCATTGTATTGAACTGTCATTTCTCACCAGCACGGATAAACGGACAGCCGGATAAAAGGTACCCGAATAAACGGCACTCCACTGTAATTCCAATTCCGGTATCTTTTCAGAGTTTATTACTAACTATGTAATTTTGGTATTTTCAATCAAATGATCCAAACATTTTGTATCAATAAAAAAGTGGGCTGTTACTGTTGTTTATTCGAAGACTGTTGATTCCGTATGAGTTACTCCACTGCAACGACACCCACCGACACGTACTGGCATATATTGCAGATATGTTTTCAAAGTGCTGACCAAGTTGCATTCTAAATAGGCCACATGCATTGAAGATTTATGGGCCACAAACAGAAACCAGTTTTCTATGACAGCAGTAGTGACCACTCTCCAAAATCGGTACCGTCAATTTATTGTGCGAATGACCATTATGGAAGCGGGTTTTCGTCAAGCATCAACGAAAATATTGACTAGCGTCAACATAGTGCAACAAGTTGAATAATTGATGGGCAAACAGCAATTGTCTCTAACGCTCATAAGTGATGCTGTAGAGTGTCTTATTATGTAGATCACACGTCCCCATACTCCGAGCGTAATAGTAATAGACCGTTTCGAAGGGTACAGTTTCAACCGGAAGGTATTAACGTCTTAGTAAGCATAAGCTACGCAGGGAACCGGTTTAGCTGTAGATTGAAAACGTCGTTGATGTCGCTCTTTCATTTGACCTACATTGACCTGCCATTAAAGGCGTTCCATATGCAACCCGCTTGGCATCAGTGGTTTTGCCACATAGCCTGGCACCGGGTGGCATGGGAAATTCCTAATGTAATTTACGCTCAACCCACTGCACACTCGCAACTCGCTTGCATGCGTTTTGCACTGACACGCAACTCGCAAGGGTATATTTTGCCCACGACAAATCGCTTCAAGTTAGTTCCACCTTTTAGAGGTTGTTTCGAAAATCGAAAAATCGCACTTTGAACCTGCAACACGTTCGGTGTCGCGAAAGGCGCAGTACTTACGTGAAATAAACCTGCCCTTGGCGGTCTTTCGGTGCCTGCCAGACGAAGGTAGCCTGCTCCTTATCCCTGTTATCGGCGTGTGTCACCGACGAGCACTCTGGGATGGTTTTCGTGTTGGGTGTTTCGTACCACGAGCCGATCCATTCGTTTGTTTGTGCATCACGCGCCTGCAGGAAGAATCCTCGAAATACATCCTGCTGCCCGTGTATGGAGACCTGAATCTGTGTACCGGGACCGTACACGTTACTGCTCGCCGTCACTTGGTAAGGTAGGTTTGCCAGACTTTGACTGCGTGCCGCGCCATGATTCGGCTCGTTGGTGCGACTTTTTACACACGTATCCGCCGGTGCACCGTCTGGAAAAGCGTCCACTTTACCGATAACTAACAACGCGCAACAAACAAGGGTCAAAGCACTAAAGCTTCTATTTGTACGGTGCATTATAATGAACGGTTTCAATAATGTTTTTTGTTTTATAAACTATACTCCGTTTAGCGTGATTTGTAAGTAAAAGCGACAGTCAGCTCTGGGCTCGATTGTGGACTAAACGTCCAAAAACTCTATTACCACTTCTTTTATAATACTTTTGAGCCCCTACCTTTACTCCTTTCAGATTAGCAGTATTTAGAAGGGAGGGGTTTTTCTGTCCCAAGTAGGAGGGACATTACTGCAGCCGCTGCCGAGTTCCAGCCTCGTTGGGTCGATGCGTTCATACACGTGGCCGCAGAGTGGGGACAAACAATTATGTTTCGGTTAATCAAAGTGCACGCACTTTGCCTGCCGGTGGATTAAAAGTGGATTTGATGAATGAACGGTTTAAAATTGGAATTATGTTATGTCTCCCCCTCCTTTCGGATGCGATGCAGACCTATGGAGGTTCGGTTTCGTCTCACCGGTTTCGAATTGCATTCACCATGATCAAAATACAAGACAGTAGTAACCTTCAACTCACCGGTTGATCCGAGAAGAGCTCTTTACAACCACCGGTCCAAAGTTTTATTACGTTGGTTCGAGAAGGTTTTCGTTACTCTCTTGGCCAATACAAGGTTGAAATGTGAAGAGAAAACATTAGGCTTTATTGAAAGAAATAACACTTTACATCAAACGATCGTCAGATCAGATTGTACAAAGTTCAAAGGTTTCATACTGAAATTGTTATGCATAATGGAATATTTTTTAATCAGCTTTATGTAACTAAATATAAGTATATTTTATGATTATTTTGGAACGATTAGTAGTTTTTTAGTCGTTTAATGTTTAGTGGTTTAGTTTTTTTCTTCTAACAAATGCCACGTTATCCGTTTAATGAAGAACATGTGTGTAATATAGCAGGAGGCTCCAGCTTGTGGCTCGCAGACTACTGGAGGTCCACGGAAGAATTGATTTTTAAACGAAAATATAGTATACATTTTTATGAAACAAGATATACTTAAAAATAATGTTTCTAAAGAGTCATGAAAAATCTAATTTTCTTTGCACCTACTGATGTTAGGAAATCACTAGAATCCAAAATTATAAAACTGGTTATAATCGAGATATAATGATGTTTTGCTTTAATACCTCCAACCACAAAAGCAAACCCCCCCCCTCCCTTCTATTTCTCTCTCGCCCCTACCGTATGGAATAGGACAACGATTTTAATTAATATACACTTAATTAAAAACATCTCATGCCTGTTTTTCCAAAGTTATGGAAATGAATTAACAAGGCAATACAATACTTCTTCTACGTTATATTGGCTTCAGGTAGTCGCAGTGACAGTTGCTAACAAAACGAGGACCAAAACGCTTTACGGAGTAATTATAAATTACATTAAAATGTATGTGGACAACAGTAATATTTAAAAAAAAATTCAAATCAAATCGATCAATCAAATCCATTTTAAATTCAATTATTAAATAAAATCAAATGCCGACATCCTCAGTTTCCAAACGCAGATAGTGGCTCTCGGAGCGGTAGAAATATCTGGGAAAGCCCAGAGTCTTAAACAGCTGCGTAATCTACTCTATAGATGATCGAGCGTTGTGTAGACGCGACAATTCATGCAAAGGCCAGGATGTGTTTCGATTCCCATATGGACCATTTACTTAAATTTTAGCAGATCTGTATGAGGCCGGTGTGGCCATATGGCTTTAATTACGAAGAAGTATAAGGACAATAGCAAGTAATTACATTTATCCAGCAGGCTGTCGCAGATGTTTGGCACTAGGCCATCGTTGGCTTGTATTGTGCAAGCGCCAGTTAATCTATTGAGATTGTTCCGTAGTACTACTCACTAGGTTCGTTCGCCCCCGTAATTCCAACCCAAGTGTAGTGCGTTGAGCAGCTATACTATAACGAACATATGAATTCAAATAAGGCGTGTTAAACATGATTTTAAAATTGGCGATTACTTAAAGAGTTTAGCATAAAATGTTCAAAAAAATTCCAGAATTGATTTCGGAATCGGCTCCAGATTCGGAATAGACTCCAGAATTGATACCGGAATCGGAATCGGCTCCGGAATCGGAATCAGTTCCGGAATCGGAATCGACACCGGAATCAACTCCGGAATCGGAATCGGTTCCGGAATCAGAATCAGCTCTCAAATCGGAATTGGCTCCTAAATTAGAATCGGCTTCCAGACGGAGTCAGTTTTGGCATCGCCATAAAAATAGGCGTTTGGGACCAATCATACTACATATTGATAACCGCCAAAAATCAAAATGAACTTGTAAAAGATCCATTCTCATGGAGATTCCCGAACTGACTTCGCTTCTAAAACTTCTTTTTTTTAATTCAAGAACTAATTCACATTCCGGAGCTAATTCTAATTCTGGAATCAATTATGATTCCGTTATCAGAGCAAATTGCGATTCAGATCAATTCCGATTCCGGAGTCGATTCTGATCGCGAAATCGATTCCGGCGCCAACTCGAGAATCCGGCTCCGGAGTAAACTCGGGAATCGGCTCCGAAGTCAACTCTGGAATCGGCAACGGAGTCAACTCCGGAATCGGCTCCGGAGTCAACTCCAGAATCGACTCTGAAATCGGCTCCGGCATCGGCTCCGGAATCGACTCCGGAAACGGAATCGATTCCAGCATAGGAATCGGCTCCGGAATTGGAATCATATGCAAACGAAATATAGTTCCGTTCCCTAGCCTTGGCTACCGTATAGGTTCGGAAGGAAATAGAGCCTATCCGGCCATGTAGGAGCTATGCTATTATTATTTATTTTTCCCACTATCGGAGTATTTTCCTTTTTATTCGTTATTCGCAGGTCGAATTGCAACTACAAGTAAATAAGTCGTATAAGTGCCGTACTTGAATTTCGTTAATCTGTCTACCCCGTTCTGATACGGGTAATCTAATCTGTGCAGCAGTAGTGAGTGTTCCGGTTAAGTTGTTTGTTGCCGATTGTTGCGCTGCTGTACACTTTGTTGTCACGGGCGCGCTTTCATCGGTGGCGATGTTTCAAACCAACCAAGTGATATTTTTATGATCGTTGCCATTTACACACTACACATAGGTACCGAACAGGGCTGTATTGCGGATTGATCGTGTGGAATGCACTACAATGAGATGAGATGCAAAGGGAAGTGGTTACGGTGGAGTGTATCATTCACCCACAGATAGGAACAGTACAGAAGAGTACAATCTAACGATTCTATTATCGTTCAGACGGGCGTTCACGGTAGGAGGAATAGAACAAGTAGGAAGTATAGAACAACAGAACAACATCTTGTTCGTACGATTTCGCCACGAGAGAACAAATCCTGAAAGTGAATATTGGCCAGTCGACAATAACTGATAAGAGGCGCCCCGTACATTGCGATCCAGCACGCTAGAGCGAGACGCCACATACTTTCACAAATCGAATATGCATTACGACGGCGCGCGACGTGTTTGCGCAGTCAGTGTACCCCCGGATCCCGCCCGTCGATCTGCCCTTGCTTAAGTGAGCTGCTCCCTTTGGCTCGTTGACAAACGGGTCTTATTTGCCGCTTGTCGCTATTGCCCACGTTCTTGTAAACCGGTTAGAACAGGCTCATCTTTCGAAGCAGACAGATAGAGTGCCGTCTTGTAGCGGAGGTCGAGACGAGTGGTTCCCGGGTTAATTTGCGGAGCGTAACGGCAATTTTGTTGCCACCGCTGTCCACATTCAAGAACTGTCCGGCGCGAGATACAGTCGATTACAAACGAAACAGTCCGCTCGTGTGCACGCAGGGAACTAGTGAAGGTCAATACAGGGGGTGCTAAGGTGATTTCGATTGAAGCACAACAACCATCCGCCGGTGAAAATAATGGTAATCAACTTTGGGGCAGGTCCAGCGAAGTTGCCTCGCGAGGTGTTGGTGGAAGTACAGAAAGACCTTGTCGAGTATGGAACTAGTGGTATGAGTGTGATGGAAATGTCCCATCGCGGAAACACCTATGTTGCCCTGCATGACAACACATTGGCTCTGGTTAAGGAACTGCTGTGAGTATCGCTACTGTTGGCTAACAAACCGTCCAGAATCGCACATTAGTTGGTAGATTCTCATCCGTTTTCCTCTTCTCCAGTGATGTGCCGGATAACTATAAAATCCTGTTGATGCAAGGAGGAGGAACGGGACTGTTTGCTGCCGTTGCGATGAATCTTATCGGTAAAACGGGAAAAGCGGACTACCTTGTTACGGGAAGCTGGTCTTCGATGGCCGCCAAAGAAGCGGCACGGTACGGAACAGTCAATTGGGTTGTGCCCAAGCAGGATAAGTATACCGGCATTGCGGATCCGACTCAATGGAAGCTTGACCCGGAAGCCTCGTACGTGTATTACTGTGACAATGAAACAATTGGTGGAATCGAATTTGACTCGGTGCCAGAAACCAACGGCGTGCCGTTGGTGGTGGATATGTCTTCAAACATGATGTCTCGACGAATTGATATTAAGAAAGTGCGTACAACTAACCATCATTTGGCGTGACACTGTACATGATAATGCTACAACTGATTCTGCTTTTCTACATCTACAGTTTGGCGTTATCTTTGCCTGTGCGCAGAAGAACATCGGCCCATCCGGTATTACATTAGTGATAGTGCGCGAAGATCTGATTGGGCACGCAATGCCAATTACTCCGACAATTTTTGATTTTAGTGTCATCGCTAAAGCCAATTCAATTAGCAACACGCCGCCAACGTTTATGTAAGTCATGTGTTGAATAGATAACGCACACAGCATCTAGGTTGTTGCAAGTTCTTCATGGAGCGGACTGCTATCACTGACGATGCAAGCAAAACACAGTATGCAGACCGCTGCACGCTTATCGCTTGTTTGTTTACCCTTTCCTTCATCCGTTTCTTCCAACCTTCTCAACAGCATCTATGTGATGGGACGGGTGTTTGCTTGGATCAAGCGCAACGGTGGCGTTGATGAGATGTACCGCCAGTCAATGGTTAAGTCGCAGTTAATATACGATGTGGTTGCGAAATCTAACGGATTTTACTTCTGCCCGGTGGAAGCAAAGGTGCGCAGCCGAATGAACGTGCCATTTCGCGTCGGAGGTCCGAATGGAGACGAAGAGCTCGAGAAACAATTCTTAAAAGGCGCAGAAACCCTCGGCATGCAACAGCTGAAGGGTCACCGTTCGGTCGGTGGGATTCGTGCCTCCCTGTACAATGCGGTTACGGTCGAAGAAACGACGGCCTTGCAACAGTACATGCTGGAGTTTTTGAAGAAGCATCAAAAATCTTAAAAACCTAGTGGTCAGTTTATTGCCGTATACCATCGGGCGGCACGCAGTTTACTTGCTAAGTAGTAAAATATACATTTAATTGACATTCTCCTGCCGAAATATATCATCCAGAATGGATTCTAACGATTCGTTCGTTCCCTTTAGATTATCGCAAACTTTTTTCGCCCAAATGAAATATTCGCGACATCTTTCGTTAGTCCAATTTTTCGGTTTACAGCGTTGAAGATCACGAAGATTGTAAATTTTATCGGCGAGCTTCACCAGTTTGGCCTGATGACTCTTCTTACTAGCATGCTCAATCTGTAGCCGTTTCCGCTCTTGTTTCGGCAGCGACTTATCGTCCGTTACCTCTTGCACGATAGCGCGCACGGTTGGGCCAAACAGAGATTCAATTTCTTCGAACGAAGTGTCAGTATCTTCTACGGTGTCGTGGAGGATGGCGGCTTGCAATACTTCTAAATCCGTAATCCCTGCTTCAGTAAGAATGTAGGCAACACCTGAAAAGGCATATGTTCCATAACCGGCGCTAATTTACTCCCGAGTGCTGGAGCAAGCTGTCTATTCACTTACCGATAGGGTGATTAATGTATGGGGTTTCATCGGAATCCAGACGACGTTGATTCCTATGTTTTATAGCTGCAAAATTTATGCATTTGGTGTAAATTGTTATAAAATTTTGCGGGCTTGAAGAGTGCTCCATGGTATGAAAACATTTGTTTTTATTTACATAAGTTCGACAGACAGCAGAGACAGTCATTTTGTAGTGATGGGCACAAACGAAATACGGAACAGACAGTTCTAATTCTACATGACAGTTATTTTGGCGAAAATCGCATACGAAAGTTCATAAAACCCGCTAAACAAATTCGAGCAGCCCTGGTAGCTCGCATGAGGCCCGTGGCAACGCTCATCGGATGCTATTTTATCGGACGAGATTTATATGGGATTTGACAGATAACGTCGGACGTGCGATTTCGTCGTCCGGCGTTATCTGTCAAATCCCATATAAAAATTTGACAGGCCGTCCGATAAAATCGCATGCGAAAAAGCGTTGCCACCGCCCTGAAGCCTCGCACTTCATACAACTTCATAGCCCCAACCAAGATGGAATATACAGGCGGTCCCCGAGATACACGGTTAATGGGGACCGAAAACGTCCGCAAAATACCGCGTATCTCGAATTTCCGCGTAAGTCGAATCTCTTGATTTCCAGCTAAAATATTACTAATTTTCGAGTAATTTTGCAAGTAGGGGGCGGTTTTAGCCTCGTTATGAATTATTTGATATGATTCTGACTGAATATAACAGTTTTAAACCTTTTGAAATAGTTTTTAACATTCCATCGAAACGGAAATTATTTGGCAATTTACAATAGATGTGTCAAATCAGTACAATTTGCTCAAAGAACTGTCAAATTTAGAAAACCGCGTATCTCCGAATCCGCGTATAAGAGGTACCGTGTATCTCGGGGACCGCCTGTAGATGAAGTGTCTTCTTAGGCAGCGGTCTAATCTTGTTGCGCGCAACATTGTTGTTCGGAAACATATCGCTGAGCTGGTCTATGAATGTTGCTGACAACATTTCGGTCCCAAGCGCCACAGATTAAGCTTAATCGACAGGAAAATTGAATATCCATAGAAAAAAAAATGAAAGCTCCACAGTTTCATTGGTTTGATCAATAGATGGCGTATTACAACTCATCATTATATTGCTATCCTTTTCTTGCAAAGTGTTTCGACAAGTTTCATCTTATCATGACTTAGATAGCCTTATAACTTTCTGAGCAAAATCTATATGAATGGTCGTGTGGTCAGATACGTGGGTATCAACACCAACGATCATTGCTCAAATCTCACTTGCTTCAGTGCTGTTGGTTTCCGTTGGAGTTTAGTATTTAAACAATCGTATCGCCGTTCTAGTTCTAGCGATGCATAACTTCAATGCGAAACCATACAACAGTACAGAGGAAATGAGAAAGCTCTCCTCCAAGCGATGAAGCTCAACTGGTTGGGGTATCCCACCAACAGAGAGCGCTACCAGCTTTTTTGCTATTTTTAGAATGCATGAGTCGTTTGCCGTCTGCTAAACGAAGTCTTTCTATATTCCGTTTAGGTAGAGAACTTGAGTCGTTTAGAAGCTGTTTAGTGGTCGTTTAGTGGATTTGTGGCACTTGGGGTTTGACATTGTTCAGCTTCAAAAATTGCCATTTTACAGCTCAGAGTTTATTTTTTATCATTCACTTGTTGAATAAAGTGTTGAAAAAATAAAATATACACCAAAAAATGTATTATAAATGCTTAAAATCCAAATTTAGCGGATGTCAACAAAACGCACACTGCTGCTGTGTCATTTCATACAACCGATTACCATGACCAAGGTAAATAGAAAATATTGCCTGACAAAAATCAAATTGGTTTGAATTTGGCTGGCAACAAAGTTGCGCGAGCTGTCAAAATCCATACATTTTGCCAGCAACAATGTTGCGCGCAACAAGATTAGACCAATGCCTTAGCGTTTGGCATGTTGCCATTTTGAGATTCAGTTTGACAACAGCCGTCGAGGCAGCAGCTGCATTATAACGTGTAAAAAGCCGATTAATGGAGTGTGGATGCAAAATACAAATTTTTATTGCTAAACAAATGTTTATTAAACGAAAACAATTCATTTATCCTACGCAAATACCAGCAACATTCGAAACTGCCGTCGATCCTGGTTTTGTGCTTTTTTCTAAAGCCTCGATGCCCATTTGTTCTACATGACGACACCTCCCTACACGCAAATTTCCGTTAAATGCTTTCTAATCGCCTTGTAATCGCCGGCGAATTGAAGGCGATCAGCAGTGCATTTAGCAGTAATTAAATGCCTTTGAAATATGTCATTGAAAAATTTCGCTTTTAATTTGAAATTTGAAATTGCAACTGTCTAAAGAAAACCTTACAAGCGTCTTCAGCACTGCGCTGTTGTAGTGTTCCCAGATATGTGCGTGAGATTCGATAGCACGATTTACGTGTTATGTTCTCTTGCGTTAAGCTCTGAGCTATTTCACTTTATTAAATATGGTCTGCATTATTCGGTTGTTAAAGAACAACCCGTTGAAAGGTGTTAATATATCAAACTCATTTCGATAACTCTAATAAAAGGAGAAATGAGATACATATTTCCCCCATTCAGATAATCAAGGGTGAAGATAGAGTAATTATTATGTTTTTTGAAAAGGTATTATTTTTATTTTGCTTCACATAAATTTTGTTTGTATTAATTATAGCAAGAAAATATTAATTTAAAAAGAAATAAACAAAGAAAAAAATCATAAAAATCAGGATTTGAACACACGCTTTCTCAGTTTGGAACCAAAAGCGTTGTCACTGCTCTATTTGGCAGTTACATTGGTGAGGGTGCCAAACCAGTATATAAACAAGCTAAGATGGCGGCAAGCTATCTGTTCTCGTTGAATCAAAAAGTTGAAAGATTTCGAAGAGTACCCGTTACAGCCGTGAAAGTTTCGGTTGAAATCTGTATTCGCCTTCTACACACTTAAAAATGTTTGACGAATCTCGGTTAATTTTTGCCGAGATCTGCACAACTGAGATCTCGGCAAAGATCTCGGTTAAATTTCTGTTGCCGACATCTCGGTTAAAAATGCAATTGACATTTTGTTTTGACGTTTACGTTTAACCGAGATTTTCGGTTAGAGCAATCCGAGATTTCAGCTAATTATAAAAACAATCTTTTTTTAATTTTAGTGGTTTTATTTGCGTAAAAAGTTAGTTTGAGTTATAAAAACAAACACAATTATTTATTGAGCCACAGCTATAACAGCCAGAGCCGATGCTGATTGCCGATGTACATTTTCTGCAGCATGATACCACCATCTTATCTGTAGTTGGACGGCAGGAAGTCACCTCCCCACCCCCAAATAATGAGAGTTGTGGTGGGATGGGAAGCGCAGGGACGGCCGCCGGTACAACACCAGATGGTGTACAGCGTCTGGATGTATTAAAGGTGCAGGAAGATGGGCCGGGCATAGAGCGGGCACCGGTACAGACACGGTTCTGTAAAGCGGGCAGAGTGAAACAAGCCTGAGTGAACCTTGATTGGAAATCACGTGGTCGAGTATTTGGATATTTACCTCGTGAAGGCAGCGGCGAATTTAGGGTGACGGGGGCCCTAAGCGGAAAAAGGAGTTGAGGCCCCCTGTTTACACCTGGCCCCCTTATATCCATATCAGGTACACCTGCTCTCACCAATAAGCAAGTTACGAGATTGAAGAGGTCTCGAAAGCACGTAGATGTTGCTCTTCTTTAATAGACGTCTAATTCTTTTTTTTTTTTTTTTAATATTTTAGCAACAAATACCAAACACCAAGTACGAGATTCTTCGTCCATGGGGCATCTATTGGGGACTGAAGTTTTCGATGAGACTACTGTACACCCTGTAGTATATGCTGGAATCACCATCCACGGGGCTCCAAAATTGTCGGGGCCCCCCGCGGCCGCTCAGTCCGCGCACCGTTAAATCCGCCACTGCGTGAAGGTAACTGGAAATGAAACCTGGAAGTCCGAACGGGCCGGCAAAGGTTGGTCCAATCGGACTAGCATCCGGTAATCCTTGGATAAGGACTGCTTCGAGCGACGATCTTATGTGCACTGGCTACGTGCGTTGACAGAGCTTCCTAGGCCACCCGTGTCCCATCGTACGCTACTGATGATCGGTTTCTTCACGCTGGGTGTCATATGTTCGTTTATTTTTCACACTATTAATTTTATAACACAAAATCACTCCGGAAGGTTTCTGCATCGACAAAATGATTAATGACAGATAGAAAACCGAGCCTCGGCTAACTCAAATAGCATAGCCGAAATTTCGGTTATTTTGACGGATGACCTCGGTGACAGCAGTGTTAACGTACGTAATCGGCATGTTGTGTTGCCGAGTTTCGGTTAAAATATTTGTTTAACTGATATTTCAGTTTTAAATGGTACTGATTATCGGCAATGGGAAATTTTTAACTGACATATCAGCAAGAATCTAAAGAGCCGACGAATTTCGGCAGTTTTTTTAACCGAGGTCGTGAAATATTTTTAAGTGTGTAAGGCGACTAAGGCCTTAAATGCCTTCTGAATGCCTTCAAAGCCGTTTAATGCTGGTAGGGCTCCTTTCTACCCACTTTGGCCCCAACGACCTTGCATTTACATAAGTTGTGAGGGCAAGCAGTTTTTCCGTCCATAGTTTTAGCAGGTCAACTCGTACGACTTAACAACATGCCCGTCATGGGTTCGATCCCCAAATGGACCGTGCTGCCATACGTAGGACTGACCCCAAATAGCCAGCTCGTACTTTATAGCTGAATTAGGGCTGTTTAACGAAAAATCGTTCCGATGTCGTACTTTGTGGCTGATTAAGAGATAGACGGAACTTTGCGGTACTATGGAGCTTTTTAACAGGCACATGGTACTCTTTGGAACTTTGCGGCTGATTAGCACTATGAGTAGGGTTCATGAAGGAACTTGAAGGCTTGTTAAGAAAGGGTACTGAACTTGGTGGAACTTTATAGCTTTTCAATGCATGACATCGATACAAGGCGGCTCTTGTCAAAGTGTCAAAGACGGACGCCGGCAATAATATCATTGCTGCTGCACAAGTTAGATTCGTTAATTGAAGAATGAATATTGAGTGAAGTGATTATGATTGTACAGTAAATTGTGTAAAATTTTGTGTAATTCATCAATACAAAGGATTTAAAAATATACATATGTGTTTAAACGAAACAAATCTTGTTGTTTATTTCATCTATGACGCTTGCTTGAAAATAAAACACAAAGTAAAATAATCCCTGGCATCGTGGCATAAGGAAGCTGCTTAGGCGCTGTTTGAAAGACCCACATAGAACTTTGATGCTGTTTATCTACTGCAAAAGGCGAATTAGAGCAGCGATCTTTAGCGTGCCAAAATTAGCTGCTTAAGCAATTCTGGCTATTTGGGACTATCCTGCTATGGGGGGAAATTAGTCACTGAAAGCCAATCCCATAAGTGGTACAGGCAGGCCTTGACCGAAAACGGTTGTTGAACCAAAAGAAGAAGAAGAAGAAGTTTTAGCAGGTGTATATATAGGGTAAGTGTACCAATTATGGCTATATTAGGTCTGCAAGATACCGATTTTACTCCTGTAAGTATTGGGTAAAATATAAAAATCTATACAGGGGTTCTCGACATACAATAGAGCGCCGTTTATCCGGGTACCTTTTATCCGGCTGTCCGTTTATTCGTGCTGTTGAGAAATAAAAGTTCAATGCAAAGGTGACATTGCGTTATGAGGAGGATATTTGAAAAAGCAGTTAAAAGAGAACATTGGCAAAAGACACGAAAATTCAAGGCAAATTTCAAATATTCTCATTGGAAAAACATGTAGGATAACTGTACCAGTATTCGGCAGTGTACCTGTTTTCGGCAGGGTAACTAAAAACGTGTAATTACGCAAAAACGCGTTGAAAATTGTATCAACATATATTTTTTACATAGAGATATGCTCATTTGTTATTCATATATGAAGTTTTACATCATTTCCATGCATATTTTTCAAAATATCAAACAAAATGTGCAGAGTTCAACATGTTTCGGCAGATTTGCTGTTAGCCAATAGTTCGGCAGGTTTCATTATTAACAGAATCAGAACACCAAAACAATAAAAGTGTTGCTACGGATGTAGCTATCTATTTATTATGAGTAGCTTGGTAGACGTTTTTAGAACTGGCTATGTATGTTTCTATTTATTGCGCAGTTTAAAAATTCGTCTGTCCTTTCTGGCTTAATATTTGCTACTAACCGCGTTTCGCGATGGCGCCCTGTTCGTCGATCAGCTGTTCTACTTGAACCTATTTGACCTGCTTCCGAATTGGCCCTAATTACGGAGATCTGGTTGTCGCACAATCTAATCGTGTTGTCTCTCTTTGTGAATCTTGTACGCCATCTGCCGGGTATTTTGGATATTTGATCGAGTTGTCAAGTCAGCCTAATGTTTGTAAACATTACTGTTCCCTGTCCGATCACACGCGGTCGATATCGTGCCAACAAAAAGTATGGTTTTTATGAAAGATTCTATGTTGCAGATTTTATACTGGCCCGCTTGGAATTTTAAAATCACTAAAAACAAATAATTATTCACTTTAAATGCTGCTGAAAATTGGTACACGGTAAATGTTGATTTTGATCAATGCTTTGGGCTACTGCTGAAACATGAAACAAAAACACACTTTTGATTTCGTTGAATATTCATTTAAAACTTGATCAGAAAACTGTAATGCGTATGTCGACACATAAAACCACATTTTTTGTATCAAATATTACCAATTTCACTATAAATTATCCAGTAACTTGAGAGAAAAATAATAATTTGTGAGCCAGTCGGAGCCGTACTCTGCAGCCGCCAGACTGTCTCTATACTTCAACGCCTACTTAGTTTGCAACTCACATCAAAGCGGCTGTAAAAATTGCCAGCAAAATGTCCAAAATGGGCAACATAAAATTAATAATTTAAGTACTTTTTAACACCATTCTTAGGAAAGTGAGAATGTAAAACTGTTTTAAACATTTGTGTCTACCTATTGGCATTAATTAAAAAATTATCGACCCGTATTCACGTCGCCGAAAATAGGAGCACAGCCTGCCGAAAATAGGACCTAACTGCCGATAATAGGAACAAAAACAGTGTTTGCATTTTCATGAATATCGCTAGAAAATCCATTTGAAATGGCAAATAAAAAATAGCACAACAGAATTTGATAGTTTATCGTTCAAAATAACGTCACTTTCATAGTAGTATCAAGCATTTACCAAATTGCACCCTAGTTAATAAAAACTAGGTATTTACCAGAAATCCATTTGAGAGGTGAAAATAATAAACGGCGCTCCACTATACACGGTACCTCTTAAGGCCTTATTAGATGGAGGAAAATACTGTCATTTCTCGAATGGCATTTATCTGTCAAACTTACCCAAATAGCCAGCTCGAACTCCATAGCTGATTTGGGGCTGTTTAACGAAAAACTGATATAACGTGTGCAGCAGTAATTAGATGATTGACGGCATCAGTCTTTGATACTTTGACAAGAGCCACCATGTACCGATGTCATGCATTAAAAAGCTATAAAGTTCCACCAAGTTCGGTACGCTTTCTTAACAAGCCTTCAAGTTCCATCATGAACCATACACACTGGCTAAACATCCGCAAGGTTCCAAAGAGTACCGTGTGCTTGTTAAAAAGCGCCATAGTTCCACAAAGTACTTCTTATCTCTTAATCAGCCACAAAGTACGACATCGGAACAATTTTTCGTAAAACAGCCTCAAATTAGCTATAAAGTTCGAGCTGGCTATTTGGGATACTTTTTAGTTGAACGCTCGATAGTTGGTTGACAGTTCAATTAAAAAGCACGCGTTTGTATCAAAAACCGGTTTTTGAAAATTTCACAAAAATCTCATGGCCTGCTGAGAAAAATTTCATCATTTTTTGGTATGGAAAAATGTGCTAACTAAAAAGCACATATTCAATAGTTGGCAGAGAATCGAAGTTCAACCAGTGAGTTCAGACTGTATTCGATGACATGACTCGAAATCCTGTATTACAGAAATAAATTAAGAAGAATGTGTTTATGAATGAACGGAATTTACGAATTATAACTTTGGAATAGTCCGTAACTTTTCTGTGTAACATAACAGGTCTGTGACATGTTAAAAGCTGCCATTTAAAAAACAAAACGGTTCAAACATATCGCGTTGAATAACACGGCTGAATAGAAATGCCATTAAAAATGCATTCCAAACCATTAGCAAGTGAAAGTTGTTATTTGTATTAGAGCAAATATCACATGTACAGTTCTACTGATCACATTTTACTTTCAAAACACCCTGCACTTGTCTACAATACTTTCTTCTTGCCGATCTTGGGAAGGTCATGGAGGACGATGCAATTTCTGTGTAGGTTATGAAAAAGCATCGTACCATAATTCTCCCGCAATGATCAACTACGCCGTTGCCTCTCCTTTCTCCCAGCCGCGCTAAGTTCATCATATCAGCTAGCATGTGCGACTCGTGCTATTACCCAATGCTGACTCCTCGGCCGGTCGACGAGATGCCTTTCGCGATGATAACTCGCAACGAGTCGTGCTGCTCTCGTCATTCTGTTGACTGGAGCTCGTGCGGCAAGTTGTAAACGTGTCCTACCTATCCTAGCAAGCGTTGACAATTGTAAATCTCGATTATTTGTTTGGTGTTTCCATAAAGTGTTGTCCAGAATTCCTAATTCCGTGAAACGTTGGTTAACAACAAAGTAAGTAATTTCAATTCACCCTAGTCTAAATAAAAAAGTTCGTCCAAAAATATCGTTATCATACACCAGTGGCTGCTGTATTCTGCGCGACTGTAGAGCTTTCGTTGGAATGATTTTTTGTGCCGCAATACCATTAGTTACTATAGTCAATTATCGTTTCTCGACGAACTAAAAATTCCCTGTTCGGTGACAAATGAATGTAAAAGTTCCGGAACGATGAATTTTAGTATTGGCGCAAATAAATGGAGGTTTTAAAAATGTATTTACCCGTTTAACCTCTGACTGACCTTCATTCTCGCATCCAGAGAATGACGCGTGCCCCCCTCTCGCAGTTACGCCATGTTTTACAGTTTTGCAAGTATGTGTGCGTACAGCAAGCAGCGACCGGCGTTCCGTATTGTAATCTTGTGTTTAGGAACAAAAATGCAGCCGAGACGTTTGTGGATGCACCAAACGTACGAAACAAAATGTGCTGCCAGTTCTGGCCGTATTATTATGCGATTCATAAACAATAACAACAGTGTATCTAAGCTATTTAGACATTGGTTAGCTCGCGTAAGACCAGCGGCTGTTAGGTGGATCTATCAAACCATCGAACTCGCTATCTTACGCACACTAGCATACACACCTCTCTGTCCAATTGACGCACCAGCTGGTTTCTTTTTTTGCCGGAACACGAATGCCGGTGAAGCAGATCTTACATTCCGTCCGAAGAGTTAGTTGGTTTTCTCACGTGCGTGCTCACCGTTTATGTTCGTCTTCGACATTCGGTTGTTGCGTGATTTCTAGTTGAGTTACACAGTTGTGGCCAGTGTATCCGTGGCAGTGTCTGGTTTATTTTCGGAAGATTGTGAAACTGAAGCCAAGCTTTCGGTTTTGAAGTCCAGCTGCATTGATTGTGGTAGCAGTTTAGCATTTTGTCCCTTATTCAGGAACACACCATGGAGGTACGGTACATGTATTACACCCACATTTTAAAGCAGCGTTTTCTTTTCATCATTCTTGGTTTAACACTTTTAGAAAAAATATTTACATTGTAAAATTTATTACGTTTTTGTGTAATACTAAAATCGCCTAGAACTGCTACGATTGTTAGCAAATTATATTCTGCACAATAACACTACCACACACATATGTTGACATCAGATGATCGGGGTAAGTCAGGGATGAACAACCTCAGGTAGTGTTTCAAAATGTTTGCAACAATTCCTATACAGTTCACGCTCAGTAATCCGCATTTGACTGAATGCGGATTATCAAATGACACATATTGATGTGTTTTTTACTTCTTATATTTCTTACATCTTCGTAGTTTACAAAGAAAGCGATATTTATTTTTTAATGAAATATCACTACTTTTTACCAAACTATGCGGAATACCGAGCGTATACTGTAAAATACTTGTTGATAGCAGCGAATATAAATGACAAGTCATCTCATTGTGAGCATAATTGAATATTACCTCTTGCAATAGTGTAAAATAATTTGAGAGAAAAGCATATTGAATTTTCGTTTTACAATGACCTTGAATCTACATAGTTTCTTTCCAGTGTACGCATGCGCTTCATTCGTCCTTCCATGTACAACCGAACCGCTGGATGAATTTCACGAAAAGCATATTCATTTTAAATCCCTCCTGAAATGGGTGCTATAATTTTAATTATCCATCTCCGCTTAGAGCATGGTTTGGGGTATCGTTTTCGTCAACCTGATGGCAAGGATGCTCTAAGATCTATTTTTGAAAACGAATCAAAAGGTGATAGGGAACTGCGAAAACTGCGACGCACACTTGGATACTAGTCTTCCCTGTGTAAAGCAACGGAAGTTTGCGTACAGACAGCAAACATCTAATTTTGTGAGTTATTGTCGTACAACGGAAATGGTAGCGTGTTAAAGTTAGTCGGGAAATGGAACAACATCGTCCACTGAACTTAGTCCACTGAACGTACTCATTTCCGCAAACTCCGATTTCAAAATGCACGGGATAGCAGTAAACAGTTGTGTAAAGAATTTGATCGATCGAAAAGGCTGTAGTGCAGCTGTAATTCTGTTTTCGCGGTCAGATGAAATGATAATTCAACAGCGGCAAAGTTTCTCGTGCTGCTTGCCATTTGTCGCCCAGCACGATCGTCAGTTCATCAGTAGCGTTCATGCGCCGATTCACAAATCGTGGCTAAAAGATGGCATTTTACCAACACGGCTGTATTATGAGCCACAAAACCATCACGTACATTCATTTCAGCGGCGACCGTTGAATCGTGCTAACCTCGCCAAAGTGCCAACCTTTACCGCGGTCACCATATCATTATCGATTGCTGGTGCTAAGCAACCGGACGTGAAAAGGTTTGCCTGCTTTTTCGGTGCCAAGTGTGGAACGTTCTCACCCGACTTCCTATTGTCGCGTTCCATCACTCTGTGTGCATCTGGAGTGACGCAACCTAAGCAGCAAATTCAGCAGTTTGTACTGCATCCGGCCGCAAGAAGAAGTGTAATTGAGCTTTTCCCTCGAGCAGGGCCATTCTTTGATTTCCGCTCATTGATAAGTACCTTTAACCGTTCAGGGATGATGGTGTGGGTTTCTGACTACGATTTCGACCCCAAGGTAAGCGGAGCAGGAGGTGCTTGTGTAAGGAGTCTTCTTGGCGTGCTTTCCGTGTGCATGATGTGCAGTTACGTGTGCTAACACCTATCATCTACCAGCTGGCGATGCTCTGATGCATTATATCGATGATAAATTCCCTGGGATGAAACAACTCTTCAGAAACGAGATAACTCATCATGGTGCAGGAAAAAAAGTGCATACACACATCAACGCAGGAAGAACGGTCAAGGATAAGCAAATTTCGATTTGATGTTTCGGTGCTCATCGTCTTCGTTCGTCGTGCTTTGAGTAACTTGCCAAGACTGCGAGGAAAAAGTGTGCCGAGAAGAAAGAAACTAGATAGCGCTATTTTTAATCCATTTGTTTGCAACTAACCCTTTTTCTGTACGTGCGCTAAGCTGATAGTACATGGTAGTCTTACGTGCAATTACGAGGCGCTTTGTGGACTTCCTTTATGAAATGTGCCATCGGTAGTATGATATTATCGTTCAGCAGGTTTCTACTAATATAAAACGCATAGAATAGGAAAGTTTTAGAAACGTTTTTTTCGTGTGCACTAGCGGGCAAATCGACCGGTTGGTTTGCCCTTGACCAAGGACAAGTGAAAAATTATTTTCCTTCGTCGACGCTGCACTTACACGCTACATCGGTGCGTCGTGACGCTCTAGACAGTATTGTATGCGTTATTGGTAGTCTAAATATTGGTCAAACCCCCATTTGCTGATGAATGTATGGGTTTACATGTTTTTCACGTCGTGTACATACAGTTCTATGTTTACTACAAAATCTAAGGTGCAAGAGAGGGAGGTGCAATATACGTGATTTCGTTCTCTAAGATTAGCTCATCCTCTGCAAATGATTAGTATCGTGTAAATGGATTCATCTCGCTTATTCGAAATGTTCGCATACATACAGGCAAGCCAAACAAATGCAATCTAATTGAAGTTGAATCTGTTTGGGTTACGATGCCAGTTGATAGCAAAAGTATTTATATGTTGTGTGAATTCACACAAGCGCGTGTCGCATTGTGTTATGTATTGATTACATAAACTATTGATTTTATACCACCACCTATCACAGTGGAATGGTACACATACGCATATACACAACACTGGATGTACACGGTTTCCCTATCAACAATAAACAATGGTGCTAACTTTTATTTCATGAGGCAAACATTAAGTCACCAGTGAACACATTTCTAGTGCAGTGCTAAATTTCAAAATGAATCTTCCTTTTAACTAATATTATAGCGACAGTGTGCCTCGATCAGATAAAAATTAAAAGAAATGTGATTGACGTAAATGCATGATGTAGTAGTGCAAAACATTTGTGTTATGATGTGATAAAACGATATTTAACACTCATTTGTTTTTTTTATTTTATTTTAGGGTAAAAAAATGAATCCCGAGGCAGTTTCGCATTTAGAGCATATTTGCTCCCTCGATATTGACTCGAAAACGCCATTCGTTCGTCTGTCGGGTATTATCTGTACGATTGGACCGGCCTCGGTTTCGCCAGAAATGCTCGAGAAAATGATGGCTACCGGCATGAACATTGCTCGGCTCAACTTTTCGCACGGTTCTCACGAATATCACGCCAACACAATCAAGAACATCCGCGAAGCTGTCGACAACTACTCGAAGAAACTGGGCAAACCGTTCCCATTGGCCATTGCACTCGACACGAAGGGGCCAGAAATTCGTACCGGTTTAATCGAGGGCAGCGGCACCGGAGAAGTCGAGCTGAAGAAGGGCGAAAAGATTCAGCTGACCACGGACAAGGAGCACTTGGAGAAAGGCACTAAGGATAAAATCTACGTTGATTATGTGAACATCGTGAAAGTGGTCAAACCTGGCGATCATGTGTTCGTCGATGATGGTCTCATTTCGTTGGTGGTGGAAAGTATTTCTGGCGATACGCTTACCTGTACCGTGGAAAACGGTGGCATGTTGGGCTCGCGCAAGGGTGTAAACCTCCCAGGCGTGCCGGTGGATCTCCCGGCTGTGTCGGAAAAGGACAAGTCGGATCTGGCGTTTGGTGTGGAGCAAGGAGTGGACGTCATTTTTGCGTCCTTCATCCGTAACGCTGCTGCGCTAAAGGAAATCCGTACTATTCTTGGTGAGAAGGGAAAACATATCAAGATTATTTCAAAGATTGAAAACCAGCAGGGTATGCAAAATCTCGACAAGATTATTGAAGCAACCGACGGCATTATGGTTGCTCGTGGTGATCTGGGTATCGAAATTCCGGCCGAAAAAGTGTTCTTGGCGCAGAAATCGATGATTGCAAGGTGTAACCGTGCCGGAAAGCCGGTAATCTGTGCCACTCAGATGCTAGAATCTATGATTAAGAAGCCCCGTCCGACTCGTGCTGAAATTTCGGACGTTGCTAACGCCATCATCGACGGTGCGGATTGTGTAATGCTTTCGGGTGAGACCGCCAAGGGCGAATATCCGCTTGAGTGCGTGCTGACGATGGCTAAGACATGCAAGGAAGCGGAAGCTGCCTTGTGGCATCGCAATCTCTTCAAGGATCTGGTCGACACGACGCCAACACCGCTCGACACGGCAGCTTCGATCGCAATTGCCGGTGCCGAGGCCTCGATTAAGAGTCGTGCCGCCGCTATCATCGTCATTACCACCTCTGGCCGTTCGGCGCACTTGATTTCCAAGTATCGACCACGTTGCCCTATTATTGCTGTAACGCGTTTCGCGCAAACCGCACGTCAGTGCCATCTGTACCGAGGCATTTTGCCCGTCATCTATGAGCGTAAGTTTTGCTAAAAGGGCGATATGCTAAGGCTTTGGGTCTGGCGTTTTTGCAGACAACATGGACAATGTATATCCATGTATATGCCTGCTCCCAACATCATTAGCCACCTGCCTACGTTAGAGGATAGATGATTTTTAATAAATATGTTTCACTCATTTCAGAACCTGCTATGGAAGATTGGCTGAAGGATGTTGATGCCCGCGTACAGTACGGTATCGAGTTTGGCAAGGAACGTGGATTCCTAAAGCCGGGCAATCCAATCGTAGTTGTTACTGGCTGGAAACAGGGCTCTGGATTTACCAACACCATCCGTGTGATGTACGTATACGATCATTAGATTCGAGAACACTGAAAATAATGATTATCTACTTTTTTTAACTTGATCTCGTTTTTCGATTTTAGCAATGTTGAATAAACACAATTCTAAACGTAACACCAGTGCGTCATAAACGGGGTTGGTAAACGGAACCAATTTCCCATTACAGTGTCTAAAACCGTTGTTGGAATGTGTTAAAATAGCAATTCATTTAAAACTAAAAATCTACAACTCCCATTTTACAAATAACACACTCATACACACTTCCCGAGACATACAATGTCCCTTTTTATCGTTCCTTACGTACTTGCGGTTTATTTATTATAAACTAAAATTTAAATTATTATCCGTATTGTGCAGTGTGCGTTAATTGCCTGGCAGCATCAGCGATAGCAAATGCAGCTAAGTAACGATATGAGCATTGCCTTTAGCTCATGAATTTTTATCATAATGTGAAATGAAACAGGTCAAAATCATAAAAAAAAAGTTTAGGTTTTCTACGGAACAGATAGTAGGGATATTAGGAAATGCAAAACACAACTATGCATAAACTCCATCATGTGTTGCACTATTATTCACATACCAATAATCATCATTCAACATAAGCGTTGCTGAGTAATAGTTACATTGAAAATGGCAAATAAAAACTGTGAAACTTAAAATGTTTGTGTTCTATTTTTGGTATCCGAAATAGAAATCCCCAAATTAACCAAATTCATTCCCCATATGGACCCTCCTCATATCGAGTATCTCTCATAACCATTTTCACATAACGAGCAGATCTCCACAAATAGCCCCAACAAGTAGCTCATACATGCTGCCAATCTAATGTACTTTTTTATCTCTTAACCTATACCGCTAATGGATGCCGTCTATATCGATTTCAAAGCGAGATTTGACAAGTTTATCTCTATATTTAATTGTTGCTGAACTCAGAAAACTGAGTTTCGATGGCTTAAATCTTATAATCAGCACCGTTCTTATGTTGTCAAAGTTTGAAACTCATTCTATGCATGTTATTTCCGCCCGCCTGGTGTCCCACAAGGCCATGTCCTTAGTCCATATAATGTTTCTTTATGACTGGACTTCAATCCTTCCTGTTGTGGTTCTAACAACTATTTATGATTATGACTTTAAAATGATAACAGTGAAACACAAACAAGAATATATAATAAGTTCAGGCAGTGGCGGATTAACGGTTATCGGGGGCCCTGGGCGGTAGGACGAGTTGGTCCCTGTAAATGGTAATTGATGATCGGGAGGAGGGGGTACTGGCACACAGCTGTAGGGAGATTGAACAGTATACTTAAATTGCCGGGGGGGGGGTTGGACCATGCGACCCCTACGATCATTCGTCACAGGCCCTAAAATGACATCATTTGTTTAATTTGTTTATTACTCGTTCAATGGATAACAATGGATCCGTGTGAATGTTCTTAAGTCTAATATTAGATTAAAATAAGTAGTAAGATCATCTTAATAATTCGCTTCTAAGGCAGTTTTTAAAGGATTGAGCACTGAGGTTCCAAAATCAAACAAATGACGAACTTCGTTAAACACCCTAATCATGGAGTTGAGGGGGTCTCTAGATCCATATCCAGTTCGACTACGGTTCAGGGCAAGTAACGGACGAGAGCGAAGCTGAACAGCAGGCGCGTAAAAGTTTAACTGCTGGAGTAGGGAAGGACAGTCGATGTTACTTTGCAGTAAACCAGCCACAAATAGTTGTTGTGCGGTACGGCGTCGGATGTGGAGCGGTTGCAGTCCAAGGAGCAGAAGTCGCGTTTCATAAGGTGGTAACTGACTGCCAGGTGGCCAAGGTAACAAGCGTGTTGCGTATCGGGATAAGCGACGCTGTATCGATTCCATTCTCTCAGAAAGTCTTTGGGTTGAGGGCTTCCAGACGACACAGGCGTATTCGAGTACAGGGCGGATAAAAATGTTTGCCGGAAAGGGTGGGTTGCCCTTCGGCAAATGGTTCTCCAGCCAGGGGCCCCAAGGACCATCTTTCCGGGGGCCATTGTCGCTAAAACTCTGTCTATATACTAATACTTGTAGACATACGGCATACTACAGACTAGAGATCTTTGGGGCCCCTAAATCAGCGGGGCCCCAGGCGACCGCCTAGTCCGCCTACCGTTAGATCCGCCACTGTGTTCGGGAACAACTCTTCCGTTACCCTAGAGCAGTGCTTTTTTAGGATCGTGGACCACTTGGCTTAGAAAATACATTTATCGCGACCCACAGCGCTTGAGAGCATACATTTTGTAGACTTAGTTCGAAGTTTTTGATCAAAATTATGTTGAAATCTTATTGTAGGTGTGCCTCTTGAAAATTTAAGCTTAATTGTGGGGAAAAAATGCACAATATTTATAGTAAAAAGCTTATCTTTTTCAAAAATAAATTCTTTTGCGGACCACATCTCTGACCTGATCCCACTAGCGATGGGAAAATGAAAATTTCATCGGAATCGATTCAGACAAACTTCGAAGTTTTCTGGAATCGATTCCGGATAGTAGGTCCATAATCAGTTTCCATAATCGATTCAGGAATCGGAATCGGTTCCGGAATTGGGTCCGCAATCGGAATCGGTTTCGGAATCGAAATCGGCTCCGGCACCGGTCTGGCTCCGAAATCAGGAATGTCTTCGAAACGAAGTCGGTTTCGGCTTCCCCATAGGAATAGACTTTTGAGTCCAATAATACTATTTATTGATAACCGCAAAAAAATTTCATCAAAATCAAAATCAAAATTTACTAGTAAATGATCCATTCTCATCGAGATTCCCAGACTGATTTCGCTTCTGAAACTTCTTATTTCGATTTAAGAACTAATTCCAATTCCGGGGCTAATTCCGTTTCTGCAGGCAATCCTGATTCCGTTATCAGGTCAATCCTGATTCCGTAATTGCGATTCTCAGGTCAATTCCGATTCCGGAGCCGATTTCGATCTCGCAATCGACTCCAGAGCCGACTTCAGAATCGGCTCCAAAGTCGACTCCGGAATCGGCTCCGAAATCGACTATGAAATCGGAATCGATTTCAGCATCGGAATCGGCTCCAAAATTGATTCCGAACACGGAATCGAAATCGGGTAAATCCGATTCTGAGCTTCCACCACCACTACGCACACACCCAGACACTCAGATACGATCGTGCGTCGATGGCCGACTATCGCTGGCCGAGTAATCGCTACTGCGGGTGTGCGGGCGTGCGTGTGGAAAAATCAAAATGTTTTCAATAAACGGAGATTCAAACGCAGAAGTTCTTGAAGTTAAAACCTTTAATTCCAACATCCGAAATAGGACAAAACTCCTAGATTTCCTAGCTAAACATCCCCTTTCGTTTGCCTAGGCTTCCCAACCTTTGGATCAGAGGGATCTAGTGGGAAGAACTGGTTAGTAGGTACAGTGTCAAAGAGTCCGCTGTTTGTTTCTCCTCCCTTACGACCCGGCGACTCTTACTGAATGCCAATCTAGTGATGGGTAAAGTTGGCAACCATCCGGAGTCGACTCCGATCCGACTTCGATAAATTCGCAATCGACGCCGGAAGGTAAGTCCGCGCTGCAATATCCGGAGTCGTTCAGAATCGTCCGAAATGGCCCGGAGTCGTCTGGATTCATCCCGAATCGGCTGCAGACGGAGTCATCCGGAGTCATCTAGAGTCGGCCGAGGTCGGCTTGTATAGGAAGTGCACGCGCAAAGTTAAAGACAAAAAAACACAACGAAAGGAAATGTCTGATCACAAACACATTAAACCACACGGCTCCTGTTGACTCCGACCAACTCCGATTCCGAACGACTCCAGACGATTCCGAACGACTCCGGGCGATTCCGGACGACTCCGGACGACTCCGGACGACTCCAGGCGACTCCGGGCGATTCCGGACGACTCCGGACGAATCTGGACGACTCCAGGTGACTCCGGACGACTCCGGACGACTCCAGGCGACTCCGGACGACTCCGACTCCGGGCGGATCTAGTGGTTCCATTTTGCAATAGTCGGAGTCGGATCCGAGTCGTGGGTGTGCTTCATACAGCACATCACTATGCCAATCCTTCGCGTGGCCTGTCGGAGAAGCTCTGCTCGACATTACCTATAACTGTCGCCTAACCTGACGCTCTAGCACAGGGGCCTCCAAACTGTTCAGCTCGCGAGCCGCATTGGTTCAAAAATAACTATGTTGAGGGCTGTTTGAAGCTACCTTTAACTGATGAGTGAACGTTTAAATCTCGTTTTTATAATAAAATACCAACGATACTTGTACAGTTTCGTGTTACTAAAGCTTGATTTTTGTCTAAGAAAAGTAAAAAATACAATTCTATTTGAAAAAGTCATAATAACGTAATATTTATATTAACTCTAGCAAAGTCATCGTGGGCCGCATTTATAAGCTCTTGAGGGCCGCATGCGGCCCGCGGGCCGTAGTTTGGAGACCCCTGCTCTAGCACAAATCGAATACGACATCGAAAATGAAAAATGTATACAATTTGACAAGTTCGAGTATTGTTTGTTCGAGATGTCTGATGATGCACCTCCGTTTAGCTCCATTCCTTTGTTCGAGGTCTGCCAGAGCGCAGCCTATGCTGGTCCTTCCGGATCGGGTTGTCAATACAGCGCCATCTGTATCGTAGTAGCAGTACTATATAGCTTTGAAAATCTCACATGACTCATCGCTTGGGGCAAAAGGTTTTACAAGTGTCCAAAGTAAAATTAAGAAGAAAACTAACATGATTTAAAATTATTTTGCTCGTTTTATTAATTTCCGACTCAAAATCCAATTCATTAAATCGACATGTCTAGTCCTTTTTCATTTAAAAGTACATGATTTCCACGCCATGCTTCTCCCTTCGGGCTTACAGGGTTTCGAATCATATAAGGGAATAGTTCAACCACTTAGGGGAATGTTGCAAATCGGTAGGGGAATGTTGCAAGCAAGCTGTGGATGTTTGCAATCACTTAGGGGAGTTTTGCAATCGATTAGGGGAATGTTGCAAGCGTACTGGGGAGCTGTCATCAGACGGTGGGTGCCGGTGTAAAAAGCTTCGAATTGATACCGATGATGTTTTTTTTAAAACATCGTTTGAAGTTGTTTTTGTGTGGGATTCTGCTGTACAGATGATAAACTAAATAAATCCTGCTGCGGAGCCATAATTAAACATGATAAGTTAGTTAGATTGACGAAAATATTTTAAGGTATTTACAGCGGCATCCACAGTCTGATGACAGCTCCACCGTACGCTTGCAACATTCCCCTAATCGATTGCAAAACTCCCCTAAGTGATTGCAAACATCCACAGCTTGCATGCAACATTCCCCTACCGATTTGCAACATTCCCCTAAGTGGTTGAACTATTCCCTTATATGATTCGAAACCCTGTATTACTTGCTCTAGACCAGTCATCTAAATACTTTTTGGTATGATGCAGTAGTGCCATCATGTATGTATCGGTATGTTCCAGTGTATCTGTATGTGTGTGTGTGTGTGTGTGTGTGTGTGTGTGTGTGTGTGTGTGTGTGTGTGTGTGTGTGTGTGTGTGTGGGTGTGGGTGTGTTATAAATGTGTTACGCTTACAACAAAATGTACTATTCTGCGTTGCGCCTTTGCCGACACACCGGCGGATGATTGACGAGTTTGGCTGTTACGTGTACGTACATCTGTTATGTATGCTTGAATGTTGCAATGTTAATTACATTAATTTGCCGACATATCACTCACTCTTGTGGCTACTGCTGCTAATTTAAGTATTGTACCTAGCCTTTTCTTCTTAAACTAGTCGTAACGTTTTGTATAGCTAGAAGGTATTACCTACACTTTTTTCGTTGGAGCGCTAGCACTGCTCTGCACTTTGTCTCTTTTTTGTCTATTAGAATATAAAATCAACATTTTATTTGAAACGTTTAACATATGTTTAATCAATCGACCAATACATTAATTTGAAGTGAAACAAATCATCCTACTGTAAACTACTTTTTGGGCGTTACGTTCCTATTGAGCTTTCGATTGACTGGCCAAAGCGTGTTTATTTAGCCTTTTATCTATTTAAAACGGAATTGATCAGCGTATCGCTCATGATACATTCTCAACATAAGTACAACTCACCCAAGAGTGTCCGTTGCGGTGTGTCCTCCGGGATACATACATAATTAACGTGTTTGCAACGATTCTATCTCAACGAGACTGTTTCCTACGTTAGTCGACTAGCCTTTTAATTGATCTAGGATCTCTCAAGCCTACACTAAAAAAACCCACACGCACCCACACATTCGCCCACTAATTCACAAATGTGTGTGTTCAGTTTGGTTGACTCGTTTACTGAGTGTCATTAGCTGTGTTGTCCTACCTAACATTTTATTTTTGTTTTGCAAGTGCTGTCCTTGTGCAAAACGTCGCACCTGATTTTTTCTACACTTGAGACGGGTGTTCGTTGCATTTACTTTCGCTAGTACAACGCATCTGTTGTACACTTACTTATTACGACCACTTTTGTCTGGGCAATCTTCCAGCCTGTGCATGCACATGATAACGCTCCAGCATTATCGTATATACTGTCAACCAGTTCGGCTCAACCCTGATGTTTTTTTTTGCTTTATTAGTAGATTTAATGATAAACAACTCATTCGTACAAACGTCTAACTTCGTTCGATGAGCATGGATTAAAAGCGATGAAAATTAGCAACAAATCTGTTTTGCTTTTTTTGTGCTGTCGTATATTTTTTGTGGGTTCGTGGATGCAATGAGCTAAGCATTGCAGTTTATGCATTTTCTTTTTGTTATAAACAAAACATTTACTATACGCAAAACTGTAGATAGAAAATTAGATTTGTCATTTTTGTCAAAGCAAAGACCCTGCACGAAAAAAGGCCGGTCTGCCCTTTGTATCTTACAACAAACATTAAACAAGTGTTTTTTAACAATTTTAGTTGCCCTTTTAAATGCGACTCACACAACGCAACTAACAATACGGCCAGCCGTTCTTTCTGAAAAAACTGAAACTTTACGCAACTGATGTGGTTTGCGTATGCAGTGCAATGCGTTATCCTTCCATTTCACTACGTTGCGTACATCAGTGCGCGATGCGCTTTTGGGTTCCGGTAAAGCGGAATCTCTTTAACATAAATTAACTTATTTGTATTATTTTTGTTGTGCGTTTCACTCGCCTTAATGTACATTTCAATCCGCCCAATACATTCATTGGTAGGTATCCACCGAGAGTAGGAGAGGAGGAATGTAGCGAAATGATGGAAAAAGAGATAAAAATAAAACTCTAACAACATCAATTTGACATGAAAATTACAAATTCGGTGCATTCAAATGTGTTCGTGTGCGTGCATGTGTGCGTGTGTGTAAAGTGTGTTATTGTTTGATTTTTTATGTTTTTTTTTGTTTTTGTTTTTGTTTAATTACAAACCCCCCTACCATACTGCATAATTCGTTTTCGATCGTAGTCCACCATCGATCGAGTGCGCTTGGGTTTGTGTAGTACAAAGTAGTATCTTGCAATGCCATCCAACCATCTATAGTAGAAAGATGATTGTATACGGGTGGGGCAACAATATGTTCGCAATGTTCGCGACTTTTACAAAATGTGCATAAGTTGAGTCAGTGTGACTTGTTTGTTTGTGGTTTTGCATGTGCATGAATGATTGTGATTTTACTCGACATAGAGTGGTGAAGTTGGTGACGGGGGTAAAGGTAAAACTGATAACACAATGGCTAGGCTGCATTTTGTGCACGTGTTGTATGTGTAGTAATAGTAGGAAGACGATTGTACTTATGTTCACCAAGTTTCGCTTAGTCCAATGCTCCGCGGATCTTAGTTTCACTTGCTATCGGATTTCGCTTTCCCCTTGTGGCAACAACGCCACACCTGAGCACGTTCCACGTGACATCGCTGTTCGTCGCAGCAGAAATACTTTTTTTTTGTTTTACAATTGCAATCTTTTAGGGTTTTTTTGTTGTGTTCCCCACCCCCCTTAGTACGTCTAGCACTTGCTGAACGAACACAGTCTGGATTGATTGATATTTTCGGCTATTTGCAGTTGCATTGATTAATTTTTCTAATTTCTTTACATTACATTCCGCACTATGTTTTGCGTTGTTGCATGTTCGTATGTTCGTGCTTCACCTATCCTTAGTCGCATAGTCCAGTTCAGTGTGCTGACATATGCTCACTAAGGTATGCCTCGATTTAATATTGTGTTCTGTTTTCCTAGCCGGTGGCGCACGTGCTGGACATTTCGCTCAGCCGTCTAATTTCTAAGTCATCCAAAATTTATCATATTAGCCTTAAACATCGATTCGATATGGAGATCGTTGAACTTGCAAATGAGAATTAGAAATCTTGCGTCTCTAAAGAAACAAAAACGGCGTTTAACAACACGTATCATGCAAAACAGAGCATAAACACCCATCTCACCTTTAAGATCAAGTAACCATTCGTTGGTAACCCTTCGCAACACGGCTACATGTAAAGATGGGGTGTGGCAATTGTTACATATTTGTTGCTTACATATGAGGGACCAACCTGCCAGCCTGCTGGGTGAGTTGCGCTAACTCCCCGCGTACTACCTTCCGACGGCATGGGTATGGCTATACTTTAATTGTTTAAATCTATTGTCATATTATGTTTGCACATAAATGAACAAATTCAACACACGATTCAATGCACACTTTTTTGTCTTTCACCTTGGCCGTCTAACAGTCTACAGTAACTGTAACAAAAACACTCTTCTGAGTATCAAAAACCGTGTAAAAACGTGTTTACCCTTGAACGGTACTTGTCCGGCATCGTTTGAACATTTGCATTGGCATTGTGCAAACCCAGCTGTGCAAGTACAGGTGCAATGGAATGCGCAGCAGAGAGTTGCCAACATTACAGTTTCTCCCCGCACGGCCATTCTAACCATCAATCTATCCTACTTTTGTTTTTACTAGCATTTGCTTTGCCGGTTAAATCACTAACAGTCACAATTATCAAAACAATCTATCCTAACGTTTGTTGTCTATTTATTTTACATTGAGTTTTACATTTTTCTGTTCGGTCCCCCAGCCCCCCCAAAAAAAAAAACGTCACAGAGCTTACGTGCAGGGTATGTACATACTGCTTTACTGATCGCTAACACACAGGTAAGATTTTATCGAATGTTATTCTTCCGTACAATTCCTTCGAATATTTGCCTTGATATCTACAATGCTCGTAACTGTTCCTTTTTTGTTTACAGAAACTTGATAATTACCCTGTTCTCAGCAGTGTGGAGTGGGTCTAATAACAGTGACAAAGAAAGGAAACTAGGACAGGAAATTAGTACAGGTAACTACGTTTTTAACCCAAATCACATCCGTTCTATCTGCACATACGAAGTCAAGACACAAGTCGTTTCTGGTTTATTTCGTTCAACGCGATTACTTGTTTTTTTTTTTTGGCGGATCACGGACCCGGATAATTGTACTTCACTATTAGTAAGTACTAACTCTCACGCACGCCTAGCGCATGAGCAGCGCGTTGATCGTACTCTGTTGGCCAGGAGCGTTTTTTTATATGATAAACGTTGCCGCTTGGAAAGTTTACAAATACTCAACAATATCACATTTAATCGATATATTAGGGCAACTGGCGCCTACCATATTTCTTGCTCTATACCTAGACTCCTTTTCGTTAAGCAGCTTGCGGAAGATGGGCAGGATGGCCGTTTCACCATCCAGCAGCTCCGATTCTGAGCACGCACCGTACAGGTTTGGCTTCGAGGCGGAGCCCTCCTTTTTTCGATGCTTGCTAATGTGTCCACCGACACTGCCGCCCGTGCTGCCATCGGCCGTCCCGCGCGAATCACTCGTCCGGTGCTTGCGATCCATCGTGCCTGCTCGCTCCATCCCCGGTGCTACATTCGGTGTCGAGTGATGGTGCGAATGCTGCGACTTGGTTAGCCTTCGTGACGACATCTTGTTGGGTGTAACGTACCCGCCGGCACTAACGCTACCGCCGCCGGCCGTACTGCCGACCATGGAGACGGTCGCCGTCGAGCTGGCCGCCGTCGAGCAGATGGACGAAGAAAAGTTCTGATAGTCGCGCTGCTCCCGTTCACTGTCCGTTTCGCTCTGGCACGCTGTACTCTTATGCTGCTGTTTGTGCCGATGCTTGGTGCGATTCTTTTCCGAAACGCTTCGTTGGATTGGCCCTGGTGAAGTGGTTGCACTATTGTCATAATCGTATTGCTGTTGAGCATGCTGTTGTTGTTGCTGCTGCTGCTGCTGTGGTTGCTGTGGCGTTTGGTTTAGATGTCCATGGTCGGGACAGCGGCTCGAGCCCTGATGCGTTCGCGGCGATTGTCGCTGGTGCTGCTTGGCATGTGATAGCGTGTGCGTGTCCCAAAGATCACTCTGGGAAACCACAAAGTTACCCTTCAGCGAGGACGTCATCTGTACACTGACGCGCCGTGATCCATCGCTGTTCAAATCTACAATTAAAACACACACATAATCAGTAGTACATATACTGCTATTACTATTAGTAGGTGAAATTGACGGATCATACATATGTTCCGTCATTTTCCATTGAGCAATTATCGACCATTTGGCCCACTGATTGAAGGGTTTTAGGCGGTTTTCAACATTTTGGGACACTTTATTTACTCTTTAATACCGGAAATGAACTTTATGTATCGGGAATTGGCTCTACAGCTTCCCTTTTGGACGGTTAAAGAAGTACATTGAAAATTCCTATAGGATTTGAACAGCAGCTTTCCCATCTTCGATCGTAGAGGAACGATAGGGACAGACTGACTAGATAAAACAATTGCTTTAATTTATTTCAAGAGAAGAAGCACATTGAAAATTCCTAAAGAATTCCACCAGCCGCTTTCCCAACCTCGATCGAAGAGGAACGATTGGGGCAGGCTGACTAGATAAAACGGTTGCTTTAATATATTTAATGAGTGTACTACTGAGTAATGTTTTTAAATTTATTACCGTTAGAAGATTTAAGCCGATTGGTCCCATTAATATCGACTTAATATCAACAATTAAATCGAATCTTAAAATTATACTACATTTTACTTTTCCTGGTAAGTAATGCAAAAAATGCGTCATTGTAATGCGTCATTGTTCAAACATTGTTATTTGTTATTTGTTATTTATTAATTAAAATTCAACGGACCGCAAATGGCCCACTTGAAGCGAATTCATTTACATTCATTCATTATAACGTAGTCACATTTCGGTCATTCATTTGTCACGCTTAGTCTTAAGTAACATAATTAACATGTAAAAGGTCGCACGACACGAATACTATTTAACAATGCGGTGCGCGACATGTCAGGTTGATGACGCTCACAAATGACATTAAACTCACGGCACATACGAATAAACGGATCAGAGGAGCCAAAGCGAGTGCGGCGTTCCTCCACGTCAAGTAGCGATCTAGCTCGGAGCGATCTCGGCGGGACATACATGTTGAGCCTCGAAAGAAGCGCGGGCGAGTCGATCCGATTGTCAAGAAGTCCCGCGACAAACAGCCTCTGAGCGTTGCTGTTCCGCTGCTTCAGCGTCTCGATGCCAAGCAACGCACAGCGTCCCTCATAGTCAAGTTGGACACTCTAGGAGCGCAAAGAGAACCGCGTGAATTTGCGCTGGATCGACTCTAAACGAGCTAGGGGGCGAACAGCTGTAGGCCACCATACTACTGAAGCGTATTCTAACACTGGTCGCACCAAAGCACAGTATAGCGTCTTGATGCAGATCGGGTCAGTGATGTCTCGTGCTATTTGTTTTAGTAAGCCGATCAATTGGTTACCCTTAGTGACAACGTGTTCTAGCTGGTCGTGGAAGCTCAACTTTTCGTCAAGGAGCACTCCTAGATCCGTGACACAGCTTTTGCGACCAATGGTAGTTCCATTTAACGCATAGTCATACACTAAGGGGCACCGCTTTCTCGCAAACGTAACGACAACATACTTCTCGACGCACAATTCAAGACCATTCAAAGAGCACCATGACTGGAAGGCACTTAGAGTGGCTTGAAGGCGGAGTTGGTCTGACCGGTCACGGATAGGCAGGAACAGCTTCGCGTCGTCTGCATACAGTAGGTGGCCGTCAGGAGGGAGCAACCGTGTTACGTCATTCAGGAAAATGACAAACAGCAGCGGTCCAAGGTTACTCCCCTGCGGCACCCCCGAAGAAGCATCGATACGGCGCGACGTATGGGGTCCCATCTTCACGCAGTATGTGCGACCAGCAAGATAGGAGCGCATCCAGGCCAGCAGCTGCACAGGCAGACCAAGCGTTTCGAGCTTTGCGAGCAGCAAGGCGTGCGGAACGCTATCGAAGGCAGCCTTGATGTCCGTGTAGACTGCGTCGATCTGCGAGCCGGCATCGATGGTCCTGTGGCAGAGGCTAACGAACTCAACCAGGTTGGTGGTGGTTGAACGCTGAGGGACAAATCCATGTTGAGCTGCGCTAATGTAGTTCGAGGCAGCTGCGAGGAGAGGTTCGTACACCAGGAGCTCGAAGACCTTAGCGCAGGCACAAAGCGATGTAATGCCACGGTAATTACATGCATTTGATTTGTCCCCCTTTTTGTGCACTGGAACAAGCCACGAAGTTTTCCAGCAGGCAGGATAGATGCCCGAACGCAGCGAGTCGCGAAAAATCGAGGCCAGGATAGGCGCGATGGTGGTGCCACAACGCTTAAGCGTGGAAGCCGGGATCCCGTCAGGCCCTGGAGCAAACGAAGATTTTAGCCTGTCAATCGCTTTCGAGACAGAATACTCATCGATGATCGGCAAGTTTGGGGCCATAGCATCCACCGGTACGTTTGACAATGCGTCAGCTATCTGCCTCTCATCAGTTACCGCTGGAAGGAAGGTGGCGGCAAAGCGCGAGGCAAAAATATCACATACAGCAGACGGATTGTTGCCGTTGCGCCCGTTGTAACTGACGGAGCTAGGTAAACCAGAGGATTTCCGACGATTGTTTGCGAAGTTCCACAGTACACGTGAATTGCCGCGGCAGCGCAAAACCGTATTGAAGGGAACTACCATTTTATGTCATTTTTAGCAACCGTTTCGCTCGAATTTGGGAAATTGGCTGCAAATTAGTATGTGCAAAAAGGATGCCGTATAGTCCACTTCCCGTAAAAAAAGTAAAAAAGTGTCCAAAATTATAAGAACTCTAGTGATGGGAAAAGTGAAGTTTTTGTCGGAATCGATTCCGGCTAGCTCCGCAGTTTTCTGGAATCGATTCCGGATAGTAGGTCCGGAATCAGTTTCCAGAATCGATTATCAAAATCGGAATCGACTCCGGAATCGGTTCCAAAATCGGTTCCAGAATTGGAATCGGCTCCTGAATTGATTCCGGAGTCGGAATCGGTTCCGGATTTGAAATCGGCTCACGGTTCGGATTTGACTCCTAAATTAGAATCGGTTTCCAAACGTAGTCAGTTTCGACACCGCCATAAAAATAGGCGTTTGGGTCCAATCATGCTACATATTGATAACCTCAAAAAATCAAAATTTACTTGTAAAAGAGCCTTTCTCATGGAGATTACCGGACTGATTTCGCTTCTAAAACTTATTTTTTTCAATTCAAGAACTAATTCACATTCCGGAGCTAATTCTAATTCTGGGGTCAATTATGATTCCGTTATCGAGGCAAATTGCGATTCCCAGGTCAATTCCGATTTCGGAGCCGATTTTGATCGCGGAATCGATTAGGGAGTCGACTCGGGAATCGGCTCCGGAATCAACTCCGGAATAGGGAATCGACTCCAGAGTTAACTCCGGAATCGGCTCCGAAATCGACTCTGCAATCGATTCCGGAATAGGAATCGAATCCAGCATCGGTATCGGCTCCGGAATTGATTCCGAACACGGAATCGGAATCGGGTAGGTCCGATTCAGAGCTCCCACCACTAAAGAATTCTGTATACCCAATTCAATATAATAACTTCAATATTCAAACCAGCATTGCATAGAAATGACACACAAAAACAGCATACCTCCTCTACTCTTACCACTCGTTTTTGAGTGATGGCACAGTTGATTCAGTTCCGTGTTGGAATGTGTGGTGGAGGTTGTAGAACTACTGTTCGCTTGCGCGCTAAACCTCGCGACCGTCGTTGGACCGTTCGTCGTACGCTCATCGTCGTAGTGCCGGTGCTGTTCCTGCGGAAGAAAGGGGGGAACGAAAAAGAAAAGATTAAGAGATTACCAAAGACAAATGATCGTTCATTGACGACGATTGCTAGAGATGTTAATGCGAATCAAGGGTAGAGATAATAATTTGCAAAAGCGCTTTCCGATGCTAAAGCATTATCCCTCAACAAGTGACAAATTTGTACAAAACGGCCAAATCCAAATGAGAAGCGATTGTTTTTGGCACTACGCCTACTTCTGGCGACACAGGAATCCAGATCCTGGGAGAGGATGCTTTTGAAATAGGATATTAATAAGCGACCGGATCAACAATTGCTGGCCTATGCTAATCTCAAGCTCCGGCTTCAGAAGACCGGGCAGAGTGGTTGAACGGTTTCAGCAAATCTCCAGAGAGTTTAAATTAAAATAATAGGAGGAGAACAAAAACCAGCATTGTGGAAGCATGTGAGCCTCTGGCCACTTACCACGGTTTGTGTTTGCTGTTGTTGGTGATGCAGCGCCTGCCCTGGAGACCACTTGGAGCTAGCCGACACAGACTCCCGCCGGACGTCGTTGAACATGGGTTTGCTCGGATCAACCGGTACGCTCGTACTAACGTTGATGGTTTGCGCGGCAGTTGCCTGTGTTGACTTGGCAGTCGCCGTGACAGCCGGTCCTTGGGATTGTGCTGCTGCATTGTGTACGGTGCTGGTGGCCTGCGTAGCTTGGCTGGTCTGTCCGACCTGCCCTACGGATCCGGTTGTGACCGCGGCAATTGAAGCTACTCCGGCGCCGGCCCCCACTGCCATCGTTGTTATAGCCGTCGCCAGATTGACACGCGAACCAGACGCTGCCGCCGTGGCCGGCAACTCTTCCCCGGGCAGGACTACGGTAGTTTTCTTCTGCTTACGACTGGACGGTGTTTGGAAGAGGAAAGGAAAATAGGTAAAAATGAATAATTCTAAAACTTACCAAACGATTCTATAGCACGAACGACGGCGGCAGCGTGGTACACTGCCGCGTACGAGTGTGATTGCAGTTGCAACAATCGTTACCTTTCAGGTCCTGCCGAATCCAGTGTGTCATTGCTTGAACCCACGCTGCCAATGGATGTGAAGTCAGTTCCTTCTGGAATAGAATCCGTTACGAACGGTATAAATTATTTATTTCAATAATCGTTCCATTCACAGTTCCATCATATGTACGTGTATTTAGCAAATAATAAACTGAGTGTCACAGCAGGGTGTACCAATTGGGCAATGGAAAATATGTTTTGTTCGGTATTCAACCCATCGTGATGTCTCACGAAACATCCTAGGTAATCTAACATAGATGCACAACGACTGTATCGTGGTTTGTTATAATTAACACGCCAGGAATGAAGCCATTTTCATTCCACACCGCCGAAAGCTTCTCAAAATTTATCGCAAATGGCATAACCACTAGAAGCGAGAAATTTAATTAAGCAACCACATTCTCGAATGAATAGCCCGTGAGGGCAACGTAAAGTAACAGCAATGGCAATAGGTTAACCAGCATGTGTAGCCGACCTGAAGCGCAAATCACATTAAGTCGTTATCGTTAGTTGTTGGCGTCCTAACGATTATGTCGTTCGCTGCAAGATTGAAGCAAACCAAAAATTCCACGAACCGAATTGTGAACGATTGTGAGAAAATTGGAAAATTAAATGGTTACGCACACCCATGATGATAACAATTTCAGCTTGGCAGTGTTGAAAACGAAACTGGCTCAATCAATAGCAGCCAACAAATACAAATAAACGCACAGTGAAAAGTGGTGTAAAGTAGCGAACATGATTTGTAGCATTAATTGTATATATAAAAGTAGCATTTTTATAACAACAAATAAGAATACTTAATGGCTATAATCTTGGCCAAGCACATACGTACCACTTGCGTAATCCTTTTTCACCTGCACCTTGACCGATTCCTTGTTAATGTCCGGCTCGGAAGAGGACGCTTCCAGCCCAATCCAAGCCCGAGCTTCCGGGCCAACTCGTTTGATGAGCGCCTGCAGCTCCGCTTCCTTCTCCATCAGCACCTTCCGGAAGCGGCAATTGGTCTGCTTAACGTCGCGCATTCTTTGCTCTAGTTCGCAGACCGACGAGTCACGGCGGTTCTTCGAGACGGGACGCAACGTGGCACGTACCTTTTTATCAACCACCCCGCTAGGGTTGCGTTTCAGTTCCACCAGCTAAGGGCATTTGGTAGCAAACACGTGGCAGCCAAAGTGTAACATAAAAGGAATCAAGATAAAACCAAGATAAAAGAACGCCCTTCCGGATGGACGCGTTCGAGTAACCCCCCCCTCTCTCTCTCCTTTTCTTACCTTTGGCACAAACACCAGGCAGAGTGTGGCCGTCGTGCAGAAAATGATGAACACGGATATCAGTATGAACATGGCATCCTTTCGGTCGGACAGGACGAGCGCGATAGCAGCCCCCATCACGCACATGATCACGCAGTTGTACACCGACAGGCCCACGTGTTTCGAATCGTTCAGTGCCGGTATGGACACGTGGCGGGTTTCCCATGCAAGAAAGGCACCGAAGATTAGCAGCAGCCCTTTGTACGCGTAGATGACACCGATAAAGATGGTCATTTTGCTCGACTGGCAGTATTCGTTCTCCTGCACGATGATCACGTCCTCCAGTGTCGGATGCTCCTGTTTTTTTGTAGACCAAAAAAGAACCAACCAATCAATCAATTGTACGCTAAGGAGGTAATGCCTTCGCCGATGAACCGTGCACCTACCGATGGTTCGATGTACTTCGTTTCGCGATAGAATGGATCGGCTATCTGCCAGGTGGTCATGATCGCCAGATCGATCGCCAGTAACACACCGACCACAATGAACAGCTGATAATCTTTTATCACCTTCTTGTTGAGCTTCAGGTCGGTGAAGATGGAATGCACACGCCACGTTTTGGAGAACATGGCACCGAACGCCAAACTGAAGCCGGCCATTAACAACCAGGCCCGGGCCGTGCAGATATATGGGAACGCAGCCACACTGCTCAGCCCACTGTCGAGGCCGAGAAATATTACGCTCAAGTACGTGAGGATGCAGCCAATGATGATGAGATTGTTCAAATGAGGGCTGGACATTTTAATGTACCTACAAAATGCAGACACAACAAACACGAGGCGAAATGTTTAGTTTGCTGTAACTTAAGTTACTTAAGTTGCTGCTTAAGTTGATTATGCTGGTGAGTCTGAACCGATTGTATAATAGCAAGTAGCGCGTGATTGTCGCTAATCCAGCTTACCTTTGATTGCGGAAGGTAATGTTGACGGCGAGAAATACGGTCGCCATTATAATGCCTACGCAGGAGGTGCTTGCTAACACGACGAAGATGGTGATGTTCACCTGGCTGTGTTCGATAATTCGTAGCGTGCGATCTTTGGGTGGGCTTCGGCCAACCCACTTGAGCGGATGGCCCAAGCTCAGATCCAACCGCCCGGTGAGTGAACTGTACTCGCCAATCTTTACTTCCGCACCGTTCTGGAACTGCTTCAGCAGAAAGCTCGCCTTTCGCTCGTTGTTGTAAAACCGCACCGGACCCTGCGAAGAAAAGAGACGTGCGAACACGGTGCCCCGTCAGTCAGTCAGTCAGTTAGGTCAAGTAGCATCGATGTCGAATGAAGCAGAAAAACGATACGCCAACGGAATGGAGGTGAAAACGACATAACAACGCTGCTGCGCCCAAGACAAATACGCGAGCGTTGAGAGGGGAAGGGGTCAAATGATTGCTATCGGCGAGCAATGGCGTGGCACTGAAAAGTGGCCCTCCATTTACCCGTTCGCAGAGCGATGAGTGATTGCCACTACCACTATCGATACCGCTGCCCGGCGGCCTTTTTGTAGTGCTAGACAGGTAAGGTCTGTCTGGATTCTGGCGGGCGGGCAGAAACCCGTACGTACCGTAACTCCCTCGAAGCTGGTGTTCTTGAGCGCTTCTAAAAATATGTCCTCCCAGTTCTTCATTCGATACTCGAAGTGTGTCAGGGAGTGTTCCTTGCGCTGGGACACGTACTGAATGGCGCTGGCAACGGCCCAGATACCATCGTAAGTGTAGCCGTGAAAGCGCGAATATTCGCCACCCCGTCGGCTGTTGTACTCGGTCAGATACTCGTCGGCCGTCTGGGAAGAAAACAGAGCAAAAGGGACACACGAATGCAATCAGTAGTGTACCAAAGGGTCGGCACAATCTAGCGATCGTAATTAGCGTCACGGTGCGCTCAACAGGTCGCTTCCGTTCCCGCTAACCACGAGAGCGCGGATGTTACACGTACAATGCCGGAAATGGTAATGTCCCCGCTGGTGGACAACGGCAGCAGGTCCACAAGGATCGTTGACTCGAGTGCCGTCGTGACATGGTCGACCGTGCAGTCGGTATCGTTTTCGGCCCACCACTCGTTACCGTACGTGCCCATAACAAGCCACTGGTAGGAGCGACCGAACATGTCCAGCTTGTACGCCTCGCAGAACACCCGACGGGCCCAAAACTCGTTGAAGTTGCCGTAGATGATGCGGACGTCCTTCTCGCGCAGCTTGCGCAGCGATTCCTCCACGTCGTACACGAAGCTTTGCGTCTCGACCACGTCCAAACCCATCGCGTCCAGGTCGGCGACCATGTGGTTGTGCGGCAGCGAGTAGCGCGGCTCGTTCTGGTAAATGGTGCCGATGCGCGTCCAATTGAACTCCTTGAGCAGCGCTAGCCGGGGCGCGTTGAACGCGTTCTCCGACGGTACCACGCGGAAAAAATTTGGAAACGCGTCCTTGGTGAACATCGGATGCGTGTCGGCGTAGGACAGCTGCGTCAAGTGCCAGTGCTTGCTGGCTTTGGCAATTGGATCCGTCACGTGGGTGCAGGCCGCCCCGAACAGCATCAGCTTGTGCGGTCCGGAATGCATCATGTCGAAGAACGATTTCATGCCGACGGCCGCATTGCATTCCGTATCGTTCCACCACATGTGCAGCCGGTAGTTGCGCAGGATGGTGGAGTGCTCGTTCACGTGGTCGAGCGCTAACTTCACGCTAGGCATGACACCGCGCCCGGTCTCGCCGTTCTCTACGCCCTCCCCGTACGGGAAGAAGCCCGCTATGTACACGTCCAGTCGGTGGCTGGAGCCGGGCCGCGATCCGGTCGCTCCCCGGTTGCCCACGAACACCAGCACGATTTGAGCAAATGTCAGCACCAACACTAGCGACGACGGATACATGGCCACGGGGCAGCGATTCCGGCGAGTAAGTAAATTGAGCCGCGTTTGATTTAATTTTATGATAATCTCTCCCCCGCACACTGGTCGGTCCGCGCGGCGAGTTCGTTTTGCGCGCGGCAACGTCCTGCGGTTCTGCCAAACTTGCTTTTTATTATGTTGTGGCCGATCGATTTCGGATTATGTTCGCGGATGCCGGTGGAGGTGGTTTCGTTTTATTCACTGAGTTCGTTGAATGCGACAGCGCCCTGACGTTGATGCGATGCGACGACTTGCGATGGTAAATGCGGCGGACCGAAATTCCACCAGGGTCCTTTTATTTATTTTGCTTTCGATTTTTTGCTGCTGCTGCTGCTGTTGCTGTTGCTAGTTGTGTGCGTGATTTGTTGTGCGCTTTCGTCCGCCATGCTCCCCGCGCAGGCTCGTACATTAGTGATTGGGTTTCACGCTTCCCTCCCCGGGTCCTTTATCCTGGCATGTCGCCGCGTAGCTGCTGGGTTCCGTTGCCGATTCGATGGGGTAAACAAGCAATCATCTGGCTGTTGTGGGCTGCAGGGCGAGAAAGTCGATCTGCTACATGTGCGATGAAAGCAAGAAGCAAGAAAGAAAGAAAGAAAGAAGACACACGAATTCGTTAGCACGAGTTGAATAAAGAGGAAAATGAGAGAACAGCATCGAAAAATCGGTTACGGCTCATGGCCTGGCAGTGGGGAGCGGTGTTGTTGTAGCTTAGATGGAATCTATTTCCGGATTTATGCGAGAGCGCCCGGATCTGGGGCCAATGCGTTGAAAATCATCCATCATGAACGCATAAATCTTCCCCCGACTAAATGATGAGCAGAACAGGTAACAGCAGCACCATTTATCTGTTGTTCTATGTGTGGTAAAATTGGAATGTTTTCCGTTTGGAATCGTTCATGTAACGCCTTTTTGAAGACTTTAGATGTCACCAACGAATGAAGAATGATGGAATCCATCGCGAAAGCTTAACCGTGAAATTACTAATATTTACATGCATCGAAGCAGCACAGTCATTCAAATAATACATTGAATACATTTCATGAAACGATGATAATTTACTTTTAATTTTTATACCAACACAAACAAACTAATTAGTGATATAATAACTGATCCTAAATATTTCAGGAAAACAGTATTTAATTCTTCACTTAAAATTCATATTGATAACTGCGTGCATTGTGACTGTAATATTTAACTTAATTTAAACATTTTGGTTAAACACCATCTTTAGTAAAGTAATCTAAAGTTTAGTGATGAAAACAATAGTTCTTAATAAAAATATACGTGCTACAGGTGTAATAAGAAATGGTCAAACGTTTCACGTAAAATAGCGGTCGCTTACTAACATACATAATACATTTCATTTTAACAAAAACAGCTTATTGTTTGGACGTTGAATTAGAAAAATGGGCCCAGAATCAAAAAGTAATATCAAATCCACAAATGTTCCCAACGTTCCAAAAAGTATTGATTTTACAACACGACAGCATGCTTAATACCAAGCCATACGACATGAGAACATCACGCCATTAATACAAAAAGCGTTATTTTTTTTTGGTTCCTGTGTTGTATTTCTCATATTTCCGGAAAGTAGCATCACTTGATTGAAATGAAGTTCATCAGGAATATCGCCAATATTTCAAATGCTTTCATCGAGCATCTGCAGAAAAATGTTCACGACATATGGTGCTTCCAACAGTATGGTAGTATGCTACGCTTAAGCCTGATTTCAATTTTCTATGATTGACTGTTGGTGAGTGGGTCTGCTCGTTTTTCTTTTTTTTTTATTTGCTCGCATCTTCACTGACACCGTCACGTTCCAGCGTACCATCAGCCGTCGGTTCGTTCGAAAGGATATATTGAAAATATCACACGTACGGCATGCTGTAGCACGACCATAAGCGCCACTACGTACGAGGGAATAAATATTCATCAAAGTCATGAGATGGTTGGTTTCCGTGGGAAAAAATATTAATTAAGATCCGCTAGTGTTATTGAATCTCGGAATGCATATATTCATGCAATTAACGAATGGAAACTTTTCTAAAGTACACATCCAACCACGATGTGTCGGTTATGTTACAGTTGCGTGTTATGCATACACCTTCGACAACATCGACTGAACTAATAGAAAAGCATATAATGAATCGTTAAAATGAGTTGCAAGCGATAGAAATCGTGTATATTATCATACGTATACAAATTGGAGCCTTTAGCGTGGAGGAAAGTTATTATGTTTATTATGTTATTAGTTTAGTGTTATTATGTTTTAGAGCCGGTCTCGTAGTACAGTCGTCAACTCGTACGACTTAACAACATGCCCGTCATGGGTTCAATCCCCAAATAGACTGCGCCGCCATACGTAGGACTGACTATCCTGCTATGGAGGGGAATCAATTAGTCACTGAAAGCCAAGCCCAAAAAGTGGGTACAGGCAGGCCTTGAGCGACATCGGTTGTTGAGCCAAAGAAGAAGAAGAAGTTATTATGTTTTAAATGTGTTGAATAATTGGAGGCTGTGGTATCTTAAGGTGTCTTATTTTACATTTCAGCAGTGATGGCTAAGACCGTACAGTAATTATGTTTTAATGTAGTAGGATAAAGTACTTAGGATAGCATATATTAGAAGTAATAAAGTAAATTTTCCTAGCATTATATTAACTTTAGTCTTTCACGGGAGGGCATTAAAGTTAAACATTATTCCGGATTTAATACATAAAGGGATCTTGTGTTAAAAGCACGAGTTTCCTCGTAGCGCTGTACATATCTACTATAATATATCTTTACCAAAACTATTTCTTCTTTCTTCTTCTTCTTCTACTTCTTTTGGCTCAACAATCGTTGTCGGTCAAGGCATCCCCTTACCACTTATAGGGTTGGCTTTCAGTGACTTAGGATAGTAAGTCCTACGTATGGCGGCACGATTGATTTGGGGCTTGAACCCATGATAGGCATGTTGTTAAGTCGTACGAGTTGACGACTGTACCACGAGACCGGCAGCAAAACTATTATGAAATGTAATTGATTTAATCAAATTCATTGCATCTTGGGCCTATTTTCTCTTGTTTTGTAATTGTTAACCATAGTGCTATTATAGGTACAGCAAACAGCCATGTTAGTGTGGTGGTTTTAGTCACAAAATCAACAACACCCATCCATTCTGAAAAATGTAGGATAATATTTTTGACCACTCGTACTGATAAAAAAAAAACTGAAACACTGTTTGGAAATATTGTATTATTTTACCAAACAAAGACCAATATTCTAGCAAAGGCCATTGCTGGCTGAGCGGAAATCCACGTCAAATGAAGCACATCCTTCCAGGGCTGAGTTGACTACAGTAGTTATAGGTAAGTTTTTATGTTTATTTGACTACCACCACTCTCCAGAAACACAATATGAAAACTATAATCCGTACCATCGTTATGAAGCAATTAGAAAAAATATTGTTTCGTATGTTTGTTGTGTTTAATGGTTGTGTTCCATTAATAAAGCGTACATCAATATTTACAAGTTAAAAAAATACATTTCTTGACCCATGAAATTCATTACAACCTATGTGTGCCACTACATTGCAACACTGTTCGTACATTTTTCCTACTATTTGTTTTGAAAATAGCATTCGTCTCATATTAAATACATTTCATTTAGAATACTTTTTCCCAACCCATTGGATTATATTAACAGCTGTATAGTGTCTCATATAGCTAGGCCAGCGATCAGCAAAGTGCGGCTCACGAGCCGCATGTGGACTAGAGGTGTGCTAAAGGAACCAGAACCATACGGTTCATTCAGTTCACCTTAAAATATGAATAAACCGGGTCACAATAATACAACGCTAAGGTTCTTTTGATAAATTGAAATAAAATAAAATTTAAATAATGCGTGAATGCAATCCTGATTCTTTTGAAAACAAATTATAGAAACAACTTTCAACATTGGCACATTTACATGCAATTCCAGAAACAGTCGATTTTAAACTGCGCAATGCGTTCTAGCGTCATGTAACAAATGCCAATTTTACAGAGCTACCAATTAATCTGTAGTTCTATCGATTTTCTAGTAGTGTACCGATTCGCAGGTATTAGTATTTGTAAATGAACGAATGAATCGAGATCACTTCACGTTCATTGTGGTGAACGACTTGGTTCAATAACGTTCAGTTACTAGAACCGAAATGCCCACCTCTAATGTGGACCTTTGATTTCGAGATGGCGGCGCTTATCCGTTTATATATTAAATATAAATTCCACATTTATTTTACTCTTGCTTTATCTATTTGGCTCTTATATATGGAATTCTCTTCTATATCGATAGGCACTCTGCGATCATTTTTGTACAATATGGCTCTTTTAGCCGCAAAGTTTGTCGATCCATGAGCTAGGCTGACCAGATGAGGTTGATGAAACGACACTTTTCCTCCTGGCAATAGTTTTATATGAAATAAAGCATAGTATCGTAACTTTTTTGTCTATGTGAAATTCAAAATTAAAGAAATGCTCAATGCTAACCGATCGGTCGATCTTAATTTTACATCGGCATCGAAAAACGTACCAGAATCACAAATGTTATCGCTCGTTACGCGAGATTTTATTCGTTTACAGTGGTATTTGTTGAGCATTTAGATTTGCTCGTTATGTAAAAAAAACTCTTCATAAGGGGTACTCGTTATGAAGGAATCGCCGGGTTATAAGCAAAAGAAGTTATGTGTATTGTACCTGTGTGTGCCGATTCGATGTTTCATTTTACTCTCAGCAGTTAATTAAAAGTTAATAGGACTTCTCATATCGAGATGCAACATGTACTGTGCAGTTTTATGGCTAATAAACATTTGGTTCCTCCGGTAAGATCGTAGCAAACGGTAAGTGTTTCGTAGTTACGGAATGGCAAACAATTAAAAAGTCTATCAATGTTTCTGAATACAGGGTGGACTCAAATGACTTCTTCTTATGTCTCCATGAGTGATTGGGCGCAGGAAATTGGAGGATTAAAATATTCTTTTTATAAAACTCGTCTTCTTTTCCGTGTTAACTATTAGGGGAAGGTAGGTAAAGACGGACACTGTGGGTAAGATGAACACTTCTCATAAATGCATGAAAAAGGTAATTTTCGAGTAATTCAACAATGTAGAATCCAAACTGAAGGTAAAACAACACATTTGAGAACATTGTTGGCATAATATATGCTAAATTGGTTAAATCCACGAACAAAATAAATTTTCAATCGTGTGCATCCTTGTGGATCTAATTTGACTACTGCGGATCTTAAGCTCTACAACTTGTATTATTTATACTTTCGGAAGAATCACATGACTGAGTTGTCGTGATTATTAAGCAAAAAACTGGCCAAACAATGAGGATGAAAGTAATAAAAAATCTCATTTTCTGGTGGTATATGCATCCTGACACCAAAGTGGGAAAGACGGACACTTTGTTGTAGGTAAAGATGGGCACCGAATTTATTGATTTATTTGACTTCTTATAGCATTTGGTGATTAATAGATATCTTCAAATACCTTAAATAAAGGTATTTAGAAGATATAAACCATCCAGCAACTAGAGAAGGCATTTAAATATACGAGAAACGACTCACCAGTAGCCAAATAGTAGCCATTCGTTATGCTATTACTCGCTCGACGCTGATGAGGCGCTTTACAAAATCCAATATCTTGCTTCGTCTTGGACAACTTTAAGCAATAAAAAGATGAGGCATTGATACGACATCGTTTTAGCAACAGGAATAGATGAAAAATTCTATGGGATTACAAATATCAAATGTTGAATTTTGACATGGTGGAAAACGGCTTAAACTACTAACAAGTCCCTTAAAAAATACTAGAGTCGTGGACTTTTCGAGGAGTAATTTCCTAAAGGGAAGTTCTAGACTGTTGTTCAGTAAGCTGGTGCAACGTAAGCTGTTGGTGCCCGATATTTCAATAATGCTTTAGATTCTGAATTCTTCGAGGTGTTAGAAGTTACGCTTACAATTTCTAAATTCACGGCTGAATGAATCGTCGTTGCAATTGGCCAAGAATTGGTTTATAAACGTACCAGGACGAGGAAAGCGATAGAATTTGTTAAAATACTATAAACCTCTTCCATTTCGAACGTTTTTTATAGGTGTCTATCTTACTCTTCATGACGTCCATCACGTCCATCTTTCCCCTATCAGGTGTCCGTCTTACCTGAACATTTCAAAACTGCACGAAAAAAATCATGTTTTCCATTCATAAAAAACGCAAAAATCGATGGAAACTTAAAAGTTTCAACACATTTTCTAATAAAAGATGAGTGTAAGATAATGTATGCACATTTTCATGGTCGTTACACTTATATATCCCTAGATTTTAATCATTTCCCTTAACGTGTCCGTCTTTACTTACCTTCCCTTACCCATGTGTTTGTGAAAACTTTTTCATGAAACTGTCAAAAGCGAGATGAAAATAGCAACCTAACAACGGGCTTTGCATCGATCTGTTCTCTTTCAAATACCTTGATATACAGCCACTTTCCCTAACTCGATCGATTTCGGAAGCAATTGTAGCGATTGTCAAAATGACTTTAAATTGTGGTTTCCTTGTATATTTTTTGAACAATTTGCCATATTGTACGCTAAACTGAGCAGGATACTCATGAAATAAATTAAAGCAACCGATGTATGTAGGCAACGGCAACTATCCTTCCTCTTCGATCGAGTTTGGGAAAGTGGCTGATAGACTTTGAGTATGACTAATGTTGTTCTGTTTCTCAGAAGACTCTAATGCCCTTTCGTAGATATATCCGACAAGTGCATAACATTTCAATTTTTATTTAATTAAATAAAACTAAATGACGTTACGTTTTTAATTGTCAAGTTTTTTTTTAAATTCAAAGTTTAATAGTTGGTATAAAAACGTAAAGATTTAAATATGCCTTAAAAACCAAAATAGCACAGATTTATATGAATATATAGGGCAGTACCATGGTATGGCCGTAAACTCGCACGACGTAACAACATAGTCCCGTGGCCAAGTTTCGTTACGCCAATAAGAAGCACAAATCCAATAGTTGGCATGCAGTCGAAGATCAACCCAACGTCTTTAAAAAAGAACAGGTCGATGCATAGCCCTTTGCTAGGTTGCCATTTTCAGTTCGCTTTCGACCGTTTCAAGAAAAATGTGTTTTAAAACAAACGAGCAATAGCCAAGGCAAAAAAGAAAACGAATTTACTGGTAGGAAGATTCTAATGTTTCAATTTCTAACTGTCAATCACTCATAGTTTAAAAAGCATAAGTAATTGCAGTATATTCTGTATCCAGAACCTCTTATCCTTTTCCTTGTTTCCCATTCTGTGACCACGAATTTGTACCATTTGCAACGGTGCTGCGACGGATGAGCCCAAAATATTATTAGACTTATAGTAGCACATAAAATGTTCTTACTGCATGGGAGAAGTCATTTTGACTTTCAATGAAATATCGAATGCTGAGTGCAAAACATCGAATTGGCACATACAAGTGCATTATGCATACCATCCTATGCAACCCGACGACGAAAGCCATTAAACATAAAGCTACTCTATTTAGTTGTTTAAAAAGTGTTCGAAATAGTGAGGGGTGAGGGTTCTCATTAGCACCATAACAACGACCCAGAAATAAAAACAATATTTAATTCAACTGTCAAAATTTTCCCACGGCTATTTTTGGTTGGACCTTGGGGTTCTGACTGTTATTTAATTTTTCTGTTCAAACGCAAACATTTTGTCAAGACAATATTGTAAGCAGTTTGAAACGTTAATTTACAATTTGATGAAAGAAATATAACTCCATTTTAGCTCAATACAGAGTTTCCTACGATTTATTGGTCAGTTCCGATTCATCGTTTCCTATAGATTTTTGGTTCGTTCCCATAATTTATTGGTATCGTCCGATTGAACATCAATACAATATAACCAAAAAATTCTGGGAATCGGCTAAAAAACCGTCTTAAACCGTGTAAAGTAAAACAGAAAGTTTTTCAGATTTGTTTGTACACAATTGTTAAAAATCAATAGGCAGAAACCAACTTACAATCAATTATGAAGTACAGTCTGTTCCCGAGTTACGCGGTTTCTGCGTTCCCGGCGAATCCGTGTAACTCGAATATCCGCGTAAGTCGAATTTCACATTTTTTGAATAAAATACTATTCATTAATCAGAGTTTTTGATTTTAATTAGTACTTTTATACACTTTATCATTTATTTGATATGATTTGTGCGAAAAATTCTAATATTGGGGCCCTTTCCGTTTGAAGTTCGTAGGCTGAAATTTCAGCCTGTCAGCTGTTTGCATTGTATAGCAGTTTTCGAGCAGCTATCTAAGCGTGTATAATATACAGGTGGGCTTATCCCAAGGTGTATGAATGTAGAAGGCTGATTTTTATCGCTTCTGCTTCTGAATGAAGATTTTAAGAGTGTTTTGAGTATTCGTCAAGCCTCCAGAAAGCTCATTGGAGCAAAACTTTTTCACTCGTTCTGTCAAAAAGTGATGTTCAACATTGGTTATAAAAAAATTCTATGAGACCACCTGGACCACATACACTTTGATTCCAGATTCCACCACCTGATCTCTTTAATGCACCTTGGGATAAATGTAAACAACACCGTGTTTTCAAGCAGGTACTCGAATCTAATTCTAGCTTTGATGCTAGAATAATCTAGACTGAAAATTGCAGGCTAGTTTTTTGTGTGGTTTTGTATGGAGTGTTTACATGATTTCAGCCTCCAACTGTCAAACTCCATACAAAAAACTAACTAGAATCGTGAAGGCCCCCATTTCTGGCTTTTAAGCGGTTTCAATATGTTAGCAAAAATGCAATTCATACTGAGTAGTAGTAGTATTTGTTTATTGAATAATTACATTATTGCGCGTATCGCATTTTTCCTACAATTTATAATGGGTCCGTCATTTTAGACTCTCCTCATTGTTCTTTAATATTCGTTATATATAACATTGTTGGAGTTCTATTTTGATAATTCTAGGAATGGTTTTTTGGGTGATAGTGGGAAAATTATCACAAAAACCCACTGAAAAGTTTTATGTAAGAGCTAACCTATAACTATTTATGGCCTAAAGTAACCTATCTAATCCTACGTAATATCTATATCTTACTAACTAACTAAGAATCATAGCACTAGCTGTTGTAATAAGCTTTTGGAACTATTACGGCACTTGTTTGTATAATTGTTGTATAGCTTTTCAATATAGACGTTTATGTATTCAGTGTTTAGCCTACTCAATTCATACTGAACTTGAAGCAAATTGTACTGATTTGACATTTGATCTGTCAAATTTAGAAAACCGCGTATCTCCGAATCCGCGTAAGTCGAGAACCGCGTAACTCGGGAACAGACTGTATGCAACCCGAATGATTACTTTATTTTCACATACAGATTGAATTAAAATTGCTGTATTAAGCCACCAACTGGGCTAATGTACGATTTAAATTAGCAACTCTTATCCTGGCCCTGTCATGAACAAAGCATACAAATACTTTAGAAAATGCCAATAGTTTCCAAACTGCTACATAAATTTACCCGTACAATATAGTTTAAAAATATGGCTCTAGAATAGAACTCAAGAGCAGTGGGTGAGTTTTAGTTCGTGAATATTTTCAACATACGATTGAGTAGAAGAGTAAAAATCACATCGTATACGATGTGACGCAAATTTGATGACAGGTCATATATAATGCATTATCTTTGCTGTTGCTCAATCTAACCCAAGCTTCGGCCGTTGTTATGAAGCTTTCAGCGGTGGACCGGAAAATATGTCCTGCCACAAAACCTCTAAAAAACCCAGCAACCAATTCGCTAGCCGTGTTTTGTATTTTTTTAACCAAAAATATCGTACACTACAATACACCGAGAATGAGCACGGTCAAATGTCGAGCGAGTAGTTTAAAAAAAGCTAACAAAACAAATCCTGCAAAAATAACTCAGCAAAATCCCAACCGCTGGGCAATAACAAATGACGCCGGTCTCCAAACTACCTCATCATCTTTGCGCAGTGGCCTAATGAAGCTGACCGGGGGCCATTCCATCCGGACGGAACGCTTGATGTAAGAAGAAGAACAATCGCGCGGAGATGCTTTTGGCCTGTTCGAATTGCTTCGTTTCCGCAACGCGTTTTCCATCGAGAGTTCGTTTTATGTAATTTTAGTTTCGATTTATTGCTTTGAACGGTTCTCCAATCCAAAACCACCGGTATCGAATGCTGCCCAAATCGATTTCCGGAGAGGGTGAGACAAAACCCCGAGCAGAAAAAAAAACCCGCAGTTAGCCGGGAAGGAAGGAAACGGTAACGGTACGTTATTCGACGGTTCGCTTCAAAATGTGGGCTACGTGGGGGAGCTTTGTTGAACAAGTTGCATTGGTTTGGGGCTGGACGGTGGAGAGGTTTGTTATTTTGTTCTGTTTTCGTTTAACCATCAGGCGAGCTTTCGTCATGAATACACACGAAACTTACCAACAGATTTGCATTCGTCCCGGTTTTTTTGGCGAGCGTGCGCATTCGTTTAACGGCTTTTTTGCATGTGTCAAATGATTTCTATTCCAACGTAATCAGTGGTGTTTTTCCCTACACACTGTACAGTAGAACAAGTTATGCTTCGTTCAAAGTGTCTTTGATTTGATTTATGACGTTGGTAGCAGAGCAAGGAGGAGACAAACATAAAACGCCATCACGGAAAGTGTATGCAATTTCGAGCACCTCGGTTCGATCGACCTAACATAAAACGGGAAAAATACACCGACTGGAGCATGGCTGCAATAGATGGAAAAGAACTGTTGCATCAATCAAACAACGGTGGAGGGCAACAGGCAAAGCGAAATTTCACATCCCTTTTTGTGAGCTCCACAGATTCCCGGGCTCTTTTTTTCAATCGCTGTCGCTGTGGACGCTGTGAACTGTCGGTCCGGGTGAATGTTTAATTGCGAGAAAGTAATTCACATTCAAACATCGCCGTTTAGCTGCTATCCGCTGGACGGAACTGTAAACTAAGGTTACTATTCTTGACAGCTCCATGTGATGGTGCGAACGAAACGAAACCGGCACGGCATGGGTTCTAAATCAAAGAACAAAAGAAGAAGAGAAAAAACATAACTACAAACAAATAAAGCAAAAAGGAAATCAAACTGCTGACTTGGGATTGTTCAACCGTCGCGTGGGTCAAAAATGGAATTTGACATATCGTTTAGCGAGTAAAGAGGCAAAAGGTGAAAAAGAAGAAAATAGAACGGTGCTCCTAGCGTTTTCATCAAGCTGGAAACGCACACACACATACACACACACAAAAGAAACTTAACCGAGCCGAGCACCGGAAAGTGCCAGGCCAATCCGAGAAGGACAGCAAGCTGCCACAACCGATCGACTCCAAAACCCGGAGCCCTTGCCATTCTTCTCTCAAAACAAACTGGTGCCGCCGTGAACAGTGCTTCACTCGGCCACCATTTCAATGGGGATGTTCGGGGACTTACAATGGCAAAGGTCGCTCATATTTTAAGTTAGAAAACACCCGTCCCAGTCGAAAATGGGCCATACAAGGGTACAAATACGTTTGGGTACTGGCGCAGCCGGCGGCACTGACAGGGAAAGGTATTTTGAATCTTCTACCAATTTCGTGCGCACAAAAAAACATTCCACTTCGGAGTTACACATTTGATGGCGCGGCAAAGGTGGGCACGCAGGGCAAATGATAATAAATTTCATAAACACACCAGCGCCCTTGAAGCGAGGGAGAAAAGCAGATACTTCCGCAGAGGGGCAAAAGGGGCAAGCTCAGTCCTCGTTCAAGGTTTATGCTCTTCGCACAGCGTTAGCCAGTTATTAGCATTATTATTGTTTGCTCTTCCGCAGTCCACTTACGAAGGCGTGCGGAAGGCTCGGTGGCTTTCACGCCGAATTGCCATTTTATAGAGGAATACCCTCGATGATAAGCAGAGAGCAGCAATACTGAGAGGAATAAAAAAAAAGGACAAACGAAACAACAGCCGTCGAAAGACACACGGACAAACATACGGGGGCCATTCGTTTGGCATTTCCGTTTCTTTGCAATTACACACCCTGCTAGCGGCCGATCCGGAGGACGACAGGAAGGACCAAACAATTTCACTGCCAAACCGTTGCCATTCATTCGCACTCGTGCACTACCGTCGGTCTGTGCGACGTTCGCAAGGGAATCGCAGCGGTTGCGCAACTAAACCAAAACGATGTACAGTTACCCAACAGGACCACCGCCCGTTTCCGATTGGTCGTTGGAACGGCAGAAAATCGTTTGCGCAAGGAGTCACTAACTCAATCTGCACACAAACATAGCCGGCGAATGGGACATGGTCGTCGGGAAGACGGGGTCTGTCCTATTTATAAAAGGTTTTGCCATATTTATTTACAACGGCCCCATCGCCTGCTCGAGCGGCCACAACGACTGATTCACGAGCATGTTTGATCGCCTGCAAATAGCACACACACACACACGACCGAGGCGGATGATTCTTGTGTGGATGGTTCTACCTGTGCACCGGTGTAGTAGAGAAGTGGCAACCACCATCGCCGTGTGCGCCTGACAAATTATGCATTTTCAATCGGAAGGACAAGCTGTCATCGAGCCGGAACAAGAATTCAATCGGATGAAACAGGTAAGGCTGCCGGAGCAGCAGAGCAGGAAAAACTCACTCGCGGAAAAGCGAACCCCGGAAGAGCTCGTGATGGTGTAGAAAAAGCACAATATCCGCCATTAGCAATGCCAGCGAGACACACGATTCATGGTGGGCAACATGGATGGTTCAAACGAACCAATGAAAATGTTGCCCCTTCCACTCCCTCCCCCTCCCCTCACCACCTCCTGGCATGGTAACCTCTCTCGTGGGGCATTACCATCCGATCCAGAGTGTGGTTTGAACATTGCACAACGAAGCCAATGCAATATGAATGATTGAAGCGCAAAAATGGTTCCTCGTATTACGGCAGGAAGTAGTCATCCATTTCCCGACTGTACCATTGTGAAGTGCTGGGACCTACACTGAGGCCCAGTTCAAAGCGATGCAGGGCAAGAGTATCAAGGATCCCTTATCAGCAATCGAGTTGAAGCTCTGATTTTGCGGCTTGCTCTGCCACCTTGTACATGACATGCCTGGAAGATGCCAGCATGCCGCCAAGGGGTGCCTATACCATCACCTGGTAGGTAAGTAAATGATCCAGAAAATTGATACGCCAATCTCTTCGCCGCACCTTTACAACGCATAATCTTCACAGGACGACGCATCTGTTGGGACCGTTTGGTCTATCTGCTCTCGATTGGGAGCTTACGTTGGCTTCTTGGGCTTCCTTCACCGACAGAGGTGCACCCCCTACGAGTATTCAATTGGCTCGCCTCGCGGCCATGTTGAGCCCACCCGCTCTTCGATCGCTCGGCACACGCAAGACGACCGAGGCCACCGATTTTATGGAAATCGTGAGGCAATCGTGAATATGAAATATCATTACACTCAGCATGGGCGAACCACTCACTTTGGCTGAAATAATTCAGTTAGGAGTAAGAACGTGCACGCCTGTGCTGCCTCCGCAACACCATACTATAGAATACAGCGAGAATTGCTCGGGAGCAAAAGAATGTGCGAAAAAAGCTAGCAAAAGGGAGGCAATGGAAGATCCTTAGCTGGAAAAAGTTGATTGCCGTTATGGTGCTGCCGAGCAGGCACTTCGGGCGAGCTAGTTTGCGATGACCTTATTCCTGCCTTATTCTTAAGCGACGGTGCAACGGGGTAGTGGCATTTGGGGCAACCGCGGACGAGTCTGAGCGGCAATGGGACTGGGAGTAATGATAAAAATAGTAATAATGGTAATCATAACACTACTCCTGATATAAAGAAAACAGCCGAACCATGGCCAGAGTTGCATGAAATATTCGCAAGCACAAACGAACACGTCCCCGAACCCTCCGAGCCGCGGCTCCACCGGTTTTGAGCACGTTTTTACATAACGTCTATAGATCTCAGCCCTGGGAAACTGCCAACATTGGAGGCTGCGGTTCACCGGCGAGCGCGAGAAGACTGGTATGAAGTGCCGTTGTCGGTTGCCTTGCACGGATATACCAAGGATGTGCCGCACCACCTGATCTAGGCTCATCTTCGCGCAAAGCTTGTTTTTCGTCTTACCAAACCCGTCTGCCTTTCCAACGAGGCCAACTGTCTTAAATGTATATGTGTGTTTTTGAGTGTGTGTGTGTGTGTGTGTGTATGTGTGTGTGTGAGAGAGAGAGGGTGTGTGTATGTGTGTTTGTGTGTGTTAGAGATGGAATGAAAAGTAAAACGGTGCAGGAAAAAAGATTTTCCATCCCACGCGCGGAAGGAAAGAGATGAAATAAACAAAGTTGTTGAGCAATGACGGAGAAACCTGATGTATAAATTGACGGTTAAGATTGGAGGGCAGGATCGTTGCGCCGGACCTGGCAGGTGAGCGGACAGGTTGTTTATATCGAGCGGAAAAAGCGCCACCGGTGGTACGTGTTACCAGCCTTTGCGCTTCGGTGAGTTGTGCGTGCTTTTTTAGCCGCCGCCAGCCGCAGCTCCCATTCCGCTCCCGCATCCCTTGTGCTTGGGCAGGATGTGAGGAGCAATTCTTATGCTGCTGCTTAAATATTCATGAGCGTAATAATTCGACTTCGTCAGAGTCGGAATTGAAAATGAAGATAAATGCAGACAGAACCGCTGCTGGTTCCATAACCGCACTACTGCCACTTCCGAAGCAGAAAAACTCACACAAAAAAAAAACTGGTTGACTGGTCGACTGGTGAGCGCAAGCATCGCACAGGCAGAAGAAGACCCGAAGTGGCCGAAGCAACGGGTAGGTGATCTGCAGAAGAGATGGATTGGGTATATTTACCTACCGGTTACGTATAGCTGCTTGCATTGCAGCAACAGCAAATGTGGTTCCTGCTCCTGCTGCTGCTGCTGCTGCTGCTGTTAAGTACCGGTAGTATCGGATGTGGCCTAACCAGGATGCGGATGTGGATGTAACGAGGTACAAAAAACGAACCGAGACCGAATGAAATCAAGGCAGGGAGTGATTTGGAGTTTGCAACCCCGGCGCAGTTAGGTGAATTGAGAGAACGGGACCGAAAACAACAAAACCACCATCAGCTAAAGTGCAGGCATGAGTTACAATAGCATCGTGTGACGTAAGTAGATGTTATATCAACTATAGTATAATATTCATTGAGAGAGAGAGAGAGAGAAGGAGGGAGGGAGAGAGAGAGAGAGAGAGAGAGAGAGAGAGAGAGGGGGGGACAGAAAAAGATAAAAATATAATGACAAAAAATAGAGGACAAACAGTGGGAGAGACGAAAAGAAACCTCAACAGAATGATAAGGAGGGAGAGAAATTCAAATAAAAAAGCAAATTGCCAAAGAAACCCTTAGCAATGCGGGTCAACGGAGAATAAAGGGAGCAGAAGAAATCATGCTGTAAGTGTTTAACGACATTTTCCAAGCTGGTAGGTTCACTCTGCTAATATAAGCTATGAAAAATGATAACAAATAAAACTAAGAATTAGGGGAAGAGTGTCCAAACATACAAAACGATATCCCTGTGACCCATCGCTAAAGAATTACAATAAGAGCTACAAGAAGAAGCTCTATGCTGGATATCCTAGGGTGTATATTGGACACTTGGGCTTGGCAGCTGGGAATTGAGTTAGTGGCCTGATTGCCAGTTGTGCACGAGAATTTCTCGTTCTAGCTTTTATTAAAACTAACCTCGAGACACATGAGCTTCCGACGACCAAAGAATAGCCTGTGTGTTAGCGACTCGGCAGGCTCGATAATTCGTGGTGCTAAACGACTCTTAGCTGAACGTTTCCGGGTAGCGAAGAAACGGAATGGACGGGCACACGACGCTTTACTACGAAAGTGGTTCATGTTTGGGGTAATCATTTCTAATTTGCGATCAACGAAGTTGAATAGTTTTGCGGTTTGACCCGCAGCTAACTGCATTATCGAGGTAGTGCGGGCGCTCTACGCCGTTGTCCATTAGTGCGAGCATGGATCGATAATTGCTGTCCTTCGTTTCGGGCTGCTGGACAAACACTAGCCACTTTACGAGCGTTTTCCGTCCCCCCTCTCCACCCTACGAATAGCTCGGATAGCTCGGAGGGAAAAGTTTAACAACTTTTAGGCTTAAAAGGCTACCACAGCGACAGATGAACGGCAGCGAGGCAAAGACATTACACTCATATGTGCTACACCGTATTGATTTTTTGTCTGTAGGTCTTTTACAGTTTCCCTTACATGTAGGTTGTGCTTGCGATCATCACATGTCAGATACTACAAATAGCCTAAAACCTTCCAATGTCGCAACTCAATACCACTCAGTAGCACGAAATCGAAACCAACCTGTAGGGGTTGTAAGCTCAGGCCGCTCGATTTTTCTTGCCCGGGTACAATGAATGGCAATGAATAATAGCGCAGCTTCCGTTAGTTTCTTCGTTGTCGCCAAAAATGGAACTCAAACCGGTCGAAGCGATGGATGCAAGATAGCAGTGCTGGGCAAGGAACATGCTAGATAAAAGCTCGCTCTGGCATTAATATTTCGTCTATAATATACAGCACAGAACACGTGTACTTTGGCGGTAGGGATCCATCAATGCCACGGTGCAATCATCGGAGCTTCCTGCTTGACAGAAGGCTCCCATCGGAGAGTGTCTTTATCGTGAAGCAAGGACGCAAAGAACCAGCCGGTTTAGGTTACAGTGCACGGCTGGGTATGAATCAATTATACGACTAGCTCTCGAATTCATCTAGTCAAGCATTCTCCGAGGCCCGGAGCAGCGTGCGGGCCGATACATAATTCATCACCGAGCGTGAATAGATTGTTATTAGATGTAAAGGGAGCGCAGCATTGCTATGGGTTGGGAGTATGCTTTTGAAAATTGTAAACTCGTATCGTGTTGCTCCGTAGGGTTTCTTCGTTTACCAATGAGACACTTGCCAGGGCTGGGCCCCAACTCGAGCAAATCGTCTAATTTATATCGTTGTTACAGTGCCCTGTTAAACAAATTCAGTACATTCCATTCGAATGCTGCTTTTTTAAATCTAAAATTGTTTCGCAAGGGTGGCTGTAAAGTCACCACACTGGGTGTGTGCGAGCGGTTCTATATGCCTCATTAAGAATTCTTTCTAGATGGAAACTTTTGTTTCGGTATGTGTTGGGATAAACAGGGCGATTCAACGCGCACAAACCCACAACCCGCAGGCCGTCCTTTTCACATCACTAGCTAGGGTAGCTGGAGCGCATGTGTGCACAATATGTGGGACGGGAAAAAACCACATACACACAGAGCAGTTCTAGCGTGCAGGCAAGGGTGGATTCTGTGAGAAAATGTCTCATCTGTTGTCGTTGGCTTTCCTATCGTCGTGGGTTGCCCGAGCTACGAGCTACTAAAATAAACCGTAGGTGGGGCTTGCCTTCCCTCCCCCCTCCCCCCCCCCCCAAAACCCTTTTCCTCCAATTCCAGTCGGCGACGCTCAACTTGCTACCCAGTTTACAGCAACCCCAATAAAGCTTTGAAAGTTTCGCACTAATTCTAGGAAGTCCCTGTTAATCGACCGTTTTCGATGGGAAACAAAATTAACGAAGCAAATTTGTTGCTTTGTCGCGTCGCACCACACCACGCCTGTGCCCAATTACTAACCATCCAATCAAGCTTTTGTCGATCACTTGCTAAATGTGTGCGAGGAAGGCATACAAGCATTTCGGCAGCCCATTGCGAACCAGCTGCGTTGGAATGCGGTACTACATTGAACCCCAAAGCGATGGCCAACAGCTTTTGTGCTCAGCAGTGAGTATGCTGGGATAAAAGCATGTGGGGTAGCTAAAAACAACATTGAGGGTAAAGTGTATGTTTGTGTATGTGGCATAGATTGGGCAGGTCCTAGGGAAATCAAGCTTCCGAAAGGACAGGTGGAGATCAACACTCCTGAGGATACACAGAGGTTCTGTGTATCCCGTGTACACCCTTCAAGCTTGCTAAGCCATTTCCCTACGAATGTATACTGTTTGGCACATATGTTCGCATACATGGGACACGCTGTTGTAAGAGAATCGTAAAGCAACAAATCCTATAATTCAAGCAATCCAGTGATATTTGCACTTATAATTATAACTTAATAAATGTGTTGAAATGCAAATGTTTGAAAATTTTAGATTGTTGATTTCGGCATTGTTTTTTTTTTATAAATAAACCAAACAGAGAATGAAAGAACCATGTTTGTCCAGAGGTGGTGTGTAGATTGTGTTGAAAATAGTTTATACAGTGAGTCCTATTGAACCCATCCAGTGATTTGTCTGAGTCTCACCCAAACAAGTATAGCGCTTTTGTAGTGATTTGCCTAGGTGTGTCTTAGTTTTAGTGTAGTTTTTTGCTTCATTTTTCGTTGTGCGCGGCAGTGGTTGTTGGATACATTTGTTGTTCATTTCTAGCAAACGCTACATTGATTTTTACATGAAATTAGAATTTTTTATTGAGGGGGAACGGTTCAATTTTTTAGTTTTTATTTTCAAAGTCATCTTTGCTAAAAACGTGAATATTTCTGCATTTTATGTAACTCAAATAAAAAATTGACTAGGAAAAATTAAAAAAAAAAACATATAGTAAACGCTCAATAAAACTTTATACCAAACCAATAAATAAAATAAACAAATAAAACTGTCGTAAAAACACAACTGCATTTTGCATGTTTTCTGATTTTTGAGATTAAAACAAAAGCAGGCAGGTGTTTTACATTTACTATACTATACAAGAAAGCCCTTTGCACACACTCTGCAGTTAGTATACCACGAACACTACAATCGGGCTCAAGACTAGCATACATGGGACACGCTGTTGTAAGAGAATCGTAAAGCAACAAATCCTATAATTCAAGCAATCCAGTGATATTTGCACTTATAATTATAACTTAATAAATGTGTTGAAATGCAAATGTTTGAAAATTTTAGATTGTTGATTTCGGCATTGTTTTTTTTTTATAAATAAACCAAACAGAGAATGAAAGAACCATGTTTGTCCAGAGGTGGTGTGTAGATTGTGTTGAAAATAGTTTATACAGTGAGTCCTATTGAACCCATCCAGTGATTTGTCTGAGTCTCACCCAAACAAGTATAGCGCTTTTGTAGTGATTTGCCTAGGTGTGTCTTAGTTTTAGTGTAGTTTTTTGCTTCATTTTTCGTTGTGCGCGGCAGTGGTTGTTGGATACATTTGTTGTTCATTTCTAGCAAACGCTACATTGATTTTTACATGAAATTAGAATTTTTTATTGAGGGGGAACGGTTCAATTTTTTAGTTTTTATTTTCAAAGTCATCTTTGCTAAAAACGTGAATATTTCTGCATTTTATGTAACTCAAATAAAAAATTGACTAGGAAAAATTAAAAAAAAACATATAGTAAACGCTCAATAAAACTTTATACCAAACCAATAAATAAAATAAACAAATAAAACTGTCGTAAAAACACAACTGCATTTTGCATGTTTTCTGATTTTTGAGATTAAAACAAAAGCAGGCAGGTGTTTTACATTTACTATACTATACAAGAAAGCCCTTTGCACACACTCTGCAGTTAGTATACCACGAACACTACTAGAGACCACTCAAGACTAGAAAGAAACTTTATTATTTTATTATGTTTTTATTTTTCGTGAAAGTAATGTTAGTTCGGTTGATAACTATCGTATTAGGGTAACTGTACCAGTATTGGGCAAGTTAGTGCAGCAGATTCACAAAAACTGCTCGTACGCTTACAATTTTTATTATTTTCCATAAAAATGATGTTATTCTGAATGTTAAACTATCGTTTTATGTTGTGGTATTTTCTTGTCAATTTATATGTATTTTTTAGATAAATTCGTGAAAATGCAAACACTGTTTTTGTTTCCATTTTCGGCAGTTTCTTCCTATTTTCGGCTTCCCGAATACGTGTCGGAAAATGCTTTAATCATTGCAAATAGTACTACAAAAATCTTTAAAACAGTTTAACTCTTTCACTTCCCTTAGATTTGTGTTAAAAATCACTTTAGTTATTAGTTTTATTGAATTTTAATTTTTGATTTTATGTTGCCTGTTTTGGTAATTTTGCTGGAAGTTTTTACTCTGATTTAATTTTTACTGTTTTTTTTCTCAAACATTTAGGGGAAGGTAGGTAAACGGACATTGCGGGTAAGATGGACACTTCTCATAAATGGTCATTTTCGAAAAATTCAATAAAGCAGCATCAAAACTTAAAGTAAAACAACTCATTTGAGAACATTTTCGGCATAATATAAGCAAAATTGGTTAAATTGGCATTTTCTGCACAAAACCTTGTGTAATTATACATTTCCTTCTCATGTACGTGGCATGGAGTAGTTTTTTTTAGTAATTCATCACTTAAACACGAACACAATCAGGAATCTAGTCTCTTAGCTTTTGTTCTCTTGAGCTGCACATGATTTCGTTCTAATTTTGGGCACTGAACTTGTTATAATCGATAATTGCATTATAATTCTATCTTTTTTATATTCGTCGACTTTTTGAAGTACAAAATTATGAATAAACGTCGTAAAAATGACCGAAAATGCATTCAAACCACTGCATGCACAACAACTAAAACCTCAATGCATGCAGTGAATAAACCATTTAAGCTTTCTCATCCAGCTGATAAAACTTTCCCACGCTTTTTGATCAAATGTTCTGGATGACTCAACCTCTGTATTAAATAGACTTTGATATAGACCAGGGGCCTCCAAACTTTTCAGCTCGCGGGCCGCATTGCTTCAAAAATAACTATATTGAACGTTTAAATCTCGTTTTTACAACAAAATACTAACGATACTAATACAGTTTCGTGTTCGTGTCGTCCAATTCATACTACAGGAGGACGGTCTAGGTGGGATTCAATCTCCTCCGACCTAGTTGGTCGAACCCTCTATCGAGTAGCGCCAACCAAATATTCCGCCCCTTAGATTATGTTGGGTTCTATGACTTCAAGGGGGTTTCTTTGAAGACAAGAATAGAATTTGATTTTAAGATTAGAATAGGACTTAAAGTAATTTATGCGATGACACATTATGTCCACAGTTTTCTCGCATGTAGAAATGAGGCCAGGTTGTATGAGTTTGTCAACTCTAGTTAAACCATTTTCCAATGAGTTATACGGAGCCTAAATTGACCAAACCAAACTGTATGTATGTAAAACATGAATTACGTATATTCTGAAATGGCAAGTGACCCTAATTGTTTATGAAAACTAAATTATGAAGTCAAATGTATATTCGTCCATATGATCATAGAAGTGCTTTGTTTGACTTCAAATTACATTTATTTGTTTGACTACAAATTATAATGTTTTCAAAATTTAGGCCTAAATATGACATACAAATCAAGCAAATCTTTTTTTATTTTTAGATTCTTTTATAAAATTATCCAATTTTAACTTGTATTTGGTGTAACGACTTACGCGACCTATGCTGGCTTTCGATACTTATCAGTATTAAGTAGCCGGATAGTCACTCCTTGCTACGGAAGAACGGTTCATATGGGGCTTGAACCCATGAACATGTAGCGGCCAATTCCAGCTATTTCCATCAAATTAGTAAACCACTGTTTAATTCCTGTAACCAATTCAACTGAACAATGTGGTTGTTTTTCATGAAAAAATACTTCAATTTAACTGTTCATTCGAATTAGTAATATGTCTTCACGTTGGTAGCAAATGCAGTTAATTGAAATTTCTGTGTAATACTTTCTACCTTTTGGAAAGAAAAAACAGAAACCATCAAAAATATACTTCTCCTCAGACCGTACGCCTGGCTGCTAGTCACACAGCCATTCTATTTCGCAACCATTCAGTGAGCTGCCAGCATCAGCACCTGTTGGGCGTGTGAGGACGGCGCAGGTAACTGCCTATTTTCCAGTTCGTATTTGTGTATGTGTCCACATTTCTGCACGCTTACGTCTAACCGAGATGGCCTAGATGTGTTGTATCGCATGACGGATGGTGTAGAACTTGTGATGGGCTGGGCAACGCTGAGATAAAAGGGAAGGGTAAATGTATTGTATCAAAACCAACTCGTGCTAAAATTTCCTTCGTTCAACTGCCTCATTTTATACCTTTCCCCGTATGCCTGTGGAAAATTTCCGGTGAAAAACCATTATTATTAAATGGATAATTCCTTCTCCTTTCCTGTCGACCGTCTTCCTCACTTTGAAGATTAATCTAACCTGACTGAAGGACAAACGCTCCACAAAACTCAGGTACACCCAGTCATGACTAACCGCCGTTTAGTTGAGCAGTAGAAATAGTTAAACTTTAACCGGTTTCTTCTCTATCCAACACGCTACCTTCCGAACGTATACTTGCTCTTCCTGTGTGTGTGATTTGTATGTATGGCACACATTAGAATATAGCTGAGATTAACTACTGCTAAGGAAAACTCTCATACAGCGGGTGAACGGGAACCATGTTTCATTTGTTTCATCTAGCGATTCCTCCATCATAATCTCACGTCCACAAAGTTGCTCCGTCTCTGCTCAACTTCCAGTTGGCTTTGGGAAGGAAGCGAAGCCTCGTTACGTTTCATTACACTCTGGACGCATTTGAGGTGTTTAAATGTTCGCCCAAGCTCGCATCCAAACATGGAATCGAGACCCAACTGAGCGGTAGATGAAAGAGAAATGGAACGAAAGGATCCTGCCTCCTCCCAACCGCCATGTTCGTGGGGTGCACATTAAGTATGTAAATTAATTCCATGTGGCTTCTTAGGGAATCAATTTAATTTCTACCAACCGAGCTATCTTTTGTCTCTTTAACGTCGGTTGAAGACTGGATCTTAAACAGACGAGTGAACGAATAGGCGGATGATCGCCGGGATATGAAAGGAGTCGGTCGATGCCTTATGCATTTTCTGTTCCGCTAGCGTAACGACGGAAGGGCCCGCCGCTAATGGTGAGAATAAAAATGAAATAAAATGAAATGAAATTTCACGGATATCTCGACGTCAAACAGAGTAAAACCAGTCCTGCTGCTGCGTCACTGGTCGGACGAACCGGGCTGTTCACAGCCGTCGGGGTTTGTTTGTTTGTTTGTACGGTGGAAGCCGGAAGCAGGTTCAATATTGAACAAAGGCTTAACATTCTCCACGCTGAAAGGAAAACTTTATCCATTCTAGCATTCTAGAATCCTTCTCGTGGCTGCTGCCATCTCGAGCGCATCAAACAATGCTCGCGGTAGAAGATTAATTTACCCCTGGTGGGGATTTATGAATGAAAATACAGTTTTATCTCGACGCTGCGTATCGCATTCCAAATGCCCGGGAAGCGCACACACTTTCGGTGCGCGTATTGAAAGTCCTGTGGAAAAAGTTGTTTTTTATTTATGCGAAAATAATCAAGCACACAACACATACACACACTTCTGATGTAACTGTTATAAAAAAATCACCCATGTGTATGAAGGATGGTCTAATTCACTTCATCACATGTCTTTTTCGCCAGGTATGAAGGATTAGACCTTCATCTTCATCGTCCCGTTACGATGTTAACATCCTTTTGTTCCTACATGTCCTTTTCCCACTTTCACACACACAGGTGCATGCATGCAAAGGATATGTAAATAAATGCAAAGAGTATTGTGATTGTTGTTATTGCTAGACTTAGCTGTAAGCACAAAGCTTCCATTGTGGAAGTTATTACTCACTGTATTCAGAAAACCGGTAACGATCAGACGATGACTTCTCAGTTTCCGCGAGCTTTGCTACAGAAGCATCTCATATTTATTGTAGTGTTTTATTATCTTATTAATTATTTAATTATTAATTTTGGTTCTTGAAAGTTGTTTCTTTTGATTGTGGAAGCTTCGTTGGCGACAATAGAGAATATGATAGGTATGGTTGAGGTAAGCCCTTCTCACCCAGTATCAGTGCGTGGCTGAACACGAAATGGTTTTTCTCCTTATAAATGTGAGGTTTGCTTCAGATGGATTGAGTGGAATCGTACACCGTAAGCAAACGAATAACAAAACCCATTAAAAACGCACACAAACTTGCACAAGTAAGCATTGGTGGCAAGATGCTGTAAGGGACAGTCGTACGCCACTGCCAAAAGAACGTGTTTTAATTTCTATGCGCTTATCACTGTTGCGAAATCGTAATAGAAATGGAAACCCCCATAACATGTGTTGGTGAGAGTGAGATCCATTTTCCCCAAGCAAGTATACATATTCTACATATTCTCCTTTTCATTCATTCCTTATTCTCGTTCTACTCTGCAAATGTGGACTAGAAAGAATCATACACCATGACCATGGCACTCGTATCGCACCTTCACGACATAAACCTTAACACATGCAAGGGTTTTGAGTTTTAGTGATTAAAAAAATCGTTATTCTATGAGACGGATGCGTGTTAATGGTAGATTGTGAAAAAGTAGAAAGGAATCACAAAAGCGTGAAATCACGTCACATTGCAATACACACGTAGCTCGAAGTCGTTTGCACTGATGCTGCTGATTTCTGTTTCTCGGTTATGTCTATGTTTTACTTTTCACCATAACCTATCAACGAACACAAACCTCGCATATTTAGCAGGGTTGGGTTGTTGTAAGACATTGCGTACCAGCTATAAAATTTTCATCTGCAGTCATCTCAGGAAACTCGCTCTTTGCTGTCACCCCACATAAAGTTGCAGGTGCCAAGGCAATGGTATGTTTGAAAGAGTACATGTAATTTCAAACTCATTCGAATCATAATGATGTTTCTTCGTGTTTGCGTCTTTTTAATGAATAAAAAAACATCACAACTTAAAACATGAAAGTCGTATCAACTTAAAAATCAAGAAAACTCAAATCACTTCCTACAAAATTCACAAAAGCGTTCGAAAGCATTACTATCACAGACTATGATTCCAAATCCTTTCAACAAGTGTGATATATGGTGCACATATGACTATATATAACTACTTAACCGCCGGAATGTATAGAGAGCTGATGATTTTAAATTTTTCGTTACTCAACCTACAATACGCTCTGTTCAACTTTAAAACACGGAGTGCGCCATATTGCTTATCTAATAATGAAAAAATGTGCCGTATTAACATTCTCTATTTAAAAGATTTCGATTATGTTTTACTGTATATAATTAAGACAATAATTAAGTTCCTCTCAGTGAGATTGTATGGCGTGAAGTTGAGCTGCTCTCTTTTCAGAACCAATAAAAATATATTAATGTTGTGTGACCCATGCCCGACATGAGCTCAAGCCTCATTTTAACCGTCCTCCAGTAGCCAAGGAGTGTCTGACTATCCGGCTGCGTGATTCTTAATAAGTCTCGAAAGCTGGTATAGGCCGGTATTAATTTAGTCTGTTGTTAAGAATCAATTTAGGCATTAAATTATTAAAGGCAGTTGCAGCTATGAATTAGAAATAGGAATTGTTTAACCTAAATAGGCCACCAAGTTGAATAAATTATAAAATTATGCAATTATCAAATTATGACAGCGTAGTTTGTTACGCCGTAATGCGATTATAAAAAGAAGGAGAAGGAGAGTATTTAGTTAGCAAAGTGTTTCGTTTGACATTTAACGCATCGGGAATGGCTTTAAGGATCCGCAGAGTTAAACATCGGTCGTTTGGTTGTTGAGTATGGTGACTTCTTTTCAGCATTATAGGATAGATATATTGGCGTGTCTTCAAATATGTAACTATGAATACTTCAGATCTGTTAATAAAAATGAATTGATGAACGATGTAAGTTAGATCTGAAACACATTATTTTAAAATAATGAAACTCGATTCGCTGGTCTAATAGCAGACACCTAATGGCTAATGTAAAGGATAGACATGATTCAATTTATTAAAGACTGCTAAATATTTGCAAAAGGGCAAGCATTAGCATGCATGGTAGTGATGGGTGGATCGAACCGAACATATCGGGTCGGAGCCATCCACATGCGACCTGGAGCGCTCCGGGTCGTAATTTTAATTCCAGTAGGTTCGGTAGGTTCCGTAGGTTCAGTAAAGCATACGCGACTCCGACCCGTGGGTGTAACGAGTTCAGTAGGTTCATACGAGTTTGCTAGGTTCATACGAGTTTGCTAGGTTCATACGAGTTTGCTACGAGTTCGGTAGGTTCATATGAGTTCAGTGGGTTTAGTAGGTTTGGTGGGTTCAAGCGAGTTCAGTAGGCTCATACCAGTTCAGTAGGTTTGAACATGTCATGTTGTTAAGTCGTACGAGTTGAAGATTGCAACACCAGACTGTCCCGACAAAAAATAAAAAGATATTATTATATAATTACTTGCAACAAAAATTGATTTGCTCGGTTGCATACATAGTATTGCATCATTAAACGTAAATTTACGCCATGGTCCCGCCATGGGTTCAAGCCCCGAAAGGACCGTGCTCCCCAATACGTAGGACTGACTATTTGGCTATGGGTAATCAATCAGTCTTTCAAAGCCAAACCCACTAGTGATTCAGACAGGCCCTGAGCGACAATGGTTATTGAGCCAAAAAGAAGAATATATTTACAATTAGGAAAGTTTACGTTTTTAATTGAAATAAAGCAACATTCTAATCCTACTAAACTGGAATGGGCCACTGAACTTGCTTGAACCCACCAAACTTCTATGAACCTACCGAACTCGTATGAACCTATAGAACTCGCATGAACCTACCGAACTCGTTGCACCCACGGGTCGGAATCGATTCCGGCCAAGCCGCATCCGACTCCGGGTCGATTCGTTGGTGGAGTCGTATGGCCCATCACTAATGTATGGTGTTACGCTCATAAGAATGGTTCTTTAATTAATAAAAGAGCTCTACAACAATGTGAATTATTATTCAGGAGGGGATACAACAATGTGAATATCAATATGAAATTACTTGTGTTGTTTGCTATGAATATTATTGCATCCTTATAAACATTCCAGATACTTGGCCTGGGTAGTATTGAGAGATGCTGATATTACGTGGATATTATTTACAATATATAGGCTAGTCTAGCAATCGGTTTAGTAATATAAGTTTATTAGTAAAATGTTTAGTAAAATGATTTACTTATTTAATTAGCTTTGTTATGTTATTCTCGATTTTTCCCCATACCCAGGAACAAAATTAGAATTCGTAGCATTACGAAAAAGCCAATATATTTGTAATTGTGTTAAATTTAAACGATTGTACAAACAATAACATTAATTATTTGATATTCGATGATTATTCTCAGAAGTGGACCTCCTTCTATTCTACTTTAAGAGCCAGCACTTGTACTAAATCAACAGTTGACGTTACACATTTGCATGTAAATTTCAGTCATTTCATGATAACGAGATAGAAGATTATATTTCCGTGAAATAATATTACCGGCCTTTAAATTGCCAGTTGTCAGTCAGTTAGAAATGAAACATTTCCTTCCATTTGCATGTTTATTTCACATCACATCAACCACCAGGCGTCTCCATCCGAAGGTAAATACGCCTCCCGGTGACCAAAGATATTCCATTTACGGTGAGTTAATTAAACCACTTCTCAACCAACCACTGCATGCACCCTGCCATTAATTTGTTCCAGTTCTGTGGAATCGTATCTAGAAGCCAGGGCAGATTCTCTCGATTATACAAATAATTATTGGCACGTAGTGCACCAGTGTTCTTCCTTTGTACGTAACTTTTAAGGAACCGAATGCGAAAGTTTGATAATTGCTTTAGTAACTAATAATAAATTATTTTATTAACTAATTGTGCATTAATCAAAGATTTCTATTATAACACTAATAACATAAACGGTAACAACGGTAGATTTCTCCTCCCAACAAACATCTGGACCTACTCTACCTATTTTACCAATAATTTCATTGCAGTATTAAAGCGAAAATCTATTTAATTAAATACCTATACCAGGACTTTCCAGCGGCCCCGTGGTACAGTAGTCAACTCGAACGACTCAATAACATGCCCGTCATGGATTCAAGCCTAGAATGGACCGTCCCCCCGAAGCAAGGATTGACTTATCCGGTTGCGTGGTAATGAATTAAGTCTCGAATGCCTGTATAGGCCGGCATGTCCGCGTTACTCCAAATAGAAGAAGAGGAAGCAGCACTTTAATGTTAAGGTGTCATCCATCAATTATGTAACGCTGATAGAGGGGGAGGGAGGGGGTGTCATCAAACGTTAAGATTTGTTACATGAGGGAGAGGGGGAGTTTAACTTTTGTTACGTAACGCAAAATAAAATGTTAGACTATTTTTTTTCTGATAGCAATTCGCGGTAATGCCGGTCTAAAAAAGATCTCGCTACTTTTGGTTAACACGGACGGACATACGGACGTAAAAACTTAACACTGGATCGTCACAGTATCGTTGCATTCCGTTACTGCGACTACCACTCGATTGTACATGATAATAGCATGCGATTCGCAAGTGAGTGGAAGCAAATGGCACGAGAATCATCTGTAACGCTGTAAACAGGTGTTATACCAATCCAACTCAATCATCCAATCCAACGTTTCAAACAAATTTGAGATGGAGTTGATGCAGTAAGCCGTTTTTTCGCCAGAGTTGATCATTGCTCGTAATTTTATGAATATATCAAAAATTCAGCCGAAACTTTTGCAAACATTACCGATTTTATTTGTAATTTGTAAGACACGCGTAACATGTTAAAGAACACATGTTATGTGAAATAGAATAATCAATTTGACGGTGATACAACATCTATAGCCAAAGAAACATTTCTGGAAAGATAGACATATTTATGGAGGACCAGGAAGATGGCTGGATGAAAAACGCTTCTATTGATGGTGACACAAGAACATTGCAAACCGTGTTGAGAATCAGATTGTCAAATTTTTTTTTGAATTTGATTACTACTTGGGACAACTTTTCTTTACATAAAATAAAGTAAAAAAAAAGAAAAACTCACAAAAAAATGATATTGTTCAATAAACTAAGCTCTAACTACTAACTAAGGGGGTTTCTTCCAACGTAACAGTTTGTTACACTAGGGAGGGGGGGGGGCGAAAATTTGAAATTTTTCCGTTACGTAATTGATGGATAATGCCTAATGTTCTTAATAAAACAACAAAGAATGAAATTCCTTATAATCATCCATATTCTTTAACAGATGACGAGCGCTTGTATCGTGCATAATAGTATAAACATGGCTGCCATTTTCGAGGTAGGGGGCAACAACGTACATATTGTGTGCTTGTTGCCAAGGAATCTTAGCGATCCATACGATCCAATAATAAGCGAGGTAATCAAATTAAGAGTTAATAAACACCATTTTTTTGTTACTTTTGCCTAGGATACTGACACACTGCCAGCCAGTGAATCTGGTATACGGTGAACGGAGTGCGAGAGTGCGAAAGGAAACAGTGCGGTTTATTATAATGTTTATCTGCTAGGGTTCCTGCTTTTGGTTATGGATATGGCATTTGCTGTTAGGATCTTATTATAGAAAATACTGACAAATTTTACTTTAATCGACGCATGTACCCACCTTCATGCAAATAGAAAACGAAACAGAATTCTTCAAACAAGCGGACTGAAAATATGTTGCTGTCTAAATGATATACAAAATGGTTTCTACGATACTAACCAAAATTCCAAGACAACCGTTAACAAGACAACAATCTGGATTCTACCGAACGTTCCTAAATAGCGATGTGGAATGAAAAATATAAACTTTGATTTGCTCCTTTTTCTATTTGTCCAGGATTGCCGGTAACAAAATTGACTGGTTAGAAAATTCCTTTTCTTGTTAGACGATGGAAGCTTTAGCCATGGACTACAATTGCTTTGTGATTCCACTTTCCCAGTACGGCCGGCCCACGTATTTTCAAACTCAAGAATACTTGTCCCCTTGAAATGAATAGGCTCTGAAGACCACGGTAGAGTACAGCGATCCACTGAAGAGCATCATAGTCAAAACGAGAGCTGTGCCTGGGCAAGCCTACACAAAACGAACCAGGCTCGCGTAGTTACGAGAAGTGGAATTGCACTCTCGGAAACCAATTCTCCATCTTTCTCACGAAATTGTCTATCTATCGGTTCTCGTATAGCTTAGAAGAGACGCCGAACGATAAAAGCACATTAGTTTCCATGATTTTTTCCCTCCGTCATTGAATTAAGTGATAACATCGTTACTGTGTTATTACTGGCTTATCTCTAAATTTGCCATCGAAACTAAAACTGAGTTCGTCCTATCCATTCTGGCTTGGCGTTGTGAAGATATTGTTCTTAAGCCATAGTGGCGTAACCAGAATTTTGCTGATGTAACGGAACAGAACAGTGTCATGACGGAGCAGGATAAGTCGCCCATCCATCTATCCATCCATCCATCGTCAAAATATTGGAAGTCTACTGATAGACGAAAGCAGTATAATCGACAGAGCAACGGAAATGGAGGCGAAAGATGGCAAACCATCAAACGTGGCCGTTCAGCTACAACAAAAGTACCTTATCTCCCTAGTAGAGGTGAATATTCCGTGCAAAAAGAGTAAAAAGAACACAGGAATAACGTTCAGTCGTACTACACGGTTCCTGACCACTGCAGATGGGCTAGGGACGCTTCACTTACCTTGATTCAATTTGAGCTTGGAACGTCGGCGTTCGTTCGTTCGTTCGTTCTGCTTCTTACAGTCGTATTTCTCCACGACTTGCCTGTTTTTTGCTAACGTGATCAAAAGATAACGTCCTCAGGTGTACACAAGTTGCAGGACCGCATTTGGCCCATGTGCAACGATGATGAATTGCATCTATCTTCTTGTTCCCTTTGCGCCGTCACACCAGCGCGTGCTATCGTGGAACCTTTTTTATGCAACCGGTGCACTAGACTGGTCACTGGCGATGGGCAAACCCTTCAGTAACAGAACCCTTTTTTCATCGTTTCAAAATGCAATTTCGCTCGCTGCTATGTTTCACTGTCGTCACACTGCAGCTTTTAGATCCCACGGTACACCACCATAGCTCCGCTCACAGTGGATCACATTCCTTCCCCGATGGGCGCTTTTCTTTTCGCATCTGCTTGTCTCGTTTGCACACACAACGATAGAATCACTCACAGGCCCTAAACCTACGCACACATATGATCACATTCACAAACACCTACGTGCACACACACACACACGCACTTACAACACTGTGCAGGCACCAGTGGTAAATAGACACACTAATGCATTCCTGATCGATCCTCCAACTCCGATTACGCCACTTTACTTCATGCGCACCCTTTGCAGCAGCTGCTACTGCTGCTTCTACAGCCGCCGCTGCCACTGAACAACATGATGATACACCACTTCAACCCAGTGACGGATGGATGTGTTTTGGGAGCTTTTGTTGTAGAGCCATAGGCAACACCAACATCAGAGCACTTGCAGCAGTACCGAACACACTCACTCACGCACTCACACACAAATACACCTCTCACAACACTCAGTATTTCCTGTCTGCACCGGAACGGGAAAAATAAGCATCCACCTGAGTGGAGCTGTAAATCGACGCCATAGGCAGCACACCCCGTTAATTCGTTGCTGAAGAGTGAGTTTGTTTGACGATATGACTTACAGCGATGTTGTGTTTGTACGGAGCGGGTGTGCCTATTTTGCTTTTCTTCGATTTCGATTCAAATCGTTCATTCCTAGCAGACAGATTTGTGGAGAATTTTATGCGCTTCCTATGTTTGCGGGTCGTTTGTTTCCATCCCCGTTACTATGGCAGCACTTTACGACCATTCCAACCGCTCCGAGACACGGTACTCTGAAATAACATCTTCACACATGTGGTGCAGTTGACTGGCTTGACGCATTGCCCACCTTCACCAAACAGTCCACGGGTCCGAGGCGTTGACTTGTTATACTGTTGCCAGCTAGATAGTGTCTCGTTGGGTTATTACTATTTGTTGTAGTTTTTTTTACGATTCCTCCTGCCCGTTGGCGCAGGAAGGAAGGAGTTCCTATGTAGAGGATGATTTTGCGCTACTCACAACATTGTCCATAGCCTATTCCAGTTTATTCCTACGCCTACGCAACATTTTTGACACTTGTCCTTGCTGTAGCCAAAATCGATGTTTCCTGATACTGATACACGATGTGAACAAAACTTGTCTCGTCATTGCACGGGACTATCGCCTGTACCGAAATCTTGCAATGTAAGAAAGATAAGTGAAACAGAAAGCTTAGTATGTGGATCCTTCCCAACCCAACGATAATGAGTCAAGGGTTGACGTAAAAAAACAGGATAGAAAGAACATTTTACCCAACCAACCACCAACCTGGACAATCACTGACTTGCCACTAGGATCAGCTCTATTTCCATTTACATACACACACACACACACACACACACACTGACATAGATAGTACAGATTTTGTTATTTCCGAATTTCACTTCCCAGTTCTGAGCGTGTTGTAAACGCTACAAAAACCGCTCGATATGGAGCATGGTGTCTGGGGTGCTTATTGCATACACCCACCCATAAGCTAGTAGAGGTATATGGTATCACGTTAGCAAGCCACTACACATGAATGGGTTCGCAGATATCTATCAATAATTAACGTTTGATTCCGGGCGCTAACCCATTCGGACTTCCGTCCATTTTGATTTTCCTCCCTGTTTACCCCTTGACATGGGCCGTTTCGTTCTTAGTGTTTTCACCACTCACACGCCCTCGACCAATATGTGTTTGCTTTTACAACGAATTGAGTTTTTTTTATGCCCACACAGACCAGCGGTAGATTTCTTGCTCCTTCACTTAGTCACGATATGTCTAATGGTTCACTTGCGCCGGGTAGGCAATTTGGTTTTTGCTCCCTGAAAAACTCATCGGTGCTTACGTGTGAAGTTTGTAAGGATCGTAAATACGAACTGTCAAAAGTAATACAAATTGATATTTAGCAAAGGCTTTTTACATCTCCCGCTGCGATGTAGGGTTAGTTATGGTGTGGTGTGAAGCTTTTCTGGGAAATCGCTTTCTTGGAAGTATCGGCCTGCGTTTGCTGGCCGTTTGTTTTTTTTTTCGTGGAGTTTCACGATTGATTTACAACTTCACCCATCGAAGGCCACCATCGCTACCATCAACGGTTACCTAGTCGCCGCGTTTAACTGTCTTTCTCATTCCGCTTCCATCCACCTTGGTTTCTCTTGCTCTTTTTCGCTCCTTTGTGTCACTTCATAACCGTAAGCTTTCTTCCTTTGCTTACAAGAGGTTACATAAAACGCTACATGTGAACCACCAGTCAAGTGCGTGAGCTCTGCAATTTCGGTTGGCCTCTGCATTCGCGACCGGAGGGCACGATTCCCGTTGACCCGGTTACCCTTAGCCGCACATTACTTGACTGCCAAGGATTCCATGCGTGCTGTCTACCTCGACCGCGTACTTCATTCCAGTTTACCGCCCAACTACCAGCGCAATGTTTGGGACTGTAGCGAAAAGGCCAAGTTTTTCTAACTTCTAACCATCAGTAAGCCACACGAATGTCACACGAATGTTATGTTTCCATAGTATATCGGCCGATGACGATGCTCACAGTGGTGCGTGCATTTCGATCAAGTGAATGGTCTACTTTTTACGGTCGTTTCGCTTTCGTATGCCCTCCTTCTGTATGCTTACATGGTAACGGATGCTGGCTATGTCACACATTGCACAAGAAAGTGATGTGTAGATAAGAATGACGATGGTGATGAAAATGACATCCTTTCTGAAAATTGTTTATCTCGCAAGCGAGCATAGCACTGGATGAAAGCACCATCGTTGTTTAATGGAAAAAGTTGTAAATCGTAATGAATAATTTTTCGGTGGAAAAGAGCGTGAAAACTTTCCTTCTCTCCTCCAGCCGAAGGAATTATCTTTTCTTAAGTAAAATGAACTTTTGTTAAGGTACAGGTTAGTGGTGTTAATGAAAGATGTCCCAGTTACCTTGACTCTTCTTTTGTTCTTTTCTGTTCTATTTTTTTAGTGATTGTTTTTTCGACTGTTTAATCTTTTTTGACTGTTCTTGATGTTCAATCATTTTACATTTCCACACGTAATTCAACTTTTCCCTTCGTATCATACGGTAATTTCAAGAACAACCATTACATTACATGTTCCACGGGAGGAAAGATGAGCTTTATATGAGATATTTGCTAAAGTGGAACGCTAAACCCTCACTAACTATAAACGCTGAACGAACAAGAAACATTCCGATACGAGTGCAAAAATCTTCAGTAACTACTAAGACCCAGTTTTATCCAATACCAAGGAATAATGTACAGTGCTAGCAACAGCAACGTATGAGTGAGAGTTCCTGTGCCAGGGTTTAAGGGACTGAATGCTACGCCGTCTGAGATGTTATTCCTCAGAGCTGAAGGACCCTTCATATTATCCACGAGAATGACAAGTGGACCTTCCAGCAATGGTAACGACACGCTAACAGTGGTGTGCAGCCAGTGTGGTATTAGTAGTAGTAAGTGTAAAGCTTACTGTAACGGTGTTGCTTGGCATTTGAATAGTACGGCTGTACGAGCAGAGCAGTATCAGGTCGGCATGTGCATGTGCCACGAACAAAAGTTGATCTGATCTTATGCAGTACATAATTTTACCGTTCGTTTACACAGCACATCGGATGATGACGATGATGATGCTGGTTCTCTCACCTTCACTCATTACATACGTACGTAGGCACCGTTTAGCAACGTTTAACACCATTAAAAAGCGTTCGCATTTACAGGTAGTGTGTCCTTGCCGAACGGGCGGAGGCTGCTACGATGGCTCGTAAAAACCGTCATTGCAGGAGGGTACCGTAACATTTGCGCTGAGTAATAATTTGGGAAATTCATACACCAATACGCTGCCAGCTCGCTGCCAGCTCGGACAGTGACACACATTTAATGACGTTGCCTGGCTCCCATAAACAAGTAAAAGGGTGGAGTACGGAAAACGCTTCCGATCCGGTAAGCACTCCCGTACTGCTGAATGTTCCGCAAGCAGGCACAGAAAGGAAAGTATGTTGTGTGTTGCCTCCGAATCCTCCGAAAAGTAAGTAAAAACACTTTTTGTTCATTCCTACACGCACAAGCACACGCACGTGCACAAAGTAATGGCAGTTTTTAATCCCAATCGTAGCTACTAACACATTCACAATTGCACACCTCTTGGACGGTACACGGGATCCCGTGAAATGGTTCGATATCGACGGATAAAAAATGCCCACTGTCACTTCAGCTTGGCAAGGACCTAATGGCGAATCTAGAATGCTGGCGTGCGGCATTATGCCACTGATCTGCCTCTCGTTCGAAATGCTCCTCTCAATCATTTTTCTCTTACTCTCTCTCTCTTTCTATATTTCTGTGGATGTGTGTGTGTGTGTGGCTCTCTCTCTCCTAGATTATCTGTCACTCGTGGCGCTACACGCAACCGGGTGGGTTCCAGCTGTCGAAGCAACCTTTCGCTCACAGGACAACGGCACAGTTTGTCCCGCTACTAAAATGACGCCAAACACAGAACAAACACTTTTAGGTACTGTCGCTCAGAGCCTTCGCATCGAGCTTGAACGTAACATTTTCTCGTGCATCATCTTTGTCGAGAAAAACATAGGGAGAAAGAGAGAAAGAGAGATGTTTTTTCCCGAATATCGGAAGAAATGAGCAACAGTGGCCGCCCGTATTTGTGTGACCCTCGGAAAAGTCAGGAGAGATGCAGGAAAATTCGGAAAAGCTATACCAGTAACACCTACACGTACCAGGGATGACCGATGCTTGCGAATGGCATCGAGAGAACGGACTTTTCGTTAATGGAATGGTGGCTTTACCCACCCGGTTCACCTCCTTTCTCGACACGAGCCGCATCTGCCATGCGCGGCAGCAGTGGGTTCGTTTGCAAAATTCAAACGAATTGATGCGTTTGGCGAGAGACCTAACAAAGTGTGAGCAAAAGAGCGAGCTCAAAATTGTTGCCTCACCTTGTACGAGACTTGCTGTGCTGTGGGAATACCGTGTGTAGGATCCTCTACCATAATGCTGCTGTGTCGTTGGGCAGTATACTAATAGACTCACGGCCCAACGTGTCCCGTGTGTCGTCGGTTCTGCTTACAGCATGAAAAGACGTGCTATGCCATACGAAAGAAAAAAAAAAGATTGTCGGAGGGTTTTTCCTGTTCTTTCACATCACACGTTTTTGGGGCCGCAGATAACTTTTGAATTATGACGGTTCAATTCAACGGGCCGGTGTGATGAAAGGTTTCAGTTCCGTTTAACGTTACGATGCCAAAAGCTAACGGGCAAGCGGTTCAGGGCTTTTGGGTAAATTTGGTTCCTGTTGTTGGGCCATCCACGGGGTACTATCCCAGAGACTGCGAGCTATCGATCGTCGACTGCCTCGATACTACGGTTGTTATTAAATACCAGAACTGCTGTCCTTTGCAGATCTTTTTTTTTCGCTCTCTCTGTAAACAACGCAACATTTTCCAACTTTTCAAAGCTTAAAAAAACTTGCAGCCTGCAGCAATACGTTCTAAATCTTTACCGTTCCTATGGGACTCATTATCACCGGATGGCTGGACTATTTGTTGCGTATGGGGTCGCGGAGGGAGTGGGGGGAGAGAAAGGGCCATAAACCCACCCTATAACGTGCGTGGCAAACGGCCATGATGAATCCACGCTGTACGTGTATAGGGAGCGTACGACAAACTCGCTGGTAATACATGAAGGCATCTCTGGGAGTTGCACTCAACCATCAAGCAAATGCTAAGTTATGACGGGCCTGCGGTATGGTGGTTCCATTAGCACTATCAGCCGAAGCGACAGGCAACCGAGCATTCAGCCGTGCACGATCGCGAAAGAAGGTAGCGCCAAATCATCTTTAGCAACAACATCTCCCATAGCAACCGATAGAAATGTAGCAAAAACTCTAGAGACCAGAGAGCACATTGATATGCAGAACGGATTGGATACGTACGTCGTTGAAAACGGCTCACAACATCGGACACTTCCGGGCAGGAAAGTTGTGCGAGAAACGACTAAAACCAGTCGCGCTGTTTGGGATGTGTGTTTGGGTGTGTTTGGGTGTGTGTGTTTGGGTGTGTTTGGGTGTGTGTGTGTGTGTGTGTGTGTGTGTGTGTGTGTGTGTGTGTGTGTGTGTGTGTGTGTGTGTGTGTGTGTGTGTGTGTGTGTGTGTGTGTGTGTGTGGGTTGGTACGGATCGTACCACAACGCCAGCATTTGCATAAAATGACTTTTTGAGCTGGAATTCTTCAATAAAGAAGGAGATATAAAATGGCTAGAGTGATACGATTCATTGGTAGCAAATTGGTGGGTTGTGCAAGGTAGGAATATTACGAGCATCCCAAAAGGGAACATGCATTGTGGGTTTGCATGCCAAACAAATGCAAAAATGATGCAAATGTGACAATCAGCGTACCGCTGCACGATTCAGATGGCTGAGCTGAGATTTGTATAAAGCTCACAATCCATCGCACCAACTAACACCACGTATCGTTAAGGTGACAATGCTTATGATTTTGATAAAATTGTGTAGCTTTCTTTTCACATCTTCTTGATTCGATAAAAGAAAAACTGTGGACCATGGAACAGAGCCAGAAGCACCACTGTGATGAAAGTAATTAAAACAGTATCGTCCAAAACGAACTATCAATTTCTGCATCACGAGTACAACACGTCATCGCTGAGTAACAGATCCACCAAGTAATAGAGTCGGGCAATCACTACCAAAGCGTCGCAAACATCTGCTATTGGTTTAATTTGGTGACGTTCGCTTGAGTGCTGCCATGTGTTTTGGATCTACTCAAGTGAATATTTGTGTGCAGCCGGGCACAAATACACACCGACTCACCAATAGCACACGCACAACACTCATTAGCTTCCAGGTTCTCTCGGAGTTACTAGCTAGGTAAATCGTCAGAAATCACAAACAAAGACAAAGTGTCCGATCTTTGCCCGTACACCCTCCTGGCGTCCGGTTACGGTGGACCTAACCGCCAAACACATTCACATCGAACGTGATGGCGTTAGACAAATGCAATACACAGTAGGCCACACTGCCCAAATTGCCGAATCACGCATTACGCCTGCTGCGTTAGAAGACTGACGGACAGAGTAAGACAGTAAAACTTTAATTCATTAACCCTTAATTAGGTAATTAATTAGCGCACGCGATTCATCTTCTTCGCATGAATACATTCCAAGCACCGGTACCTTGGCACGATATTCTGACGCTCTGGCATGGGTGTCCAGTGCTGGCAGCAGCGATGCCAAACGATTCCGCCTGGCCTCCTGGTTTACGAGCGCAATGTACGTGTCCGAGTTTTCGGGATTCGGTCGTCGCTTCCCAGGTTCGGTTTGCCGGATTTACAGAACCTTGCATTCATCCTTCAATCCATTCGAACCTCATTTAGCATGATACCCCGCCAGTCCAGGCCCATCTCAACCCCACCAATTTCGTTCAAGGATTAGCGCACCAGTGCACGGATACAGCAAACAGGAAGCCTGATCTCATTAGAATATCAAAGCGTTTCTGCAAGCAGCCTCGTAGATTGAGACGGTTGCCGTGAGGTGGAAGATAAGTTTCAATTTAGATTTAAACGGTAATGAGTTGCATGACGGCAAGGCGAACGAAAAGTGAGGCTGTTTGATCGTGCGCTTACAGCACCTAGAAAACTTTGTTCCTTGCTTTGGCTTGCTGTCCGTTTTTTTTTTCACGGACCATTATCAAAATCCCGTTTCACGCAAAGCAGGACTTAAGCAGTACATGTCTCTCAGAAAAGGATGGCCTTGATTTGATAGCAAAATTAATTGAAAACCTTTACTTTACGCGCGCTGTTTTTAACGGGTGACAAAACACTTTACTGTCGTCGGTATTTAAGCCCATCGAAGTGCCAATCATTTGATAAGTGCGATTTGAAAAAGTGCTGTTGTTTGGCAAATAAAAATACTTTTATTACACCCGTAATTGAAATTGTACAGCACCTCACGATGCTGACGGTACTAAATTTTGAACGGCAAAAAGCACGGCTTACGGAAAGTCAAAGTCACGTTATTAAGGAAGATGTTGCTCCATCTCATGATAGGACGTAGTTAAATTATAATGAACAAAACTCACAACAGCGTGCTGAATATTCCGATGATAAATTATAAACATAATGCTCAAGTAGGAACAGGAAAAGTAAGACAGAACGAAAGTACGTAAGAAATGTCGGCAGTTAGGAGGAACAATTTAACATAAACATTACCGTTTAAAATGTCATCTACTCAGCGATGCGTTATGCTCTGTCGTGTATCAATATTATCTAAGAAAACTCTCCCGGGAATGAACAGTATGGTAGAAGAATGCTTGAGAAGCATTATACACGATTTGCCGCCACCATTCTTCTTGCATTGATCGCTTTGCTTTTACTGTGTGACATTGCAAACTATTTACAGAAGCTGAAATGCCGCAGGGAAATATCGCAACATGCCGCTGGTGCTTCAAATGGGAGTTAAATAAATGATTTTTATTCTCTTTTGAGAAAATCAACATATTTCGATTGTCGGCCACAACATTCGATAGGCACAGGAATGGAAGAAAAATAAAAGAGATTTACGAATATCGATGTAACCAGAAGAATCAAACCATTAAAATGATTATCGCTTTATAGTAATGGGACGGTCATGCTAATCCTTAACGCAATTCTACTGCTCCAAGCAAAGCTTTCAATATCGAATTAACGTTTTTAGTATTAAGTTCATGGTTTACATTTTGAAAAAGATGACCTTTTTAAACATACTTACTCACTTATCCGATCCACCGCTTTAAAGTTTTGGCGTCTAGCAGAAGTGCCCGAAAACGATCACGGGCCTATGATTTCTGTTTTTGTCAATCTTGTTTCCGGGCCACATTTGTTTATCAAACGCCTTGGACCTGTTTTGTTCTATCAAAAGCACAATCGATGCTTTCTCTCAGCTTGAATTATTTACGACCGGTTATAAGATCCGTATCGGTTTGGAATCAGATCTAAGATGAAGCGAGACCTGGACCGGGAAACAGTTTTGTTTTAAGTTTAACAACATGCAAACTTCGTATTTCAAAACAATTTAAAGGATCAAATACACCGAAGCTACCGATTTGACACCTTCAAGATAGGCCGTTTTTATTTTGCGCTATGCCCGATTCATATTTCACAAGGCTCGATTAGAAATGACAGTTCCCAATTAAGGGTTTACGTCGCCTGAATAAGTATTTACGGCGACCGATAACGCTTTGACTATGCCAGATTGGCTAGGTAAACCCTGTCATACTTAAACGAGTTTAAAAAGCGAACCATGAAACAATTGAAATCTATTAAGAGGAATAATAATACGAAATAGAGACATAGGAAAAAGGTAGTAAGACTAGTTCTGGCTTCTAAATTGAAGGTTAAAGTTCACAGTTATAATTCGATTAACTAGGAGTAATCGAATGATGCGAACAAATGCGTATTCGTAACATCTGCTTCCAGTTCCTATCTCGCTTCAGCGTGTCATGGATGTCGTTGTCTAACCCCGCGCTTCGAATGACGTCTTCCAGGGCGACGTTGAAGAGCAGACAGGAGAGTTAGTCTCCTTGCTTCAGACCCCTGCTAGATTCGAACGATTCCGACATCAAGTTCGATACTCTCGCCTTGCACTGCACCCCATTCGTGGTGGCCTCTAACAGCCGGATCTACTTCTCAGGGATGTGGAACATCATGCAGTTCTATTGCTCATTCCGGTCTATGGTGTCGTAGGCCGCCTTGAAGTCGATGAACAGGTGGTGTGTAGGGGTCTGGTGCTCTCGCCACTTCTGGAGGATCTGCAGTAGCGTAAAATTTGATCGATGGTGGATTTTCCTCCATCAAACCCAGCTTGGTAGCTCCCGACGAAATTTGTAGCAAGGGGCTCCAGCAGCTGTTCGTCTGACTCTTCAAAACGGCGCTGCTTGGCCTGGAAGAGCAGGGTTTGCTGTTTCCTCGGTCGTCTATAGATCTCCACGTTCTGACGGGTTTCATGCCGTAGCATGCGAGCGCGCGCTGCATTCTTCTCGGATAGTACTCGTCTGCCCTTTTCGTTGAACCATTACTTTTTCTCTCTACGTGCTAAGCGGCCGATGTTGTGTTCGGCTGCAGTACTAATGGCTCGATCCACCATACACCAGTGTTCTGTGAGTGGTAACGCGGCAATGCCGTTGTCGGCCGGAATCGTTTCCCCTCGCGCTATCGCCTACCCCTTCGCCACATCAGCACACTTCAACCTGTCCAGATTGAGCCTTGGGGTGGGATGACTCCGTTGATTATTAAAGAAACGCGGATCTTTTACACATTTCAGAAGTTTCATTTTAACAAGTTTTTTACACGATCGTTCACTTCAACTGATGATTTGCAACTAACTTACAGTAACATGAATCGATCGATATAAAATGTATTATAGACTACTTCTATAAATAAATTGTTACTTCGATTACACGCTGCTATTTGGTTCCTCGATCCTCTCCGACGATCGCTCTCAGGCGCTTACGGGTCGTCAACTGCAGTAACAGTACCGATACATCCTCTGTTATCTTCAAATATTGGGAGAAGTTTTGTAAACTTTAGTCCAAGATCCTTCAAAAGTCTCCCAAATATTCCCAACCAAATAGCTACAGCCGTAGGAGCACTTAAAACGACGTATGCAGCTTCACTGGATGTTGTGGTAACATTTGTTTGTTTTTTGCTTGACCATGAAACTGTGTTTCCAAAAACCTTTAATATGTAGTACCTTAACTGATTTTCGATCGATAACATCGGCTGCCCAGTCTGCATCTGCAAATCCGAACGAGCTGTTCGACTTGTTCGTTCCTTTTCAAAGTCAGTACCAAATTCTTTGTACCTTGGAGATACCATACAATTCGCTTCAGCGCTATCCAGTGTTGGTGTCCAGGATCCTGTTGAAATCGACCCATATATTTAACAGGATAACTCAGAAGTTCACGGTAAGGTTCTGTTATACCGGCATCTCCTGTTCCAAGTTTCTGACCTTTTTCCATAGGTGTTCTTTTACAAATTAAAATCAGCCATGCCAAATTTTTCAAGAAGTCGATCGATATTGGCATCCTGTAACAGCTTCATAATTCCTGCATTTTTATGGTAGTCGATCTTGATTCCCAAACAATATTTCAAAGTTCCACAATCCTTCATCTCGAATATTTCCAATAATTTCAATTACAGCTCCATGATGGTATTTTTGTTTGTGCCTGTTATCAAATCATCGTCATATAGTGCAATTTATATGAAATCGTTACCTTGTTTGTTAAGCCAAGTGTAAAGGAAGTAGTCATGCTTGGAACGAACAAATTCTAGCTACAACAGTGCGTCATTGAATTTTTCATTCCAGCAACGGGGAGATTGCTTTAGCCCGTATAACGATTTTTTCAAACGGTATACCATGCCCCGAATATCCCTTTTGGATACCACCGGCCAGTAGTGTTCGAATTATTCTTAGTTTTGCCACCGGCGCGTATGTTTCGTGATAATCTATTCCAGGCTTCTGCAGAAAACCCTTCACTACTAGTCGGGCCTTATACTTTACTGGATTACCATTCTCATCATCCTTTACACGAGAATGAATTTCAAAGGTTTACACGATGTCAGTCGCTTCACTAATGCTCAAACTTCGTTTGTTTTAAATGACGACAATGCATCCTCGATAGCTTCCATCCATAATGTACGATCTTCCCGATCCAGGATTTCGCTGTACCTAGATGGTGGTTCTGTTGACAACTGTCTAGTGCCGTTCGTTTGGAATGTTAGAATTAATAAGCATAGTTCTGACTTTCTCAACCATCTTTCTGTTAAAACGTTCTGCAACGCCATTCTGTAGACTACCGTACACTGCAATTGAATTCCCTTTTGCTGGTAATATATTAGCTGCTCACTGGATCATTATTCACGACCCTGATGTACGGTTATTTTGCTTATTTTTCTCTTGAAGTGAGCTGGTGCCATTGTTTCATACTCTTTGAATCGCTCAAATACCTCGGACTTACTTGTAATTGTATATACTACCGCAAAGTGCTTGAAATAATTTATGAAGCAAACAAAATATTTGGATCCGTTTCATACAACAGGATCTATAGGACCCCAAACATCTGAATGTATCCTATCTAATATATTCTAATACGATGAATGTGGGCGTGTGGCTCGTATTCGGTTACCATCAAACGGTTCTATACAATGTTTCCCGAGAACGTACGTGTAGCAGAAAAACGCTGCTTTGGCTTTGGATCTAAACCAGCTACCATATTATGCCGCACTAAAGCGTCCATAGAGTGTTGACTAGCATGTTCAAGACGACGGTGCCATAGTGTACTCACCTCAGATATACACATACTTGCAGATGATCCGATCGACTCCAGCTCTAGTTGCAACTCGTAAAGGTTTCGCCGCATATGAGCCACAGCAATCATATCCTTCTTGTGTTGCATTATAGCCTTCTCGCAGACATTTTTGCGAGTGAAGAGATCATCAATTCCAGCATCCGACATTTTCTTGACAGAAAGTAGGTTGCTTCTCAACTCCGGTAGATCAATTACATTCGTGATTTCCACCGTACCGCCTTCTTTGGTTTTTTCTGTTAATCTACCTTCATACTCGCCTACCAAAGTTACACCGTCATTGGCAACGTCCACCACGAACGGTTCGTTGAGTTTCTTTATATTTTTTAAATATTTTCTATTGTTGCTGAATTGGTCATTGCATCCAGTATCAACGATGAAAGAGTTTACTACGAATTCTTTTTTTCCGACTTGAAGCTGCGATTTCACCATAAAACTCACAGTTTTCTCTGTCACGACAGAGTTGGCGTTTCTTTTTTTTTATTTATTATTTATTTATACAAATGTCCGCCTCGAGGGCTTAACAATGTTTCTTAATTACTAAGGAAAGGATAAGGATAAGGAAGAATGAAGACGAAAACGGAAGAGGGATAAAGGAGTGTTAAAATCGAACAAATGATAGTATGAATTAAATGCAATCTGAGCTTTAAGGAATGGGTCATTTTGCCCATATCGAGTTAGCCGGGTGGGAATATAGAGAGGTGGCCTATTGCGAAGATGGCGGGAAGGGGCATAAAAGGATATGGCAGATAAGAGATAAGGAACATCAAGCTCATTAAGGATGACGCTGGCAATGAAACAAGCTTGCAAGTGCGAGTGGCGAGTTTTTATCGAGTCAAGACCCAAGAGTCGACAACGATGTGGATAAGATGGGATTACTGGATTATCATGACCCGAAAGAAAACGCCTCGTGGCAAGTCGAGTAAATTTGCGTTGAACACCTTCCAATCTAGCAATATCCTGCACATTATTGGGGGACCAAACTACACAAGCGTAATCGAGAATGGGGTACCCAGCAACAATAGAGAGACTTGAGACACAAGGGATCGCGGATAAACTGAGACAAACGGGTAATAAGGCCCAAAGTACGATAAGCTTTGCTTGTGACAAAACCGATATGGTCTTTGAACGTAAGCTTTTCATCCAACCAGACGCCAAGATCTTTGACTGAAGTTACACGATTGATGGGAATATCCCTTAACGTGTAGTTCCAAAGTACCTTACGGGTGCAACGATCAAACGAGATGGCGTTGCATTTTAGTGGACAAAGACGCAAGCCATTTTGTTCACACCAAACAGAGAAAGAGAAAAGTACATTTTGAAGATCACAACAATCCTCAGGAGAAGAGACAGGAAAGAAAATGTATAGGTCATCCGCATACATAAGAAGACCATCGGGGGGAAGCACATTTACACAGTCATTTACAAACAAGACAAACAAAAGGGGGCTTAAAACGCTGCCTTGTGGGACACCAGACAAGCCCACAAAGCGGTTTGATAGACAATTTAAGACACGGACTCTGTAAGATCTTCCAACTAGATAGGACTTCAACCAGGCGACCATAGATTCATTAAATCCAAGTTTAGCAAATTTGGCCAATAACAAATTGGTAGGAACCCTATCAAATGCTGCCTTGAAATCCGTATAAATCGTGTCCACTTGACGACCAGAGGCCATGTTGTTGAAAATGAACGAAACTAGGGACATGAGATTAGATGAGGTCGATCGTTTGGACATAAAGCCATGCTGGTGAGGTGAAATATAATGCGCTACACGCTTAAGCAGTGAGAAGTGAATAACATATTCGAAAATCTTTGCCGAAGCACAAAGTAATGACACCCCACGATAATTTTTGGCGTTAGCTCTTTCACCTTTCTTATGTACAGGCACCAGCCATGCACATTTCCGGAAAGGAACCGGAATTTAACGACTTCCTAAATAAACGATACAGTAATAGAACAAAAATCAATAAGCATTTTTTAATCACAGATGAAGGAATACCATCGGGACCTGGAGAGAAAGAGAGCTTGAGCTTAGATATAGCCATAGCAACAGCATCCTCATCAATTGCGACATCAAAAGAAGGGATGACATTTGATGGTGTATGGGTGAGGCCATCCGACAAAGACAAGGGACAAATAGTTGGGTCAACGAATACGCTTGCGAAGAGTTTGGCAAACAAATCACATTGGTCAGCGGGAGAACTGGCTGACTCGCCGTCCAAGGTAAGTAGGGAAGGTATAGTATTAGGGTTTACCCTGGCATTACAGTACCGCCAAAAAGCTCGCGGGTGCATCGAGAAGCGATCTTGGAGCCTAATTAAGAATGCGTTGTGACGCCATCGGTTATAAGAGCGATACGCACTAGCTGCATATTTGTATATACGCAAACAATGTGAAGTACGTTGTCGCCAATATAAATGTAGTTTACGATTTTTATCTGCTCTAAGTACTCTTAAGGTTCGATTAGACCACGCAGGATAGGGAGGGGGAGTAATGAGAGGACAACACAGGGGGAAGGAGGAATTGACAATATTGGTAAACTTATTTACTACTACATCGATATCACAATTTTCTTCGATAAATGCCCAGTCCGTGCTTTCAATGATTTGGCTGAAGTTGAAGAAATCCATTCGTTTAAAGTTGAAACGGTGTAATGAAGAATTAGACGAAGCACGAGGCGTCATTATCGGGATCGAATCGGGAATCGATAGGGACAATTCCATTGCCGGGTGATAACGATCAATTGTGAGAAGCGCATAAGGAGAATCGAGAATACTGGTGCAACTACGAACCGTAGCATCGTTGGCGGAGGCGAGATCTAATTGACGCCATCCGATATTTGAAATAACTCATTTAAGTTCATCCCGTCCGAAAGCCAAGCCCCATTAGACAGCACGTTGTAAGGGATGAGGAATTTATCGGGCGACGGTGCAGCTTTCCACGAGAGAGAAGGAATGTTAAAATCGCCGAGAAGGAGCTTGAGATCCTCAGCATTCATACTCTCCAAAAGGATCGACACACTCTCATGAAGCGATTCGAATACACTTGCAGAACCACTCCGGTCAGGGGATATGTAGATTACGCCGACGTACAGAGAATAGTAACGCAATCGAATGCGAACCCATAACAGCTCGAGCGATGTAAAGGTGTGCAGGATGATCGATGAAGAGAGTTTTGCAGAGCAGGCAATAAGAACTCCTCCACCACGAGAGCACGAACTATTAGACGAATTACGATCACAGCGGTACAAGTTGTATGTCTCGTCGATGATTAACGATGAAGGTATCGTGTTGTCCAACCAGGTTTCCGTCAGTACAAACACATCGAACTCGGACTCAATGATTGTCATACGAATGTCAGCGATTTTTGTGCGAAGTCCTCTCACATTCTGATAGTAAATAAATAAATTATTGGAGAGTGTAGTTGAGACTGTAGTATAGTTGTTTACGCCATGTGGGATTCCTCTGGAACTATTGTACGTTGTAACAGGTTGTTGGTGTTGTGCTGTGGCTGTGTTAGTGGTACACAATCTGGTGCGTGAGGAGAGTGTAGGTATATCGGATCGCTGGAGTTGTTTAATGGAAGATGTTGCGTTGGTGATCGGCATTGTAACGGGTCGCTGATGTAGTGCAGTGGATGAGCCTGTGTTTGTGGTAAACATTGCGGTGCGAGAGTAGCAGTAGGAAATTGAGGATCGTGATTGACAAGCCTCCAAAAATGTTGTGTATTGGTAGCTCGTTTATCAATGACTTCGCCGAACACAATACCTCCATGCCAGGTGGATGCTGATAGTGCTTTCGCTTTGAAGATAAGCGACATTCCGACTTTAAACGATACAAAAGTCAGTGTACTTACTTCACGACCAATTAGCAACAGCTTTATTATAATCACGTCGTCGGTTCCCAGTTGTCCAACGACCATATCTTTAACTTCCTGATCGGAAACCGAAGGAGCAATTCGTGTTATATAGAGCCAAAATCTGGCGTCGTTTGATGCATTCATAGGAATTGTCAACACAGTCCGAGACGAAGGTGAAATGGGTGCTGTGCCAATGTGTAGAGGAGCCGCAGAATCAGGAGAAGGAGGAGTAATATCGACAAGCCTACGTTTAGGCGCATTCCGTTGCGGTGCATTCTGCGAAGCACGATCCATATCAGATGGCCGAGAGCTAATAGGTGTAACTGCCGCGATGTTTGAGGTAGGTGGTGTTGTGTTTCGGAACGGGACGTACGTTTGATACACTTAAATAAAACGGCACACTCGGACTCTTATTTAAACTTATACTCTATTACAACAATTATAAAACATCGACCATCCTGGTCCGCAGCTTGATACCGAGTCGCAGCGATCGATCACCCATTTTTGACATCACATGCTGTCAGTTACGTGACAGCATTGAGACCTGCGCTACCTACACAACAGGTGGACGTTCCAGATTCGATGTGTGCGTGAGAGCGCTGCCTCTATCAAGCATCACGAACACATCGTTGCGAACAGCATCTAACGCTTGAGTTAAGCGGCTATCGAACTCGCAAAGCAATTCCGATTTTAAGTTGGCCAATTCAGCAGAAATGTTATCCATGAGTGAAAGTCTCCCGTTACGTCGCAAATCGGTACAGCAGCGACACATCCATAATGATTGGGTGTTCGGGCGCAGAAGTTCAGATAGCGCCCCGTCATTGATCCCAATACAGGAAACATGAAGAGTTGCCTTGCAGAGTCCATCACACATATACACATCCGCGTTATTGATCAGTAGCGAACACACTGGGCAGGACACTGACATCGTCGAAGTGGTACTAACACAGATGCACTATGCCGAGGCGACAACAATCAGCAGAGACGGAAAGCACTCGAGTAAGATAATCCGAATTAAACCAAGAAGAGGCCGCCAGTGTGCATATAACACAATTTAACAATGCACTTATGATATTTATCCGTCCACATGTCCAATTCACACAACAATAGTCACAAAGGCGTATGAAAAATAACCGATAATCCAGAGCGCAAATAGGAGGCGTTTAAGCAGTGCGTTTGACGTTTGACGTTTTTACGGAATGCCAGCACCTACCTTTACAGAAGAGCACTTAACCTAAAGGAACTCGGTTCTTTTAAACACAAGTTTTAATTATTAATCACAGAGAGTTTCTGGCGTAGCTTTACCATGACCAGGAAATGGTCCGAGTCGACGTTTGCGTCTCTATACGTGTTGACGTCGATAATATCCGAGAAGTGCCTTCCGTCAAATAGAACGAGGTCCATTTGGGAATTTGAATCACCCTTAGGGTGTCTCCAGGTGTAGGTATGACGGTGTGCATGCTAAAAGAAGGTGCTGCGGATGTTCATATGCTTGAAGGAGGCAAAGTTTATCAGCCTGATGCCGTTGTAGTTTGTCAGCTGGTGAACGCTGAAGCTTCCGATGGTTGATTTATATGCTGTCCTGTCCGACCTGAGCATTAAAGACTCCGATGACGATCTTCACATACAGTATTTTATGCAGCGGTCGTGCTCCCCCTCCAGCTGCGTATAGAAGGCCTCCATTTCGTCATCGGTGCTCCCAAGTTGCGGACTGTGCATCGGACTGTGCAAAAGTCAGGGCTAACGGATGTAAAAAAATATTTCGATTGGCTTTACGCAAGTAAGGAAGTCACTTTTTGTTCAAAGGTAAAGGCAAACTGTTAAGGAATCTTTAGAATTGTATTTTTAAGTTAAAATTTATTATGAATATATGCATGAATAATAAAAAAAAAACATTTGTTTTGATGCGGAAAATGTCACGCAGGCTGATATAATCCAGAAGGATTATTCATGCTTAAAAACGGTGAACTTATTAGGGTATCTAGAAAGTTATAGGGATGCATAAGCGCTTATGGCACAAAGTCTTAATCATTATCATCCAAAAGATAAATATAATTCATGTTTTTAACGTGTTCAAACATGTACAGTAACCGAGCCCTAGAACAAAAATGTTCAACCAATTCGAAGTAGTAATTATTCTATCTAAATAATGAACAACGGCATTGAGGAAATTTTGACTTTAAATGCAGGTTAGACAGCAAATTTCCACTACTCCTTTATTTCTGAAAATTACTATACTACTTCTGTTGGAACCTTGCAGAAACGATATTTGGCTGATTGGCGATAAGGCCATATAGCGCTTGGCCTAAATTATGTAGTACGCAGATAACTACCCAAAATAGTCGATAGGCCAATAATAGCTGATATCAAATGATTTTAGCATCATATAAGTTAATATTGGCAGTTTACGTGTTCATTTTGCTATGAAATGACGCCTGTCCGAATTTCAGCGGATCGCATGGTGATCGAGTGAAGGTTACGCTTAACGATGTTATGATTGTTCCGTCACTTGCTGGAAATTTGCTCTCGGTGAGTAAGATTTGTGATCTTGAATTCAACATTTTATTCGATAGAAACGGTTTCAAAATTATGCGAGGACAAAAAACAATGCTTTTAGGCGAGCGACATAGTGGACTCTATCGGCTGAAAAATTACGTGGAAAAAGTACTACTTACAAAATAAAAACACCCGGAACTCTGTGAACATTTGTGGCACCGTCGTTTAGGCCATAGAGATCCCGAAGCCATCGCTGCGATTGTTCAAAAAGAACTTGGATATGGACTACAAATGAAGAGATGCGATGTTCAATGTATCTGCGGAATGTGTTGTGAAGGAAAGATGAGCCGCTTATCGTTCCCGAAAGAATCTTCAAGCAAGTCGCATACAGTTGGTGATTTAATTCATTCTGACATTAGAGGCCCTATACAAGTTACTACACCGGGAGGTAATAGATATTTTATGACGAAGTTAGATGATTTTAGCGGATATAATGTTATCTATCCGTTGAAGGAAAAGTCAGAGGCTGAGTATTTTTGTATCTTGCATCTACAACAATATCTTTTATTAATAATAAGTATTATTTTACACTCGGAGCTATACGATACGTCCTTTGACTTAGCCGGTCGGGAAAGAAGAGAACGATCTCTTTATCCCGAAGCGCGTCGATCGTGCATTCACGCACACGGTCGCCTAGCATCGGGCGCATGACGAATTCTGCCAAGGCTTGTACAGGGTGGCTCCCAACAAGTATAAAATACATATTTTAACTTATTAAAGAATCCGTTTGGGCGCTATCCAAGAGTTCTACGTACGAATGGAGGAGGAGAATATTTTGGAGCAAAATTGAAGAAGTTTTTAGCGGAAAGCGGGACTATTCATCAAAAGACAGCTCCTTATTCACCTCAACAGAACGGAAAAGCGGAACGAAAGAATCGATATGTTGTGGTCGATGTGTTGTTGTCTCGAAAAGCAGTGTTGGGGCGAAGCAATAACAGCTGTAAACTATCTGCAAAATCGGCTACCATCATCATCAATTGAGAAGACATCGTATGAATTTTAGCATGATAAGAAACCATCATATAGTCATATAACAATTTTTGGTTTGCATACGTACATGTACCGAAAGAGAAGCATTTTAAACTTGATGTGAAGGCGGAGAAAATGGTTTTCGTTGGATATGCTGAAGAACGAAAAGCCTATCGTTGTTAGGATGGCAAAACTAATCAGTGGCGAAAACTGAAGATCATGAAACCACGATCACACAGGAACTTGAAACAATGATACATGATGAACCCTCCTTGGATGAACTGGACGATACGGTTTATGAGAACGCGTCCGAGGGTGAGCAGTCATTTCAAGAACTTCAATTAGACGAAATTCCTCGACGATCGTTGCGACCTAATAAGGATGTTCCTCCCAGACGGTTGATTAAGGAAGCTTTAATCGCTACAGACGAGGAGTAGGACGAAACTTACAGGAGGCACTAAACTGTGCGGACAGTTTTAAATGGAAAAAAAGCCATGGCGGATGAGCTTAATATCATGCAACAAATGGCACATGGGATTTTATGGAACTAGCTAGGCCATAAGCCAGTTGGTTGTAAATGAGTTTGTAAACGAAAGCGGAATTATCGATTACATGACGTTCTTGTTGGAATGCAGTTTGTGCAAAGTAATTCGGATCACTGCTTATACACAAAAGATGTTAGCGGCGATCGAATCTACATCTTAGAGTATGTCGATGATATTCTAGCCGGAAGTGAGAAAGAAGCTCATACAGGGAAAATTTATTATTGATTCAAAAAGGATTTTGAAATGACGGAACTACGAGAACTGAACTATTTTTTAGGTCTAGAAGTTCATCGACAGAATGGAAATTATAGTATTTCAGTAGAGAGTTACTTCGAACGAGTTGCTGACGTATTGGGTTACATGACGCGAAAATTGCAAAGCCACCCATGGAAGAAGCATTCGCAAAGATAGAAACCGAGCGTATCCCATTGAAGGATTTGTCTACATACAGAAGCCTAGTCGGAGCACTTTTGTATATCGCGGTGTAGGCAAGACCGGACATAGCGGTGAGTACATCACTACTTGGACGTCGTGTGTGCACCATGTGCACCAAAAGAGGCAGATTAGCCAGAGCTGCCAAGCGTGTAGTACGTTATTTGAAAGGGACGAAACATTGGTGATTACACTATGACGACAAGGCAACAGATTTAGTTGTATATTCAGATGCTGACTGGGCTGGAGATCTGAAGACACATCTACGAGATAAAATCTGAGTTTTTAAAACATATCGGTCTGATTGTTTCTAGTATGTGTAACAGTTGTAACAGAGTACGACCGAGACTGGCGATTTGAACATAAATAAAAATAACTAACTGCGACGAATACCGGCGTGATGGTCTTATGAATTACCCTACCTCTTTGAACGAGTGTGACTTGTCCTAAAAAAACCCGATCCCGATTCTTACAACTTTAGTGACACCCAATCGTACAATAAAGTTGCAGGTGTTACTTTTACTTTTTAGGTTTAAGGACTTATTTTTGTCACAAAGGACCATGACAATCTAAATTATCTTGTTTACAACTTCAAAACCAGATCTTTTACTTATCTATCTCTCTCTCTCAGAAAAAAGTCCAAAGATAGAGAGCGTTTATGTGCTATCGAGGGGACTAGGACTGACCAGATGAGCTATTCTTTAATTATTTGTAGTTTTCTAAAATTTTACGATAATTATTTCAATTTTTTTGAGATATTAAATTGGACAAATATCTAGGTTCTCTCGAATACGCTATTCATGTTCTTTATTCTTTATTTGAAAGAAGACGAAAACAGCTATATTTGTTCTTCATTCGTGAAAGATAACAAAGCAATGTGAATTTATCTTCATTCAACATCTTTCGCATCGAAACGTTTCGTTTCTAAAACAGATTCCGCGATCTTCATCATTTCATCCCTGATTTCCTTCCAGCGAGACTGGCATGAAAGAAAAGGACAACAGAGTCCCTGCAGGCAACGGCAGAGATTAATTAAAAGTGTGCGGCTTATAGCAAAAAGCATAATTTAAGCTGTTAATCACTCGATGCTTTGTGTTGCATATTTTAACCGGTATGAAAACAATGGAAATAAAAACAGTAATACTGCTTAGAAGGGACACAGATTTGCTATGCTGACTTTTGAAAATGTTAAACTTACTATATTATTTCAGATAGTGTATCTGTTAAGTTTTTTCTATGTTTTGAACACATAATTTGATGCACTCAAATCCTTGACATGTGCTGAGGCGTAATCGTACAAAGTTTAATCATTTTGCGTAAAAAATAAAGAATTAGTAGTTGCTAAAAAATTTTAGTACCTTGCTGTACTGAAAAAAAAAACTTAATAAAACACAGCATCGTACATTCTAAAGCAGCATGGCTCAATATCTACAAACAATAGCAACGAATATACCCAAAAGAAATTAAGATATTTAAGTAAACAAATATCGGACAATTGGACATTTACCCGGCACATAACGATATTGAAAAAATGAAAATCAAAATCTATGCCTTTTATGCTTGATATGACTTGTTCCACAAACGTTAAGAACAGCATTTCCCTTCATGGGTAAATACACCCCTAGAAGAAAAATATTAATGATTACGAATACAGTAAGCGAGCGAAGAGGTAGGCTCTAGAAGGGACAGAGATCAATAATGATCTTGATTTTTGATTTTGTCTTTTGTTTTGATGATCTTGATTTTGATTTTTTCAAGTTCAAATATATAGCTTAGGCCCGGGTCTGTGAAAATGTTGCGGAAGCATTTGTTCAATGACCTCACTTCCAGATTGTTGTCCAGATGCCAAAATCTAACCACGTTAAACCATAAAAATACTAAAATTTAAGACAACATTATTTTGTATTCGTTTTGGTTTGCACATGCGTTCGAAGATGTTCCAGCAACATGAAACGAATCGATTTGTTTCTGATACAGCAACAACGTTTCCGCTACATGAGTTTTACAGCTCGTTCTAACCAATTGGCAACAAATGTTTCCGCAACATTTTCATAGATCCTTACGCGTTCCTTACACTTTCGGCATTGGCGTTACCGTTTCCGCAGCACCAAACATCTGGTTGCCAAGGGTTACCGAAAACAACAAACAACCTTTACGATTAAGCATGGGTGATGTTTTTCCATCGCGCTGTTAGTATGTGTTTGTCCGCTGGCGTGTGTTACAGGTTGGCGCATGTTTGAGTGGCGGTTTTCGGCAGACCTACTGGGGCAAATGTCGGTTCCCAAAAGCAAAGCACACTTCGCCAGAACCGCATATACCGGTTGAACGAAGTGACGCTAATTCCATTCTACCCTTTTGTCTTTGGTTGGCTGCTGTCCTGCGGAGGCATGTTGTTTGTGCGATTTTTTATCGCTCGACACTAATTAAAAGTAAACATCCTAGTTGACAGACCTTTCGGTAGAGAGCAAAGTGCCGCAACAAAGTTAGAAGAGTAACCCTCGAACCCCCGTTCACAGTGAATGTTGAGGCTCCGGCATGGTGCAGTAACAGACACAATCTTGGGATTTTTCCCTAACAACGGAAACAATAACAAACCTATCAGCCTGCCGCCGCCTTAATCTAAAAGTGTCCCAAACACAATGGACGATTATATGCCATCGCGCTATCAGCTGCTCGGCAGAATCGGTGAAGGAGTCCATGGAGTCGTCGTAAAAGCTCGTGACCTGCAAAGTGATGACAAGATGGTTGCCATCAAAAAGCTATCGCTGCGAACAAAGTTCGGGGTTATATCGCTCAACACGGTTCGCGAAATTCGTGCCCTGCAGCACTGCCGGTGTGATAATGTGAGTATCCCGTTTGACCGTAAGTACACAAACACATACCTTTTAATAGCCATTGGCTGGATGATCGGTTGCCATAGCGACGAGGTTAGGACATTCATGTTGCAGGCATTGGGATCCTGCAGCTAAGTTAGTTTGGTATGAGGAATCGTTTTTAAAATTGATTTTTTTTGTTTACATTTACAGGTTCTAGAGCTACTAGATATGTATCCTGATTTGGCCGGCATATCTTTGGTATTCGAGTACATGCCGCACACACTGTACAGTAAACTAAAAGACGAAGAGAACCCCTTATCCCGAGCAACCGTTCGACGCTATACGGGAATGCTGCTGAAGGGTTTGGCCTACCTTCACGGGTTACGTTTGATGCATCGCGATATTAAGCCTGCCAATCTGCTCATTGATCGACATGATGTGCTCAAAATAGCGGACTTTGGATTGGCTCGCATCTACACCGAACCACAGCAGCAATCAAGCAAGGTGTATTCACCACAGGTTGCCACCCGATGGTACCGAGCGCCGGAAATCCTGTGGGGCTGCCAACGGTACGGTCCCTCGATAGACCTATGGGCCAGCGGAGCCGTCTGTGCTGAGATGCTTCGAGGTGTGCCGCTTTTCGCTGGCGCCACCGACATAGAACAACTGGCGCTGGTAGTCCGCACACTAGGCACTCCAAATCAGAAGGATTGGCCCGAAGTGCGAAGCCTTCCGGATTATAACAAAATCCGCTTTCCGAACTCGCGCGGAGAGCGCTGGGAGGACATCTTCCCCAGCTGTACCACTCGCGACGAGATCAGCCTGGTCGATGGGCTGGTGAGATATAATCCTGCTAAGCGTCTCACGGCCGAAGAGGTGGGTTTTTTAACCTTTTGTGTTTTCCGGTTCGGCATCGCTTCCTTCCTATTACATCCTTGTGAGAATTTTCTATGCTACCTGCTCAGCCGGGTTGTGCCAGCATTCGAAAGAGCAGTGGTGCATTGTAGTAGCATTTTTAAATCCCACTTTTTTTGCTGCCCCTAACCCTGATTCCTTCTCAATCCCGGCAATGTTCCTGTGCCTAGCTATCCTGCTCCATCGGTACACTTTTATTTGTCTTTGTAACCTTCATTCATTTGCCCACTATTCGTTCCTGTATGTCTCTGTCCTTGTCTGGCTGACCTACCGTTGACCCTTGGCCCTCGCTTACACTGTACCACACAGGTGGTGCTGTGTACCACCACTATATTTCATTGATTTTTTTTCTTCTTTCTTTTCCTCTGATTATGTACGGTTTGTAGGCTTTACTTCATCCCTACTTCAACAACGCAGCAGCGAGTGCAAATTAATTCGCAACAGGCATCCTTCTCCGGCAACCTGCCCTGTAGCACACCCTGCTGATCGTGCGTTTATGCTACACCATATTTTAAAACCAGGAGGATACGCCATGCTCACGCGACAGAAGAGCGGAATAAGTAAAGGACCAAGCATTTTCCATTCCACTTTTCCATGACAGCGGAGCGGCAAGTTGAATTTCCGCAGGCAATTTTGAAGTCCTAGGCCTGGGTAAAAAGTCCTACACCCAGACCCTGTGAAATGTAACGGAACGTAGCACACGCATCACACAGGGAGCTGGAGTTCGTGTTTTGGAGAGTCCCATCGGTACATGAAACAATCGGGCATCCTGCATAATCCGGGCGAAACGGGCAAAAAGTACAAATACTACGAAACTCGAAGATAGCACACTCCGGCGCGGTCCGGTACGTCTACCAACAAAGCAGGAACGCGACTGTAGAAGCTCTGAGGTTCTACCGCGCAATTGGTTCAGCTCCGAAACCAGCGCTCCTTCCGTGTAGTCCGAACACGAACTGTACAGAGTACACCATTAAACGGCAATGAACTTTCTCTCACTCTGTTGCTTCCAATTACTTGGGGCGTGATGTACTGGTTGAGCTTGGGAAAGGTGAACGAAGCCAGTCGGAAAGATACGCGCGTCTGATGTTTTGCGATGGATGAAAGAGGCTACTGGCGGTGAAAAAGAATAGCACTAAACTTCTGGTGTCAGGAGCAAATCCACACAATTATGCCATTCGAACTTTCTCATGTGTCGTATCCCAGAGTACGCAGCATGCATGTAACGTAACGTATCGCGGTACACACATAGTATCTCTCTGTTCGCTGTTCCGATTCAGGAGACCTGTTGAAAAATAATATATCCAAGTTACAACCTACGCTGAACAGCTTGCGCGAACGCATGGAATGGTGCGTATCTTTTCCAGTAGCGTTATTATTATATTAATTTAAAATGCCAAATGAATATGCAACATCAAAATGAAACACATAGCGCAACACTTTATTGTGTGGCTTCCTAGGTAAAATCACTCGGCGGCATATCAGACCTTGAACTCGTTGTAATGTTACTAACATTAAGCACATTTTTACTCAAGTGCTTAATGCGTATCCATTGTGCTGCCGATTAATTGGAAATGTTAACATCAAATCGAATCAACTAAAACTGGGTAGCTTTTTCTTTCCAGCAGCGTCTTCGTTATCCTGTACCAATATTTCAAGGAACGGTTTAACTGGGGAGTAATTCAATTTTCATTAATTTTGGCTGTTCTGCTTTAAGCTAAGGGCTTTAAAGGCTGAATGTCACATTATCGAAAGAAAATTGAATTGCATAACACAGTTTCTCCTGCAACTTTATTCAATTATTTACTCCATAACACTGAGTGTAAATTGCCATTCCATTAATATAGACAAGTGTATAGCTAAGAAGTGTATATTTGTATATATGTACAAGTGTATATATGTAAGGAACATATGAAAACGCTCAAAAATTCTTGTGTTCAGATTTTTTCTTTTCTTTAAAAATGTTTCAATGAATGAACAGCTTTTCTCCTTGTAATGATTTATTTGGGCACGAGATAATTCAATTTAAATAACGAGTCTGCATCGAAAAAAGCTCAGAAATTAAGTCTTAGGGCTAGGTAAATTGTAATTAGTCCCTTTTGTTGCTTATTTGAAATATTTCTTAAAATCCCGGCTACGAAAGGAGCAACAAAATCGAATGCCCCTCGTCATATTAAGCCGTTCCCTTTGAGATCCATGTTTTTGCCTCTTTTATTACAGCCTGGTCAATTTATCTGTGAAAACCCCGCAACTCTAAATCACCACCGACTCGGATGATAAAAAGTTGAATTATTAATCATGGATTTTACCTTGTCACACGGCGAAGTCCTTTCGTGAGTCCTTTTGTTGTACCTTTAGAAGAGTTGGACCGGACCGCTAACTTTTCTTAGACGGGATGGGTTTTTGGTGTTTTTTTTTCTATCTCACTAGATGAATGCCGTTGTGCGTGGAGCCACGCTTCACTCCGCGGTGTGTTTGCACACGTTTCCGCTTTGGCCGCTTTTGTGTATCAAATTAAGCACTGGCCATGTAGTTGGGGCATAAAAATTAAATATTTAGCCACAAAATGGTGTCGTTTAGTGCCACTTTTTCTGTGCCATTTGTGCGTTCGAATTCCAGACCAACTGCTTGCCCCGCGGCACTCCCGCCATTTGACCACGGCTCGACCTAATGATGGTGAAACCCATCCGCGAATCTAGCAGTCTCGCTTCCAGGGAAGCACTCCTTTTCAAAGTTCGCAAGACGCACAAGGGCATGGTAGAGAGCCGTCTTCTTTTTGGCCGATCTTTTCCCAGAAGTGTCATTTGGAGCCACGCTGGATGATTGTTTTCATTTCTCCTTTTATTCGCTCCATTCCGAGTGCGAACATTCGTGATTTTTGGTTTTCGCTGTCTTGGGATAACGACGAGGAAAACCATCGGTTTTGGCAATGCGGAACGTCCTCCGTAGTGATGGGCAATTACGAGCGAACTGGTGGTGTGGTTCCTTTCCTGGTTGGAGTCAATGACATCAGTTTCAAAAAATCATTTTTCAGTTTCATTGCGATACTGTTCCATTTATCGTTCAAAAGTTCCTATGAACAACTGTTCAGTAATTGTTCATATATTTCTGATATTGCGGGGTTCATGTAACCATATTCATGCTGAAATCATGTAACATTGCATACAAAACCATACGCTAATCTACTAGAGAAGGGCCTATTACATTACTTGAATAATTCCGGAATGTATCTGTCGTTGACCTTTTATGACAGGAACATTCACTAAGCAAATGTTATAATCGGGCCTCGACATGTCGAGGGCTAATCTTTTTCATAATCTTTTTCAAATGAATAAATTTTGACTTACCATCTGACTGGCAGATCCTATCGTCCTCGTCCCAGTCCTAGCGGTACGGTATGACCGACAAATAGTGTATGGTTTTGATGCACTGAGTGTAAACAACGTGATTTAACTTTCTAACTGTCCATATTTTACCTTTTAAATACAAATTTAATTTGCGGTGAATAAGCGAAAAAGTACAGGCAGTCCAAAAAGTATTCGTCTAGCAGAATATTTTGTAGAAAAACGCGAATTATGGCCACAATAGACATGGAGCGGTAAAAGTAATGATGAAGTTTGATAAAGGGACCACCAATGCAACACGTTTGCAACAAAAAAAAAACATTAAAATAATGCAATAGCAGCCAAAACACATAAAAAACTAAAAAAAGGCGTTTGAAGAGTATGCAAAAAGTATTCGTCTATTTAGCTTTTTACTCATTTACGCTGGCCAATCACTACGTAGACATGGATTAATTATTATTAATATCAATCTGCTAGTGACTTCATACTAAATTAATGCATTTCTGTTGTTTCAATTGCATTTCGGGCGGTCAGTGAGGCACTAAAGGCGGGGGACTTAAGGAAAAGCTGTTGGAGCGGTTCCATTCCTTTCAAGGAGTGAACGATTTCGATCCGCTCCTTTTTTTCGGATTTTTCCATCTCTATTAGTTAGCGTCAGGTCCGATTTGGCGGGCAATCAACCCACCCTATTGAACACACATACACACACACATGCAAGCACTGAAACATAAAGTTTGATTCTGTCGATGCCTAAAAACCTTCATTTTACATTTTATAGCCACGGAAAAGGAAGAAAGTGTGAACATACAACACTGAACTTTGGCTGCAATCAAGGCATTGCTTACTACGTTCAACGTTGGCCATAAAAATAAACTAATGCTTCTATCTTCACAAGCATGGAAACTCAAATCATGATTTAGCCTCACAGTGTAGATGTGTCTAATACATAAGCTAGCAAAGCTCAATAAAGCAACGAAAAGTCCAACGATTTATGAAACATAGCATTTCAGATATTTTGTGATGGATTTTTTTTCCTATACGACTATACGACTTGTGGAATTGGCTTTCAGTGACTTATGGATTGCCCCCCATAGCAGGATAATCAGAGTCCTACGTATGGCGGCACGGTCCATTTTGGGGCTTGAACCCATGACGGGCATGTTTGTTAAGTCGTACGAGTTGACGACTGTATCACGAGACCGGCCTAACGATTTAAAAAGCTTTAAAGCACTCAATAAAGTGCAACTTTTTTTTCAAAATGGGTGTGTAAAATCGAGAATGAATTTGAACAATCGTGTATCTTTGAATTCGCGTTTAGCTGTATCACAGGTAGCACCGTGTATCTTAGAGTGTATGTGTATTTATTTATATATCATTTTTGGTTATCAGCTGTTCAGTCAGTTGACCGATCAGCATTACCCTCATCGAAATAAAGTGCACGTTTGCACTAGTTCCACCCAACTTCTCCCACGGTGTCCGTTTCCGCCTCGGCCATCAACTCGACGCGCAAGGTCGATCCAGTCCGCGATTCCGCCGACGTAAGCAAGTGCTTCTTTTGGACTTAGCGTAAGTGTGAACAGGTTGACGTAACCGATACGCGACGAATGTGTTTACATTTTGGCGTCGCGTTCCGTACGATCCCCTTCCTCGTCCCACACCCTTTCACTGTGCTCCGCGCATTGACTCACCGAAACGGTTTGAGAAGCGCGGCCGAACCTACCACAATAATATGTTTATATCGACATCTACATATGTATAATGAGTATATAAATATATCGACCTAGAGGAAGGATAAATGTTTGAAACGGTATTAAAAGATTCCATTTGATTGAGATACGATAATCGGCATATTGGAATTGAAAGAGGATTCGATTGCCCCACCAAACCGTGAACACAAAGAAGTTAATCCCAATGTCTCGTTGGTTTACGCATCGTTTGGATCCTTTTCTTTATGAAAAACAACAACAACAAAACTACCGCTGTTGTGTACACCCATTACAGACAGACAGGCTCACACACACACCTCCACCTCCAGACGTGATAGGTTGGCCGCAAAAACTTTACATGTTTTGAAAAATCCCCTCATTTTATTATCTTTTTTATTTCTCTTGAAACGCGTGTGCTTGTATGTGTGTAGTGTGTATCGTTACAATACCTCTTTCTGTCCATATTGCACCACGCGACAGAGCACTAGGCGAGGGCAAAGGATGGAATCAGTAGTGTTTGTGATAAAGAAATGTGTGTAAATCAAACAAAAAAAAAACAGAAAACCGAGCAGACCCGATATAACGTCGTCGAGCACCATTAACGGACAGATGTTATCCTTTCGCCACCCCCCCAATGAAGAAGATCCCGGGCCAGATTTTATTCCATTCTCTTTGCTTTTGGTAGTGGCATTTCTTCCGCTTCGCACTTTGCCACCCCGTTTGATGACAGCATACTACTGTAAGGCCTATAACGAGCAACGAAACCCTTGGGTCTTGGATCAAATTCGTTGCCGTTACCACGGTCGACCTCCGGTGAGACATTTCGTGGTAATTCAATCAGCAATCACTTTCAATGCCCTTCGGTGTTTGGTTCTAGTTCGGCGGGATCGGATCGGGCTAGATGGCCGGGATCGGGGAAAATAGGGTATTTTTGCGATTTTACACGCCCTTTTGCTTTGCGCACCCACTGCCGTCATGGTACGGCTTACATTCAAACGACGGTCAAACAACATGGTGGAAGCTTTCTATAGAATGTGCCGATACGATCGTTCCACGTCGCACGATGCGCACACACATCACCAACCCATCAAACTAGAACACCCCCAGACGCTAACGCTTTCCCCGAAAGCCGAGTGGTGAAACAAGTTTTAAGTAGTGAAAAAAGAGCAACATCTTCAATATTTGAGATGCTGTCCAAACACAGGCAAAGAAAGTTTGTACTGAGATGGTTGTTCATTTCTTTTATTTCTTGATTTGCAAATTTAAAGTTAGTTCTCCGCTGCCAGTACTTCAAGGTAGCGCGGCGTGCTGACTTTTCGTCCAACTGCAGTAACTTGCTATATGGGTGTTCTGGCAAATGTAGTTTCATTTGTGCTACAATTAATTTATGTTCAAAGAATATATAGATTTTTTTAAAATAAATATACATTCAAAAGATCAAATGGTTTTTTTAGTTCCGATTCTTATAACTATTTGGTTGGTTTTTTTGTTAATCAGATAAAAAGTAACACATGCGTTGATAATCCATCACTAAATCTGTACCTTCATTCACCAAATAGTTACGGCGGCTTTATGGTGCTAACAAATGTCAGAGCAGCAAGTCCAAACAACACTAAAAATTACTACTTCGGCGAGTCAGAGAAAGAATGAGTGCACGGGCAGAGATGGAAACTCCGATAAGTATTAAATAATGAGGTAACAAAATGGACTTCTAAGGTCAAAAAGGCAACAACAGCGAAAGAGAGAGTTAGAGAAAGATAGCCATCAAATGTTTTCCACAATCAGCTTTCCCTTGAAACGGCTCCCAGTGCGAAGCAATAAGGACGAAGAGGGAAGGAAGGAACAAAAAACTGTTCAGAAACGTTATCATTTGGCAGTCTGTTTTCTGTTTTCTGTTGTGGGCAAGGTTACTTTCTGCGCCGCGGTACGGGTTCGTTGTGATTTTAAGACGAAAAGCTGCATCAAAAGACGATAACGGACGATCCCTGTGGACGGTCGTGCAGCAACAGCAGCAGCAGCATTGCGATGATTCTGCTTATTTCGCAATTTCATATCCGTGCCAGCTCCGTCCGTCCTGCCAGCCTCATCTCAGTATTTCTGTTTCTTTCTTTACGCCCCATATCAATTACGCTCATCGGGGCTATTGAGACAACGATGGACACACAGAACGGCAGCAGTAAAGAACTGTTTTAAGGAGCCCAAGACACGGATGTAGGTGGAGCGAGTATGGCCCTGCAACGAATGGTTTTGCCGCCAGGGGATTTCATGTCGACTGGTATTTTCCATCATTTCATCACCCTGGCGGCCATCGCCTGGGGCACATTTTGAGTGCACTTGCCGAAAAATAATGCTCAAGAGGATTATGCTCCTATTCCGGTGGTTATTTGTCTTCCAATAGCCAAGTTAAAATTTGCTACACATTTTTCATCCCTCCCTACGGAGCATTTAGCATGACAAATTAGGAAACATGCTGTGCTATTATGCTTTTGCGTGCATACTATAACATCACCGGTGTTAAGTTGTGCAAGAAAACTGGTAAAGTAAGTTCGCTTAAAATGAATAATTAAACTGTTACAAAACAAAACTCCGTGCCATAGAACGGATTCCATGCCGAATTTGTCACGTTTAGCTAACGCAATCAGAAGCAAAATGCACGAAAGCAATTAAAGCAGCTTAAATCGAACGATGATTGTAACGTATGTGTTGGTGTACATAACTACTGATACTGTAAACTGTAAATTTTCATAATAAACCTACTCTAACGCTACGTCGAGATGGTAATTACATACCGAATATTACTGCACCCATTATGTTTCATCATAATAAACCGGAACCTACGAGCCTAACCAACGCGCTGGTATAGGATACCGACGGAAACTGACGATAATAAGCGACTATAATGTGAAAAACTGGAGCCATTCAAAACTTTTAAGTTGATTAAATTTCGTTGGGTTAATTTTAATTTCCTTCTTCCGGCCAGATAAACGTTTGTGCGGCACACGCACATCCAAGGCACCGAGCGACTTTAGAAGATTAGTCGGCCAGCTGCAGCTCTCGGCTACGTGGCTTGAAATTCTCGAGATGGATGAGTTTCTCGCTGAAACTTTTTCTCGGTATGAAAAACGTACAACAACCACCTACAACAACAACAAAAACAAAGTACAACCATCAAAGGAAAGTTTACTGCTACAAACAAACCTATGCATTAACGAGGTTTTTTTTCTTTCTTTTATAATAAGGATTAGTATTTTTTTTTACATATTTAACTGTAATTGATCAAATTATGAACAAAACAAATAATTTTCCATTCTGTATTCAATTATCAGATACAGCGTTCTATCATTGAAGTCTTCTAAAAATTAGGACCAGATAAAACCCAACCGAAAAACAGTAAATAAAATTACAATATCTAGGTATTTACTCACCTGTTGAATGCGGTTTGCTTATTCGGGCTTTGTTAACATTTACTGCTGTGTGCATCACTTGATTCTATTTTTTCCTGCAATTTCATTTGTGACATTCATGTTTTGGTAACGTATTTTTTTTATGAAAAATAAAATAACCACATTGATAACAATGACAGTGCTGTAATCAGGCAGAAGTACGAAGCATCATTACAACCACAGCACGATCAAAACTACCACATTTACAGTCGGTGAAAAAACAGCCGAAACAATGCAACAAAAATCAGCAATGCGTCCTCTCCTGGTGCCTATGGATACTCACCACGCTTCGCCGGTTATTATTCTGAAGTCATTCTTTCAGCAACGTTCAAGGCCGTAACATTGGACGACCGAAAGCAGTGAACATAAAAATATACGATACTGTTGTCGTTTTGTTATGAATCATTTCTTTTAACTACATTTGCTTATCGAAGCGTGCCGTGCGCAGCGGAACCTCTCCAGGGCTTGGCCGTTTCTCTGTGTCGATCAGCGTGTGCTTTGATGTTGTTACATTGCACTAGTCATTGTGCTTTAATTTTTTTTATATAGATCAGCGGCAATGTATAGATCTTCTATGCTGTACATACATTCACTTTAGCTGTCTGTGTTTGGTACTTATGGTATTTTGTGCACACGTTTTTACGCCGAAAAACGCATGTATACGCGCAAACACACAGACACAGAGAGTTGATGATTGAAACGTTGAAACGTGTGATTTCGTTCTATATACACATTTTTGAGACGCAAAACACCCAGGTATCGTCCATTAGCAATCTCATTCTTACCAATTTTAACACAATTTGCTCCTTTGCTCGTCACATCGTATGTTCGTTATATTTTTCCCATAACTTTTTTCACGCGCATTTTTCCTACAAATACAAATACCATACAAATGCTATGCATTCCGCTTGTAAATGTGTATCAATACATGATTTGTTTTGTGTATATATGTGTATATCCGGTTCCGCGAAAATCCTTTGATTTCGGTAATTATAGTCTTTGTTTTCTATCTTTAGATGAAGTAAATTGCGTTAGGCCAAACTTTGTGTAGTAACAAATTCTGCATGTAGTTCAAAGGGGGGCTTTTTATTTTAGGCATATTTGCAGTTTGAAATGAAAATTTAGCAGACATAATAAGTCGATCAATCCGGTCAATTAAATCACTCCCACATTTCTGTAATGAACTTTTTAGCTTCCACTAGATGCCACCAGTAGTTAGAAACAATCAATACAATTGAAGTAATAAATTATTCAAATCTTGTCGCTCCTATTTTTAAACTAAATGCGGACGTTGCATACCCATTTCTGTTAACCAGCTCTAAACAAACCCTAAGCGAGACGACCAATGCCAAAGTAATTTTAGGTTACAATGAGAGCAAGTGGTTCCGGCTCAGCTGTGGTTGAAATCGTTCGAGAGAGTACGAATTTTCTGTCTATCAACAGACCGACAGCTATCGTTGGTAGTTCGCATTACTATTCCTCCTTCGCCATTCCGGCATTCAACACTATCACGCATAAATTATGCAATTCAGGGTAAAGAAAAGAAGCGATAGCACTTGATGGAGTACTTCTGCTGCTGCACGAACCTGCAATCAAATTTGAAGCGAACATTCAAAGGCTTCACAGCGAGGCTTGAGATGTCAACAAAACGACTTCACTTTTTGTTACAACAGAAGCCACTTACTCTATGGCCAGGGCAATATTGCAACAGAAAGTGAGCAGCGAACGATACAAGAGCAACTTAACCCTTTTTACTCGTCTGAGATAAGCACGACGATCACGAGACTGTTGATTCATACGGAATCATCGTCGTTACGGATTAAACAAACAACACTGTCACGAATTCAACTAGTTATTGTTTTGTTTGACAAATGCACACCAAACGCTGGAAACATAAATACATAGTAAAAACACCAAAACACCAACCACTGTTTCTGAACATTTTTTTCTGACCAGTTCGCGCCTAAGGATTCAACATATTGTACGTATTCTGTATGATATCTTCAATCCTACATAACCACGTCACACCACCTTCTATTGTTCTCTACACTACGTTCGTGGTAGATGTGATTAAATGTTTTTAACTTTCATAATCAATACCATACATGCAGCTTGCCGGATCTTCTGCAGCGCAAATTAAAAAAAATCAACAAACCACTTTTAATTTAATTTTATTCCTTCCAATTTTCCACTACAAACAACATAATGTTTCCTTTACTATTATTGCACACCTCCACAAACTATACTGCCAAAACAATAGTACAATCATCGCGTAATAAATGACAATATAGACAAAAGCACCTAATAAATGAAAGTATTGATTGTATTCGTTCTCTCTATCGGGTTTTATAATCGTTTCACTTCGTTCTAATTTGCGCGGCAAGTTTTTTTTGTTTTGTTCGCTACATACAACATGTATGTATATGTGTTAATGTAAAAATGTATTTGTTTGGCTAAATTTCGTTACAGTTTGCTTCACTAACTAAGTGTATAAATAATAAATTATCGCGGATAAGGCCTCACAGTGCAAGAAACGATGTTTTGTTGTAAGCGTGTGTTTTTTTTTTTGTTTTTGGCGTTATGTTTGTTAAATTTGCTATTTGCTCACTACGCATCGAAACAAAACGCTTGTAATTTTCTTGGCAGCATTATGTTGTTTTTGTTTTGTTCGAAGATAATAGTAAAAATTAGCATATTTGTATATAAACCCAGTTTGCACCATGACTGAAATTGGCCGTCATTGTGTGGACAACACACAAACATTACAAGCAAAACACAAAGAAAAACGCCTGCTTCCTCTGTTGCTTTCAGTTGCTCCATCAACGTTTCCGCTTCCTGAAAACGTGAAGAGTAACCGGTTGAACGAACCCCAGGGAAGAGAAACTTTGAGGATTGATTGGTCGCCAAAAACAAGACCAAAACGTACCAACACACATTGGGGAAAAGAAAGGTCAAGCAATAACCAAAAGATGATACACAAAGTGTACATGCGTGAACAAACTCTCGGGTGAATGTCAGAGTTGACGGGTCGGTCTAACGGATAAGCAATATTTGAGGCGTCCTTCCACTGAGGGCAGTGGACAAGAAAGTAAATAGGGAGAAAGATTAACAATCAAGCTAGTAGTTTAGCCGTCACATACACACACACAAACAATAACGCGAATCACTATACGGCCTGCTGGTATTCTTGGTCCGGAAGCTAACAATACCTAATTCTAGTCCACCCGCCGCTTGGACGGTGGGACCAGATGAAGTGGCAAAGCAGTGGGCAGCTCATTGCCGTCCATTTTGACGTTGATTAAATGCATTGCCAAAGCAAACTCTTCGATGTCCAGGAAGCCATCCTGATCGTAATCCGAGAGCTTCCAAATCTTACTCAGGACGTTGTTTGGTAGCTTCGATTTGATCAGCTCCGACTTGGCCGCTGCAGATGGCGGATGGGGTAAAGGACGTTCAGCAAGGTAAGTACCGGCAGTTTATCACAGTAAAGCACCATCAAGAACAGCGGCGAATCAGTTCCAAAAACAGACATTAATGTTCGCGTACCAGAAGAAAAGAAAGGCAGAAATCAGAAATCATTAGTAAATGCTATTCTCGATCCATCCATCGTCTGATTAATCGATTCACAGACTAACACACACAAGGAAAAACAATTTCGCACAGGTTCTGATTGAGATTGGAGACGAACTAAGCTGACAAAGATATTTAACCTGGCTGAAGATGATAATGATACTTACCGGCACCGGAAATTTTTCCATCAACCGGTCCAAGCGACTCAAAGATAGGATCCGTTCGGGCACGATCACGATTGCATATCCAATCGACCTCACCATACCCGGCATCGATTCCTTCGCCCTTCCGGTATCCGAATGGTGAAACGACATCTTCCACACCGTCGAAAGCGCCTCCTAAACGTCATGCCGTGTTCGAAGAAAGTTATATCACGACACAGATTGTCGGGCAATGACGAGAGAAAAGGTAGAGAGAGAGAGAGAGAGAGAAAACACATATACATTTAGAAGATCCGAAAATCAAACACATCTAGCACTAACAAACGCGGAAATGGAAAACGGAGATGTTGTTCAACTTTCAGCATTTTCAAATTTAACATATTTCTATATTGTTGAATGCTACCTCTAACAATTGTCACTCGTTTTCTATATTCTCACTTATTGCCTAGACGAAGCAACGCATCTCCCAGGCACCACACCACCATACCCTTGAACATTTCGAGCACATTTTAACACTGAAACATGACAATATACCAAACTATTGGACAAACTGTTCCCATAAACGATGACAAACAAGCTTTAAACCACCAGAAGGACAAGACCAGCCTAACAAATGATTTGATTGTACCGATGATAATGATAAGATGTGTTTTGTTCTTTTACATAATCCCAACCACCAATCCACATAGCACAAGCACCATTATAAGTGAACAATAAAATGGACACAGCAAATGAAAGCACTTTACTTTAGGCAAAACTGCATGTAAGTCCCACAAATGGCAGAAGATTTACGATTCCAATTTAGTGTAATAGAAACCCCCTGTTTTTCGTAGTACTACTGTACGTATAGTAAACAATATAAAAATTATATAATAAGCTGAATAAAAACAACAGTAAAACAATAATAATAACACAAATATTTTGATAAAGATAAAAATATAGTAAACATTTTTATGTCGATATACATGTGCAGATATTTTTATTTTTTAAGCAAACGCACATGAATGAAACCGTAAAACTGGCACAATATATTACAGAACATTTAAGCGAGTAGAATGGAGTTCAGTGAATATTACATTAGTGGAGAGAAAAAAATCATTCGAACCTTTCAGTAGAAGATGGTCCAAAAAGTTGGTTTCCATTGCCGTCCCGTTGCTTTGTCCTAGAAGCCAACGTATTTAAAAGATGGATTTTAAGTAACACTATCGCTAATGAAGAGAAATGGAAATGATGATAACAGAAAAAGAACTATTCTTCTGTTACGTACATCGATTCTTTTTCAATCTTCTGAATTTGAAATTCCCTTTCTTCTACATTCCTTAACATTGACTAAGCAGTATGACACAGAAGAGATGCATGTTTAGATGTTCTTATTAGTTCCTAAAATATGAACATCTATCAGCAAGCCAGTTCGATTTCACTTGCCATATCCTTCAGTGTGCCCGTGCTCTAAAGATACTAAGGTTTGTCACATAACAGAAGGTTTGTAATAACAAATTAGATAAACGGAAAATGTATATGACATAATTTTGGCGTACTGGAATACCATATGACCTCAAGACAACGGGAACATGTGCAGAACACACCGAACGCAGAACCATGCATCGCCTCAAATTTTAAAATGCACATTTTGACAAATGTTTGAACTTTTTTTTGTACGTAACACTGTTGTGTCGTTGGGACAATCAGTTTTAAACTCGTCTAATTCGAGAAGGAAAAAATCAGCATATTCGGATATAAAAGAAATTATTTTAAAATCTTTGACTTAAAGATCTTTATAGTATTATATTTGTCATACAGATTAAACTAATACGTAATAATCATTTTTTTAGTAAGTAAGTAGGTAAGTAACACTACACTAATCATAAACACAAAAAGGAGGAGATTGGCATCCAACATTTGAAATGCATATGAACTTTTCGTTATACATACATATACATAAATTTGGCTAATTAATTGAGTTATTTAAAGATTTTATTATTCAAAAGCACAAACTATTTAATGCAACTCAAAATTTGCTAGATTTTCCGTTATAATTTCGAAAACAATCTACAATTATACGTACGACTGAACGTATCAGCACACTTAATCAAGAACGCCAAAGAAAATACTTAGGTTCAGATAAAACCTGAGTAAGTATTATATAAAATTTAGCATTTAGCCTTGTTAAAAGTTTATGAAAGATCGTAATTTCGAAATTTTACAACCACCCATTTGATTATCTTCTCATTTCCAAATAATTAACATTCCGTGTTAATACTGTTGACGACCAAATAGCTAATTTCGAACCAAATATCAACATAAGTTTACGGCCTCATAATTAAAGTAAATTAGCGATAAGGATGAAATTGTGTCTATCAAAGGTAATGTTGATAATAAAGGAAAGATTAATAAATAAACGCCGAGGACCGTAATCATAGCATTTGAAACGATTGAGAATGGAAATAGTATCCTCTGTCTTGTTCTGTTTTCTATGGTACAGTAAACCGATAAGATATTAAAACATATTTTTTCTTCCATGATACTTTCCATCGACTGTTGCATAACAATGACATACATAAAGTGTTAATTATCTTGTAATATATTTATGAGAGTGTAAGCATGAAAATCACATTCGAAATACGATTAAGTATAAATAAATCAAACGGCGACTTTCTTCGGCATTTGCTAGTCTTAGGCTGGTGCAAATAAATTCAGAGAGACAATGTCGTGCGTGCGACGATTCTAAAAGTAGCTCAATTTTGATAACACAGCTACTAGTCACGCGCAAAAATTCTCAACTTCATCCGGAACAGTCAAATTATGCATCTTGTTTTCAAGCTAGATTAATGCCAAACTTAAAAAAATTAAGCTAAAGGGTCCATCAATTGCATAACGCTTAAATAACTAATTTAAGACCTCCTCCCCCGCTATTGTAACAAACTGTAACGTTGAAAGAAAACACCCCACAAACATTTTGTAAATGATTGTGCTTGCCCCCATAAAATTCGATTTTGTACAATAATATATACTTAATGTACAAATCGTATTTTTTTGTGAGTCATCCCTTTTTTAACTTTATTGTGCAAAAGTCACATTTTCATAATTGAAACGAGATTTTTACTTTTACATTATTAAAAGTGGCCCCATATAGAAAAGAAATTCAAAAAAAAATTGATAACCGGATCCTCAGTGTCGTTTGCAATGTTCTTACATCACAATCATCAGAAAAGTAATCAATCCATCTATCTTCCTGGTTCCTCCATAAATATGTCAACCTTTTTCAGAGTTGTTTTTTTCTATTGCTTTAGTATTGCATCATCATACATTTGGCTGTTCTATTTAACATAATATGTGATGCTTAATAAATTATATGCACCTCTTATAAATTACAAACAAAAACGATACTGTTACCTTCCCTACTCTCTATCAACGTTACGTAATTAATGGATAACGCCTACTAAACTTATTATAACTTATTTTGTCTATGTTTATAAACAAAAATAGATAGGCTGAATTGAATAAATGAGCAACTTCAATCAACGCGATGTGTGATTTATCATATCATCGAAAACCTGCACGACATTGTGGCACTCTACATATATTAGCAGGGTAAGTAGGATCATCCTATATGAAATTCGTAACTACTATTTAGTGTTGATAATTTAGTGTTAATAATTTTGTGTAAAATTTTTATTTAATTTCACTTAACTCTCGCATTCACCATTTCAAAGATCTACAAGCCTAAGAAATGTTGTCAATTTCGCAGATTCCTTCTGTTGATGATATGTTCTAATGGAAAACCACCGACAACAGGGCACAATTTTTACAAGGCAGACCTTCTATAAAAGAATCGAAAGAAGCGAAACGTTTTCCTACATCACACGCGTGATATCTCTGCTGTTAATGTCGTATTAGTGGTTTCTACTTGATTCATGCAAAATAGCTTGGCACGGTTCGACGAGTAGAGAGGAAAATGCCCCAAAACGTAACACCACAGCCATGAAGGTTTGCTTAAACGTGTGGCGTGCAATGAATAAGACACCCATTACCTAACGAGGGACAAAGATCCCACTCCATCCATTACCATTGGCACTCTTCTATAAGATTCTTCTTTGCGTACGCGCACGAGATACGCATGGAAAAGAAGCCTTTGCGAAAATTACCAATCAATCACGTGCGTGCAGCGTTCCACCAGTAACAGAACAGTCACGCCGTTGTGTTTCTCCCAAGACCTTTAGAGCTACGCATCGTTCCTGTCTAGGCGTCGAACGGTTTGATTTTTATTGCAAAAGAATGTTCTCAAGAGAATGACAAAAAAACGAACGAAATTGCTCTTGTCGGTTTCAGGTACTTTTGGAACATAAGAACATACACTGATGTTCATTATCTTTTTTTTTATTTCATTGTACTATGTATGTTCAATTAATCGTGTAAAACCTGTTCTATTCGCTTTTAAAATAAAACCAAGCGTTCCGCAAACGATGGTATCAACTGCAAGACTCCTGTTCTATATGGTACTTTTATATTTTCGAATTAAAGTTGATTTCAAATTGCATTGGTCATTTTGAATTGATTAGAAATCACGAATTTATTTCAACCAATTCTACAGAAGAAGGAACGTTTCTGACACATTCTTTAATTTTTGTTAGCTAGTCACATCGAATATCCTTGTATCCCGGAACACAGAATAATAGATTAATGAATCGACTAATGAAAACAGAAAAAAGTTTAATGTAATATGTTATGTAACAACACACAGAATGCAGCAAAATCCAATTCATTCAACAATCAAATCAACAGACATAATTTTATTCAACACAACAAAAAAATCCAATGAAAACTTAAACCTTCATCTACTGTTTTTATAGTACAATTTAAAAAATGGCCAAGGCTCTATACTTAGTTACAGTTAAGTTAGAAAGCTAATTAAATGAACCCAATTTGTTTGTAAAACTTTTGAGCAAAGCGTTTCCAATCACATTTGACACAAGTTTGGTTGAACGGTCACGTATTACGATGTTTCGTAATTCCATGGCATCATGCGGGTGTCCAAAAACTTGAATATTAAACTTTTACATTCATTTTCTACTCCTTTCATATCGATAATCACCAAATGCAGGTACATAGTAGACCCGAAGCACACGATACCTGGTATATAAGGATTCAGATAAAAATGGTTTTCTAAATACAAAAGATAAATTATAATTATCAAGTTAAATCGATATTTAACCAAATTTGGAAAACCATTATCAAAAGCAAAAAAGTGCAGTTTTCTATTTTAATCTAAAATAATAATTGATGATAGAAGAATGACAATGAACAGACATAGACTGTAATCAAAAATCTGATAACAGAAAATTCATACAAGCCCACTTCGGTGAATACTTCAACGTCAAGATTCCCGCTGAGCAACAAAAGCGGGCAGAAAACACGACAAACAGATCATCACAGTGCGAAACTAACGACTCTACTATGTCCCCACTATTACTGAAGAAGGACAGACAGATGGACAGACAGACAGACGCCACCATGCTACCAGAAGAGCTTCAAAAACACATTCACACATCACAAGACAACTGAGCAATGGACACGTACAGTTCGTCCTGCAGTAAACAACACGAGAATGCATCCTTTAACCCCAACTGGGTCAGGTCATCGTGTGTGGGCGCACTGGCAAATACAATCTCTAGGAACACACGGAGCAAAGGCAAAAGCTTCCTGCAGGAATGAATGAGGTTAGATTTTTTTTACAATAAAAGCAAAATAAAATAACTATAAAAGGTGCGGACGGTGAGCATGCAGTCAACAGCATGCCCGCAATGTACCGCTGTGAAATGAACACCGACTGGCAGCAGATACAGAAGCTAACGGCTAAAACAATATTCGCACGGTACTGACTGCTCGGTACGACAAAAATGTTTTCTTAGTACGGCCTCTACTCAGCAGAGATCTGTTTGCTTTAGCTAGACACGCCCGAATTCGGACCATCGCGGACAATGCTAGAAGATTCATTGGACGGTCAAACTTCATCAGCATGCAAACAGCATATCCACCTACCGGGCAGCTTTTGTGGCGACCGTTGGTGTGCTGCTGGTGTGGGGGGCAGCCTAGCAGACTCGTTGATGGGGAAAATTGAAAAATTACCCCCCTGCCGATGACGGCCGTAGTGTACTACAGCTTTTGTCAGCTTTTGAGGTTTCCCGAAATTTGGCTTTCTACTCTTTGTTGGCCTTGGCCGCACCTACGCAGCACCGAGATGAACTTCCTTCTCCGGTGGGATTCGCGGCTGGAAAAGTTGCCACCCCAGTGCGAAAAATGGAGCCTGAATAAGTGAAGGTACGAACGAAATGATGGGTGTAACGAGGCCGGGTAAAGTAATGATATATTATGAGAAAAGGTAATGTACACATACACCGGCACTGGCACACTGTGCTGAATAATTAATACCGCAAAACCTGTCCTCCATTTTCCAAGACAATCGCAGAGAAGATGATGCAAAACGTATCACTGGTAACTGGCTGATGGCAGTCCCATTTAAATATCCCCTATCCTCCTCATTACCATTAATTCTGGCCATAGTCGCGATGACAATCCCTCCTCATTTCCCTGTGCCACTACCCACAGCAGAATCCGGCAGACATTTCCGGATCCGGGGGCCATTGCGCTAATGTGGAGTGTTTATGTAATTTAAGACAAACACTCTCCGTGATACCTCGCCTTCGCCTGTTGCCAGAGTAAAGAAAGCAGAGGCAACAACAATCCAGCTAAAAGAAAAAAAAACAAAACAGACCAAGACCAACGAGAGCAAAATATGCGCTGGAAGCAATTTACTTTATTGGAGTATGCACCCAAATAAGGGAATCATACCATGGATGACAGTTTTACACTACCGAGCGGGAAGAGACATATTATGCACGAACATGCGGCATCCGACCTCGAACGTAGCAGTACATGTGTTGAGGATATCATGCCTTGCTGTTACAGGTTTTGGGACAAAAAAATATTCTTTCTTATGCATTTTTTGTGTGCACTTCAAATATGCTGCTTTTAGAAAAATAACTTCCTGTCGAACAAAACTAAACAATATGCTCAATATACCTTCCTTTCATTATACCAGTCATTGCAACTAAATGTTGCCCGTGCTGCCGTATTTTTTTTATTTAATTTATAAAGTTGTACATGGCTTTTTAATGTGTGAGTTCCATAAATTGTCACACCTCGCAACTACGGGTCGCTTAGAAATGTGCTTAATGTTCTTCTTCTTCTATACCGTCGTAACGCCCTACGCGGACATGCCGGCCTATACAGGCTTTCGAGACTTAATTCATTACCACGTAGCCGGATAGTCAATTCTAGGCTTGAACCCATGACGGGCATGTTATTAAGTCATTCTAGTTGACGACTGTACCACGGGACCGCCCCGTGCATAATGTATAAAAGTTAAATATCACCATGCCAATTTTCAAAACTACAATAAAGTCTTTATGTTTTTATGCATTATCAGATATTAACGTAATTAAATTGGATCAGGTTAAAAAATAATGAATACTGTCATAGGTATATTCTTGCAATTCTTGCAATGTAAACAAATGACCAAACACATGGTCCGATAAATTGCCAGTACCTTGGTACAGTATTTATCATGCACGACTTAGAAATATGCCCGTCACAGGTTCTAGCCCAGGATGGACCCGACTATCCAATAGTCAACTTAAAAAAAACCCAAATACAGGCGTCAAAATAAATCACCGTAGAAAATTTTGAACAACGAATCTATCGAATCATTTCTATGCTTTCTTTTTATTCATTGTTGTGTATTCTTCTTCTTCTTTGGCTCAACAACCGATGTCGGTCAAGGCCTGCCTGTACCCACTTGTGGGCTTGGCTTTCAGTGACTAATTGATTCCCCCCATAGCAGGATAGTCAGTCCTACGTATGGCGGCGCGGTCTATTTGGGGATTGAACCCATGACGGGCATGTTGTTAAGTCGTACGAGTTGACGTATTGCCGGTTGTGTATTACTTTGTATTATTCTAACTTTTGTTGAAGTTTAGTTTTGCAACAAATTAAACACCACGCGCTTATTCATAATCGCCAAGTGGGATTTACACCATGCTTTCAGGAACTTAACATTATCAAAATCCCTGGAGCATTATAAAACCTCTCGGTGAAACATGCCATGACGATCCCTAGCCAATAATAGCAGCAGTGGAAGTAAAGTTCGATTATTATATTTACTCGTGGGTTCCTTTTTCCTAATCAAGCATTCGCTTTACTGTTTTATTTGTTCATGCACAGACCGATTCCTTTCCCATTAGAAATGTGTAACGGCTAAATTTACGGGTCGCTTGATATGTCCCGACCGGCAGGACTCGGCGTTAGGCCCGGGTACGAACTTAGCCATTATTTTCTGTCACTCTGCAGCATACAAATCAAACGCCTTACGGTTCGCATCCGAGCAGTACAAAAAAGTTTCGACAATTGTAAAAGGTACGATAAACGGAATGAACAAAAAAGGCATCCCCGTCAGCATATCCATCCAATAACCTACCATTTTGACAAAACCCCGTCTCCCGGGGTTTACTTCCCGCTTTCGTGACAACAAACACGATAAGATATCATAACGACGGTTGACATTGGTTTGTAGGGACCCTTGAATAGGGCAAACAGAAACATACAGACACAAAAGAAAACAAAATAAAATATAAAGATTTCCTAGTAAGGTTAACGGCGGCCGCAGTGAAGTAAAACCAAAAATATTAAAGTTAAAGTGTAGATTTAAAAAGAAATTTGCTACCGAGGAGGAGAATAACGTACGTGCCAGTGCTACATTTCAGGATGGGAAAACGTTAGTGGGAACTAAGCTGACGAGAATATATACCACCATACAACATCTGACACACGTACTGTGAATCTAACAGGGACGGATATACATTCATTTATTTATTTATTTATTCGTTTATTCACGGAGCACTAGCCATATTTTGTTGACTCTAACGCAAAATTTCAATCCGCCAGGATGGGGATCTTGAGGATTGTTATAATTACACTTATACATACTTGTACATTATTTACACTTACATATTCTTGTTAAGGTTTATAACATATTAACACATGCTAAATTTAGTTAATTCCGCATACATTGCATGCAGATATTAAGTAATAATAAGTGAACAAAATCATACAGCTGTTTATGTAAAACACAATTCGCATCTGCTGTCCAAGTTGCGATCATACTCACGGTTAATAAACTACCACAACCTGCACCAACAATTTGATAAAGCTATTTCAAGTTTTTTTTTCGCTCCAAAAGCAGCCCTCTTCAATGGCACCCTGAATCGTGTACGCGTGCACCAGAATCCATCGTTATTTTTTATATCCATTCTTCTAGCTTCTTGCCCTTTATCACAGCAACTGAGACACTTGACACAAGCACCATTAAAGCGCCACGCATGATCCCTATGATGTCGTTGAATGCTGACGATTTGGGATAGACAGTAAAAGCAAAATCCACTCGATTGGCATTATACCACGCTGCCTCTACCGAGTGAATGTTTTTGTTTGGTTTTCTGTGATTTCCCAGATTGTTGTGTAAATCCCTTTTGTTACAGTAATAGGATAAACATAAACTATAACTCGACTGCACTATTGTTTATGTTGGAATGGATGTAACAAAATTTAACAAAAAAAAAGCTATTTGGCAACTCTAACTTAAGGTTGAGAACATTAACTAACGGGATACTGTACTTAATGATAAATAATCAAAGTTAGTTATAAACTCGCACGACTAAACAACATGGCCGCCGTGTGTACAAGCATCGCATGGAACATCCCCCGTATTCATTCAATTCATCCTAAATAACGAACGATCTACGTTCAACGTTCATCGATTCTTTATAAATCATAATGCACAGAGTTGATCACCAAAATAACGAACGTTATAGTACGCCAGAACGTTAATTTCCTCCATACAAATATGAACGTGAACCGTATGACCAGGACGTTCACGAAAAGAACGACCTATCCGTTGAAATAAAGAACGTCCTAGTACGCTAGGTCGTTCGTTCCCGCCATACAAAAATTAACGTGAATCGTAATACCAGGACCATGTAATGAACGTCCTACCCGTCGAAATGAAGAACGTCCTAGTACGACAGATCGTTCATTTTTCCCATAGAAATATGAACGTGAACCGTATGACCAGGACATTCACGAAAAGAACAAACTATCCGTTGAAATAAAGAACGTCCTAGTACGCTAGGTCGTTCATTCCCGCCATACAAATATGAATGTTAACCGTAATACCAGTACGTTCATGAAAAGAACGTCCTACCAATCGTAATAAGGATCTTCCTGGTGTGCCTAATAATTTTCAAGATGCAAAACAATTTACAATTTGCAAAACAATAAAACAATTTACCATATTTTCTTCAACTGAAATGAACGAATGAATCGCGATTCACGTGCAGTTCATCTGAATGAAAGAACTAGTATGTACACGTTCATGGAAATGAACCGAATTGCCCAAGCCTAATTTTTAGATGAACAAGTGGCAAATGAGTTTGACATATCTGTTTAATAAGACTCAAATACCTGTATGGGCCGGCAAGACCGTGTAGATCGTTACGCCACATAGAAAAAAGAAGAATCAACATGAGTATACAAAACATCCGTGAATAAATAAACGAACATCAATAATATGATGAGCACAACGAAATTCAAACGTTCATTAAGTAGGATTAGTTCAAATGAAAAGAAAGAAAAAAATAAATCAAAAGGTGATTAAAATTGTTTCTTGTGAAGGCAAGTAATTCCTGTAACCTAGTAGAGTTTAAAGTTTTGAACCGTGAATAGTTAACTTAAATAACTTATCCAGCGCTACAATCGCTTTGCGGTCTTGCCCTGTCTCAGGAGTGTCCGAAACCGCTCACGGTCTCGCGCCTTCTTTAGCCAATCCTTAATGGCCTCCATGCCATCTTGCCTTTTCAATTTGGGCCTATTTGGGTCTGTTCTTGTACACGGCCTAAACATATTTTAAAGACTTGGTCGTCCGTTTCCATGCGTATTACATGGCCAACCTACCGGAGCCTTGATGCTCCGTTATATTGGCTCTTCTATTGTCCTACCAAACATACGGGGCAAAAAATCCTTCTGAGCATCTTCCTTTAGAATGATTAAAATAAAGAATTTTGCATAAACGCTTTAACAATTTTACAATTATTCGATCTATTCGATTCGAATAACACCAGAGTAAGCTTCATTAACGAAGGTGCGTATGATGTGCAACATTTCAAAGAAAACTAAGCGTGACTAACAACGATTTTAAAACCAAAGTGCATGATTCACTTCCACATTGTTATCGATACTATATGACGTATATACCGGTTACGGGTATACTTGTTTGTAAGCCCAATCAATTGATTCTGCAATACTCTTCAAGGTACTCTAGCTTCCACTACATGACGCTTCACCTCATGTTTACTTCCTCCATTAATCATCTCGAATCAACATCAACTCAAATATCGCGTTTATCAGCGACTCAAATACGTTTACAGTGTGAGATGCTTTTATTGAATATGGTGCTTTTAGTTACTAAATTAATCTAATTAAGGCAAGAATTAAGACAGAGCTAAGACAGAGTTAAGACAGAGATTCATATTATTTTAATGGGTCATGGGAGAAATCAATAAATTTTACTTTAGGTATTGTAGAAATAGAATACTTTGTATCATAAATAAAGAACCTCGTTCCTTAGGGACCGACTGTACATGTTTTGTGTGACACGCATGCTGATGAGAATGAAAAATGACACATTTTGGGGTTTACCTATTGCATAGTAGAAATAAAGGCTAATGCAGAAAATGTTCAGAAGAATAATACATTTGATATATCATTTTTGTCATAGCTAGCCACTATACTAAAAATAACACTAAAACTCCGATAATACTATCCACGATTTTATTAAGCAAACCGTCGATGTTAATTCTACCAAGTGCCACAGCGGGAGAGGCAACTTTGCATGGGGTGTTTTGCACCGCTGGTATTCGGATAAGTCATTTTGTACACGCTTTTTGAAATATCAACTTTGTTAACACATTTCAAAGCCAGAATGTTGCGAGTTTCTTCGTCGTCGTCTCTTTTTCTTTGGTACAACACCGTTGTCGGTCAAGGCCTGCATGTACCACTAGTGGGATTGGCTTGGAAATCACCTATTAATTATCCATAGCCGGATTGCTACAGGCAGTACAGTACAGTAAGGCGACTCAGTCAATTCGGAGCTAGAACCTACGTGTTGTTAAGTCGTACGAGTTCACGGCTGTACTACGAGACAAGTTTATCACGAGACGAGTATCACGAATAAAACTCTTACTCCGCGGACACTCAAAAAGCAAGTATGAAGGGCAGTAAATATAACATATCGAAATGAAAACCCAATGACTACCACGGACGTTTTGGCATAAGAAAGGTTAGCAATGGAACAATTCCTATCTGGACCTGCAGTCGCTTGCTTGCTAGTTTTTGTTTCTTTTTGAAACTCCTAATGGTTACGATTTGGTCCAGTCCCATTATAGAGTCGTCAACTCCCATGCCCGTCAAGGGTAGTAGAAATGCATTATACGAACAAAGCAAAGTTGTAGATCACAACGTGCATAGATGTGCATTCTAGCAACAGTGCACTATTAAATAAATCCGAAGGGCAGGAGCAGAGCTCAATCTAGAGTTCTTGGAGCAATTATTATCAATAAAAATAAATAATGTTAACAAAATAGATAAAATGATAAAAAGAACACAACTGCTCCCGCTTCACATTAATACAATGAATACTTTTGACGATGCACGCAACTATTGAATGCTAGTTGCTGATATTTCTTATCGGCCTTATGAATATCAATAAAACAAGACATCATGCACTGGATAATATGCGACTGAGTGTTACTAGTATTTTATTAGTATATAAAGAAATACAAATAGTAATTTCTATCATTTTCCAGACTTTTGTTATTAGACTTTTTTTAAAAAAACCTTATATATCAGAAAAATCAGTGTTCTGTACTTATTCAATATGTATATGATTCAATATGTAAAACACTAAAAAGCATTAAATACTAATAGCCACAAACAATGTTTTAGATAATCCAGATAATAAAAAAAGATAATGAATTAAAGATAAAGATAATAAACAAACACTCCAACACTGCATCAGTCATGTTCTACTAGATATAAAAACATCAACTACATATGAAATGTTGAGACAATATAGGTTCAATTGTTGAAGGCGGTATGCACAGATGGACCTTGCGCTCACCGAGCAATTTATGATAAACTGCTAACGAATGTGCGCCACTTTCGAGTGTTGTCCATGGGCTCGCGAAATTCTTCTTTGCTCTCTTGTCAGCCTTTAGCAATGATCAAGAAGTGCCAGGTCCTACTTCCATGCATCAATGATAAATCACCAGTGCAGTTAACCATGAACAAGCCAGAGAGCTAGCAGTATAGCGGAATGGAGGCGGATGATCTAAGTATTGCTCTGTTTCGACTTATGTATCCACTGCATTCCGGAGTTGAACGGAATTGCAAATGGAGCAAAACATAACAAGTGGTGGTGGTACGGTCATCGTGGAAAATACTAACCAATAAATAAGTCCAACCATGCACGATGTCGCACAGCTGCCCTACAATGCTAATTGTGGCCCAACGATCTTGCCAGCGGCATATATGCTAGTATGAAATTAACATCATCGCTCTAATCGTCTACGATAGACCGCTCGTAGCATCACCGAGGGGTAACTAGAAGAAGGAAGTTAACACAGTTGCTGCCACGATAATGTCATAAAAGAGCAATTCGATCGACAAACATTTGAAGTGTGTAATACCCATGAAGTAAAAAAGCAGCGACAATAATAAAATAAGAACAGAATAATGTATCAGAAGTAGAATCAAACAATACATCAATGCTCGTTTATCTGGTTATCGGTAAAGCCAAACAAGTCAGTCTAATGGTGATGTGCTGTCGGTAGTGCATAACCAACCCTTTGCTAGAAAATTTTAACACGAAATACAATGACATGTAAGAAGAATGATGGCTACTGGAAATAGATCTACTACTCATAAACAAGTTAAGTCATATAATGTCTTCAAGTGGATTTGTCCCTCAAGTGCAGTCCATGGAAAATGGAATGAAGCAAATGCTATGAAACATAGAACTGATACTCTACATATATGTCTACCATTTACCTACTCTTTAGCTGATATGGACTTCGGGCACAAATGAAAAAGCGGACGACACCGTTGTAGATTATTTGAAATGAATAAATTGTAACAGCTATGGCTTGGACCGGTTCTACATTTACTGACTCGATATGGCAAAATGGCGAAATGGCCAGTTAGTTGAGTAATAATGTAAACATTCACGCATAAAGTAGGTTAAGTTTTAACGAGTGCTTGCTACACTGTGCAACTTTATCAGTGTAGAACGACACATTGGCCTCGCAGCTCGACAAAGGGTTAATATGTTGTCTACTATCAAAAGTGTTCGTGTCCTGGCAACCATGTGTTGCAAGCAACAAACCAAATCTGTGTTGCCTCAAACAGACCAGCTAAAGATTAGATAAAACGGAACGAACTTCGTCATACTGTGGGTTCGCGTACAACGCCCATCCATAACGTCAAGTGGATTGCGTAACTACGCTGCGTTTCTGAAACTTATGTATAAGCGATTGAAAGTACCAACCTTTAACAAGCGGTTCCGAAACCAACTGCATCTCTTCCTGCGGAATCATGCTCATAAGACGGGCAATGTCCACGGCAAGCATACGGTCCACGACCTCGATAAGTGGCATTTTTAGCGAATGGAACTTGGTAAAGTCCTGATTGGCGAGTACTTCTTGCATTTTCTTGATATCAGGCAAATCTCCAATCGAAACCTGATGCTCCCGGCAGACGCGATCGTAGATAGTGCCGAGATTTTTTATCAGCTCCTTTTTCTTACTATCCTTGCCGAAAATTTGAGGCATTTCTTTCCGAAGCTCTGAAATGAGGTAGGCGTGGACCTTTGCTAGTCGAGCACGTTTGATAAGATCGTTCAGTTTACGCAATGCCGCATTTCGCGGCAGCGATTGCAAATCGCGGAAAAGATCTTGCTCCTCATCCTCGAACAGTCGCCGGTTGACGTCGTACCGCAGTGGCTGGTCCCAGAAGGAGCCAATGTAGACTCTTGCCACCTCGGGCGTTTGCAGTACCTTGCCGAGAGACCACATTAGAGCGCCGTACACGCGCATCAGCTGTTGATGATCGATCATGTCCGCCTTGTTTAGCACGATCCGTATCTTATCGTCATGTCCTCGCAGTGCTTCGATTGATCGCCTAAATTCATCCGAAATGTCCAGCTTGTGGGCATCGAAGAGCAGGATAATACGATCTACGCGTTCCGCAAACCATTCCAACACTCCAGTGAAATCGTAACCTCGGTCCACGCGCTGCTTTTCACCAGACAGAATACCGGGCGTGTCCACGATTGAAATGGCTCGTAGTACGGGGGACGGTACGTGGGAACACTGGAAACGGTTGAGGAAAGCGTTGCCATACTTTTCTAGCGGCCGGAACTGTTTCTTCGGATCGACAACAAGCGCATTTCCCGGTATCATGCCCTCCTTGTCATCGTACATGACAGCTATGAAACGGTCAGTTGTTGGTTCCGGTCCGATCCTAATGCCCGGAAAATCACGTTCCAATAGATACCGGATGAAGGTGGTTTTACCAGTCGAATACTGGCCAACCAGCAGGATCATCGGTTTCGCATCGAAATCCGAATCCTCCAGCTTCGGCGAGTGAAAGTCATGGAAGTTGTAATGCTCCTCCAGCGGTAACAATTTACTGCGATAAATTTTTTTCAGCTCTCCTAAAACATTTTCCACCACCTCCTCCGTTTTCGTTTCTCTTTTCAACCAACTGAACATGTTGCTTGGTGTAAGCGGAAAACTCAGTTATTCCTGTGAGTCACTTTCTACCGTGATAAAAATGCACTATGACTCATTCAGCAGTTCGCAGATCGGTGAATTATTTGATGAACTTTACATACACTTGTGACCGGTTGAGTACGATAATGTACGTATGCGCTGTTCCTAACGTGTTTCTTTACAAAATCATACAGAAATGCGATTTCACTTCGGGAATAATTATAGCAATGAGTAATGAGGCGCTGGCGAGACGTATGCCTTATCTACGAAATAGGCGTATTAAACTTCTGAAAGGAACTAACGAAAGCTAAATCAATTGAACGAAAGATACTAATCGAGCCTTTATCTAACGAAGGCACTATAAAACACTGCAAGAATTCGTACGATCAAAACGGTAAACTTGGAGCCGAGGTGTAAGCAATTTGCAGTTTGGCTACGGAAAAAAGAAATCCAGACACATCACATTTGTCAAGTTTCGAAACAAGAAGGAGAAGAAGAAACGAAACACAAATGTCAGAAAAGACAATTGTTCGCCACAGACCAAGGTGGTTAAAGAAAAATCCGAAAAAATTACCCCATATAGCGACCGCTGTGTTGCAGCAAGGTGTATGTATTTACTAGGTGATTTTTGCCGATTTTGCCGGGCCTAGCTATCATTCGCAATTATATACAGGTATTCCCCGATATACGCTATTAATGCGGACCCCGGTGGCAATCGCGTATCTCGAATAATAGCGTAAGTCGAATGTCGCGTAAGTTCGAGCTTTTCGGTCAAATAATAGCTATTTTTCGTATGATTTTGCCTGAAGTGGAAGGTTCAAGCCACTAAATTAGTAATTTGATCCGATTTCAACTGAAGATTTCAATTTTATTCCTTTTGAAATGGTTTTTAATGGTTTTTAAAGGAAATTTATTTTGCAATTGACATTCGATGTGTCAAATTAGTACATTTTGCTCAAAGAACTGTGAAATTTAAAACATGTATCGGAGGAATACCTCCCTAATAGCCAGCTCGAACTCCATAGCTGATTTGGGGAAAATGATGATTTAACGAAAAATCGTCCCGATACTTTTCTTCCGGTATTCTAATCTCACTTGCTTCAGTGCTGGTGGTGTCCATTGGAGTTTAGTATTTAAACAATCGTATCGCCGTTCTAGTTCTAGCGATGCATAACTACAATGCAAAACAGCACAACAGTACAGAGGGAATGAGAAAGCTCTCAAAGCGTGGAAGCTCCACTGGTTGGGCATCCCACCAACAGATGGAGCCACTAGCTTTTTGCTATTTTTAAAATGCATGAGTCGTTTGCCGTCTGCTAAACGAAGTCTTTTTATATTCTGTTTAGGTTGTGAGCTTGTGCCGTTCAGAACCCGTTTAGAAATCGTTTAGTGGATTTGTGGCTCTTGGGATGCGATTGTATGGAAAACCGGTTTTTGAAAAAATCACAAGAATCTCATGGCTTGTTGAGAAAGATTGATTTTTTTTTTGTATGGAGAACCGTGCCAACTAAAAAGCACATATTCAATAGTTGGCAGAGAATCAAAGTTCAACTCGTGAGTTCATCCTGTATATTCCTCTTTGGATCAAATTCCAAATTTACGAAAAAGTTTACGCTTCATGTGATAGGGGTGCGATAAAAATCAACCTTCGAAAAATGTGCATCTTGGCATAATCAAATACGGTCGTATGTCGGGGGTCGCTTGTATTTAAGAAAAAATGGACAACTGACATGTGCTTGATGCAGTGTGATTTGTTTATACCTATGCGTACATTCTCCAAGACACCATTTGATCAATTTCGAATGAAATATATCTTACAAACCGCAATAAAAACTTACTTAAGTTCGTTTAAAAACATAGAGCTGCAAATAATAAACGATATTGTTACACTGGAATGTTAAACTGTTGTATAAAAATAGGATTAATAAAACAATGTTTTGGACAAACTAATCGTTAGTTTTCGTCATGTCATATGTCCATTGTGACTACCTTTGTGCCTTCAACGAGCAAAATCGGCAAACTGGGTTTTGGCGTGAGCGTGTGCGTGCGGTGAAAATTCTACAATTTTGTGAACCGGAAAGTATCTACATCAGCAAAATCCACGCTTATTTGGGGTTCGATAGCTCAGTTGTAGCTATTTGAAGCAATATTGTGACAGGTACGCAGAGTTTTATCATTAATATGTGTAATCTTATTTTGCTTGTGCTTTTCCATCCGGCATTTAATGCCGTCATGTGTATCACAGCAATGCGGAGAAGAGAGTGTTAAGCCGCCATGTTTAAAGTACGCGTGACTTAAAATATTTTAACCATTAACTCACTCAATTGCTTTATTTTTAACCAATCTGCTTGTTGTTAGTTATTCACTATTTATTTGCTTTGCATTAAGACGTTTTAGCGGCCAACTGCAAGTAATGGTGGGGTCACGCGTGTATGTTGGTGGTTTGCCGTATGGCGTCAGGGAACGCGACTTGGAGCGTTTCTTTAAAGGTTATGGCAGGACGAGAGATATTCTGATCAAGAATGGCTATGGCTTTGTTGTAAGTATCGCTTTATTATTAGCTGTTAACTGACAAAAAATAACATTTTTTTTCTAATGTCTCCTACGTTTGCTAGGAGTTTGAGGATTATCGTGATGCTGATGACGCCGTCTACGAATTAAACGGGAAAGAGCTATTGGGTGAAAGGTACATATTATTACACTGTTTTTTTTTTTTTGTAAATATTGACTTACTTACCAAAATATGAATTACTTTATTTGTTTTACCGTGTAGAGTTGTTGTGGAACCAGCAAGGGGTACCGCTCGTGGGCCAAGCGGTTACCGCGAAAGAGATAGGTACGATAGAGATCGCCGTGGTGGAAGGTATGACAAGTAAGTATAACTACGTGATGGGTGTCAAATAAAGAACCCTCCGATTAGTATTAATAACACACAATCCCTTGAACTGTCGGTTTAGATATAAAAGCAATTCCAGGAACAGTTCCCGTTATGGACCCCCACTCCGTACCGAATACCGTCTGGTCGTGGAGAATTTGTCGACCCGTGTCAGCTGGCAGGTATGTACTTTCCTCAAATTCTTACACTGGAAGGTGAACATATGTACTATATAAATTTGTTTGATGATAATATTGATAAAGAGATGTGGGTGCAGTTGTTCGGGAACCGGTGTTTCCATCTCTGTTATTTGAACATCTAGACTTCAAACACGCTTGGTTATTATTACACGTAACTTAAAATGATTTTTTTAATTCGATGCGGAATCATAATTTTAAACAGTGATAGGAATAGATAGATTGCGAAAGTAGAACGATCCTTAACAACACTGAGTTATTTTTTCTCTCAGATAGAACGGCCAATGCCGTATTGCTATGTATTAAAAATGGTAACGATTTAGCTATTCTGAGGTATTTTAGAAGTTTTCTCGAAGCGGCATGCGAAAATCTCAATTTATTATTTTTTTCAGCTAGTCCCTATTATGGCATAGTAAGAGCATAATTTATATATTTCAACATTTTTATCTTATTTTTTTAACAAATCCTTTCAATAAACTCGTTGCTCTTAATAAAATTATTTACTACTTGGCAAAACGTGTATACAATGCCAATGGCATGATTTGCAATATTTTCCCATTTCATATATGCATATGAATGGTCTCAAAAGTATGACAGTTAGTGGTAGCTAATTGGACCATCAACCAAACCAAAGGATTTTTTAAATTAAAATTCAGATCTTGTTTAGAAATATTCAAATTAAATGTATGACAGTGCGTTGTGCTGACATTTGTGAAAGTTGTAGGCCAAGTCCTTCCAATCTTTTCAATTACCGGGTCCCGCATTGCATCAAGTTTGTACAATAACTTTAGCTAAATTGTCATAGTTAATATTTTGATTTAAAAAACAACCAGTTAAACATATAAAATTTCCCAAGATTTTTAAAGTTGAAATACTAAATTGGTCTTGGACTTGTGTAAAAGTTGGGCAGTCTTCTCAGGTGGACGGATCACCTTTGATTTTGATCCCTGTTCCGTAGTTTGTGAGCACCTTGTTTTGCGATACATGCCACAATCAGCATATCATAAGCCGGATAGATTGTAGTGTGTGCAATTCTATGCAAATGTAATTTGCTGTTTCAAAGTCTTTTTATTTATCAATATTGTAAATCGTGCTTAATATTAATGTACACTATTGTTTTACTATTGCTAGCTTAACAATTCACTCTTTATCGCAAATGTCGTCATTGCTTTAGTTATTAACGTTCTATATTGCATGAAATAATCATAGAAAGATGAAGGATACTTTTATAATATTCAACAAGTGATTAATACTCCATGAAGCATTAAAGGGATTAAACGAAGTTTTTAATGTTCTAGGAGCACAGAAGGACAGAACAGAAATGTATTGTTTGTTATCAGCTATGTTTATGACAGAAGATATCGTTACCTGTTCGAGGAAATGTAGTAAAATTGTATGTGTATTATATTCTTTTTCTGTTAAGGCGGCTGCCCTTATTTCATGATGAGAGAAGTCATAGAACTAGGGTTTACACAAGATAATGTGTGGTAGCGTCGTTTGATTGCTTCCCTTCGAATGGCTAGTGATTGACGACTGGGAGACGTGCAGCAGCCTAATTAACATGGATGTTTGGAGGTACTGGTGGGGTGGACCTCCACCGTTCCTCTCCGTGCAGGATGATAACACCCAATGAGAGAGATGTCATGGTTGATCTGGGCACATGGATCAGCACTCGACTACCGATAGCACATATGCTGAAACACCGCTCAGCTGATCAGAAAAGAAACTTACATTCCTGGACGATTAATTTGACGGCTACTGATGATACCACTCCAATCCAGACGTAGTTCGCAAAAAAGTGTAACTCATGCACCAAGTACGATCAGATATTATTACTGAACACCGTTGAATCAATGCACACCAATAATACCAAGTTGCGGGTAGATGGTGTTCAGGAGCTCCTTCCATATATGATTCGGAAATCATAGGCACCGGACTTCCCCTCTCTGGCCAACATCAACCACATACCTCGGATACAGCATACTGGGGCGAACGTCCAACCGTGTGTTCCAGCAAAAAAGTACCGTTATTGTTCCATTGGTTTTCATTTCTTATATTTTCTTTCCTATTCAACTGTTCTTGCCCTAATCAATGGTACACTAATTCTTGAAAATTTTTCACATTGATTAATTTTGAAGATTTGTGCGCGCCCAAGGATCGACTGCTGCCCCTTGGTCGTCTGATGATTGTAAGAGGGGATGACGTTATGAAATGGCATGAGCGTGATGGATGAACTCCCAAGTGATATTCTCCTTCGATCGCCACAGGCCAGCGGAGTCAGTATGTGGTTAAGGACTTCTCGTCTAGGCATTTTATCAAGATCTGCTCTACTACTTTGGATTGCTATGGAAAATTGAGTGAAAAGGTTGGATTCGAATATCTCAGCTATCTACGATGTTTCCTTCCACTGGTCCTAATTTTGTTGGAATCATCGCAGTTCTACAAATGCAGAAGAGACAGGAGAATGTCCGTTACATAATTGCCTCCACCATAGTCATCCTTTGAGACGAAGGCCGCTAAACAATTTCAACGCCTGATGAGGTATCACTCGTTCTAACGATGGCTAATAATGTACTCGTTTCCAATTCAACCCTTACTGCTGCGACGTGAAATAGTGCACGGTTACTACTCTCGCTCTCTCGTACGCCTGAAACTAGTGTTGGAATATAGTGTTCCCTGTGGACAGAAGGGGATCCTACTCCGCGAGAGAAAAGACGAGACTTGGCCCTTGGATGTGTGATGAACGCGAACCGGCGGCGATGTCATCGGGATCGGTCCATCCTAAGCGTCATAGACGAATGCTCTTTTCCTTTTTTCTTTTCTATTTTCAAGCTTTGACTGTTCTCCTCCGTCGCCAAATGCGTATTTCAATCCATTTCATCCTCCCGAGAGCATGGACACTCATCGGTTGTGGCTGGAGAGAAGATGATGACACAAGCACGATGAGGTTTAGTCACCTGTCTACCATACTGCCCGTACCATCTTCTTTTCTTGTAATCAATGGCAATGGCGCTGTAGTTACCTATTCTCCCCCGGATGTTGCGTGGATGTTTTGGAAGATGATCATTTCCGAGGGTTCTGCGTTAAGCTGCAACAGGAGGAACGTCCATTCGCGTACACTAAGGTGGAAAATCTTCGGGTGTCGCTCTGATGTCCTTTTCATTCATCGGATGCTATTCTTTAATGCCATTTTTGGTGTCGTCGATTGTGTTCCCCTTCGAAGAAGTGAGATCCCATCACAGAGGTCGGAGGCACTAAGTGAAGGATCGATACCACCCTTTTGGCATTTAACGATGATTCCAGCTATGTGAGTGACGGTCATGCTCGCTCGGTATCCACACTAAACACACACATGCATGAGGAGAGGTCAAATCTATGGTTCTGTGAACATGAGAAAGGAAAGATGATTCATTGACTGTCCCAAATACCAAAACTGTGTCCGGCCGTAAAGGTAATGGTCGATATTTTTAGATTTTGATTTCATCTTTTTACTTTAAACGTTTCTTTGAATCTTAATCGTTTTTGTCCCTTTCAATATTCTGTTTTGTATTGATGGTTAGAAGAATGTGAAAACTGTCGATAGCAATACTGCTAGTTTAGGTTATAGTACGAATTGTTTGTCTCCCCTACAATTTTTATATCCTCTGCTAATTCAATCAAGGAAATGAACTATCCTGATTAAAGTGTATTTTTGAAAATATGATTTAAACAAAATCATTGTCACCAGTTGTCAAATTTTTTTAAACAAAGATTAGGTAAGCATGCAATTTTGCAGCCTGGAAAGTATAAGTATGTTGAAAAAGGACATAATGAAAAGAATCATAAAACATATCGTTGTAAGACGTCTCAACATAGACTTCCTGAAGCGGATTTCACATAAAAACGAGCAAAGCAAAGACCACAAATCGATTTATGGTGAAACACATCCAGAGAAGGAGGCGGAGAATGATACACTGTTATCTCAAGAAGCGGAATTATCTAGTCGCTGAACGAATGACTGATCCTCGTTTACCAAAGAAACATAATAATGGTGAAATATGTTTTAACAATGAGAAAGACAGCATGATGATTGTGTATACTTAACTGTATACTGAGAGGAATCAACTTGGCGAAAATCGACTACATTCATCCTGATCCTGACCTGTAAACCGAATCTAAAGCAACAGCCACTGATGGGAAGATGCTGAGACTGATGGAGAATTTCTAGACCACACAACCAAGAAAATGAAGACACATTACCGGTTATAAAACGATGAAACGAAACAAATTAAAAAAAAAAAAACATATTCAGCATTTCTTAATTTACTGCAACACATTCTGCAAAAGGCATTGGACTTGCCCTGCGTGCTTAAAGATCGTACAATGATTCTTTTCATTATGCCTGATATTAGAAAAATACGTACCGAAAGAGCGAACGGACCGGCAAAAATGATACATTAAGGCGTCTCATTATTCTCATCGATAGATATTGAAACTTATATACTTTTGGTATATTTTTTTATTCTCTCTTTAATGTGTGCATTGTAAGCGCATATGATGTGACTTGTAAAGACATATTTTGATGGTGTCTAAAATACGCAGATGATGTGATCTCACTCACAAGCATTCTATTGCAGGTTTAAGATTAAAGAAGAAAACACAGTTACCCTCTAATAAGAGTCTTCTTTCAGAGTATTTACATAACCTTTTTTATAGAATCGCTCCGTATTAATTTACTTTTTCTGTTTATTTACGCATTTTTTTGTGTTCTGAAGGATCTCAAGGACTACATGCGCCAAGCTGGAGAAGTAACTTATGCAGATGCCCACAAGCAACGCAAAAATGAAGGGTAAGCTGAGCTAAACATAGGCATTAACTATTGTGTGTAAGTAACACCATTTTGTGTGTTTGATCATTTTTAAAACAATAGCGTCGTAGAGTTTGCGACTTTATCGGACATGAAAACTGCCATTGAGAAGCTGGATGATACAGAGCTAAATGGACGACGTATTCGTTTGGTTGAGGATCGTGGACGTAACGGACGAAATGGACGTGGCCGCTCACGGTCTTCGAGCAGTCGTTCTAGATCGCGTTCGCGTCGTCGATCGCGTTCCCGTTCCCGGTCTCGTCGTTCGTCTCGTAGCCGTTCTAAGTCGCGTAGCCGATCGAAATCGAAGAATGGATCGAAATCACCTGAAAAGTCTCGTTCGCGTTCTCGTTCAGTGTATGTATTGTTTAACGTGGATCATTAGTATACACATCAGTATCTCATAACTACGAACTTTATTTTAATGTAATTTGTTTTTAATCTTTCGCAGCAAATCTCGGGATAACAGCAAATCAAAATCACGTTCTCGTTCACCGAAACGCGATCGCGATGAGTCCCGCTCTCGTTCCCGATCACGCTCAAAGTCGCATTCACGTTCGCGTTCCAAGTCCAAGGACAACAAATCGCGTTCGCGATCCCGATCGCGCTCCCGTTCTCCACGATCCCACTCAAGGTCTCGCGATCGCTCGCAGTCGCATGATAAGTCACACGATAAGTCCCGTTCTGCATCTCCCAAAAATAACGATCACTCTCCGGAGCGTAATGAAAGCATGGAGGATTGAGTCCAAATGTGCTCTGTTTTAATCACGTGTAGTATGAAGACGAAGACGGCTACGTTTGGAGAAAAAATTGCACCTCAACTTTATCCATTTTTTAAATAATAATTATATGCATTAACCACAACCACTTAGGAATAGGATAACTCTACATAAATGATTGCCCTACCTGAGTTTTAAGCAAATGAGACAGTCCTTCCAAATGTTGTATTTGCCTACAAATTGAGAAATTGCATTTTCTTTGGACCATTGCTCACATAAGCTTTGCTCTTAACATTTTGTCAAAATGCGAAACACACTCAAAGCAAAACGCAAGCTCTGACGCTTGGCGCACACGTTTGCGGTGTTGTGATTTGATTTGAGCGACAGAGTGCAACACAAATATGATCTAGATCATAGCACCGATAAGTCATCCAATAATATTGTAAAAGAATGTCTTTTTAGGAATGGGTTATTAATCGATTTCCGTCTAGAATGGAGTTCTTTCTAGTTGGCAATGCAATATAGGCATCGAACGGCGATAAGGATTTTCCTTTTGATTGCACAGTTGTTTTACCCAGGTGTGTGTATGTAACGAAACAAAAAATGTAGGATTAGGTTTCATCTGTAGTAAAGACGCAAATTCTGTACGTTCCGGGAGCTGAATTCAACGCAAAACTTACCGTAAAAACTGTCATATTGCCCATTGAAAAAAAAAATATTGATTTTATTTGTCCAATAAAGTAACCATAATGGTAAAAATCACAACTGTCTGGAAAAGTGGTGGGTGCTTTTGATTTTCTTCAATATAAGTACGTATTTGATATACTTCACGGGCTCAATATCCATTTGAAATTGGAATTGGGCTCTTAAGGAATCGGTTTATCTATCTTGGATGTAGCATTGTTTTAAGTATCTAACAACTCTACTCATTATTAACCTTCATTTCTATAACCACCTACCCGGGTATGTTTTGCTTATTCTTTGTATTATAACTTTTAACTGGGTTATCGAATCGATCCAACAAAAAAAATAAGAATCCCTAGAGAAACATGTTTTAAAAGAGTGGTAAAAAATTCAGAATTTTTTAATTTTTTAAAATGTGCTTTAAAAAATTAAATCAACTTTTACCCCTTACTTCTATAACCACCTACCCGTGTAGGTAATACATGCAATAAAGGTTTTTGGTTTGAATTAGTCGCTAATTTTGTAATGATATGTATAGCAATGCATGTAGTTATATTTATAGAATCTATTCCAAAAGTTTTCTAGCTCTTAATTTTCTTCTAAAGTCACATAATAAATGATTGCCCCGACAGTCGGGAAGACATGGCGGTGTATTAGTGTCAGTTGAACTAATTTCTATGCATTCAATTTATGTAACTAAAAGCCATACTTCATAAATTTATAACATGAAAACAAGTGTTGTTATTATAGCTGCATAGAATAAGTTAAATAAGACATTTTTTTACCAATAAAAATACAAATTCCCTTATAAAATGTATTACCTACCCGGGTAGGTGGTCATAAAGATGAGGGTGTATTTTTGGTCATAGAAACGAAGGTTAAGCAAACTCCCAACCATTTCAAAGTCCGCATGTCTGCACATTTGTTTCAAAAGGGGTAGGTAATTGAACATAGTATGACTGTAAATAGCCTGTCCATTCTCCGCCTACAATCCACTACACTTTTAAGCACTTTTAACACGTTGTCTGCCACCATACATGCCCACTGAACTGCCCCGTCAGGCCACGGAATCACTCTTTGAAACGAATGCATTTGCTTTTGCATTTTTTCTCTTTTAAATCAAATTCACCAATTCTCTTTGTTGTCTCAGTCGCTCCACAATGTCGTTTGTTGGGCTAATTCCATGGAATTTCATTCTTGGAACCACCCCTCCCCTCCCTTCCCTTCCCTTTCTTTACCTCTCGCAAAAGTCGGTGACATTCCGACTCCAACGCTTTGCAACGCTTTGGTACGCGCATGCAAACGATGCTACAACAATGACAGGCAAAGCATGTGCCGATGAAAGGCACGTGAAACTGTGAAAAGATCGTTTACGTATTGTCCAAGCTGTCCCGATCAGCCTCAACTTTGTGATGAGTGTTTTAAGAATGTGCGTCAAAAGTAAAGAATGAATAAATGAACTCCAAGATCTTTTAATTATTGTTCATTCTCATTCTCATTTATTTATGAAAACATAATAGAAACTCTTTTTGATATTTGAATCATTTTTTTGAGAAATAATAACCGTGAAAGAAAAGCATTGTGAAAGAACCGATCAAATACGTGCAAATTTATCTCTTGTAACACGTCTTTTACAATGTGTAATGTGTCAGCCACTATGTGGCTGACGTGGCTCGATCGGAAAAAACCCGTCAGCCACATAGTGGCTGACGTGGCAGATAACGTGTTAAGGAATAAGCCTTTTAGACCAGTGGTTCTCAACCTTTTTGCAGCTTCCCCCTCCCCTCCCCCCCCCATGAATGTACTCAGTCAAGAATCAGTCAACCCTTTTGCACAATTGTGAAATTCTTTGGCTGAACACTAAAAAAAGGAAGAAACATAACTTCTTCTTCTTCTTTGTCACAATAGCCGTTGTCGGCCAAGGCCTGCCTGTACCACTACTACTGGGTTAGGCTTTCAGAGACTTATGGATTTACCCATAGCAAGGTAGTCAGTCCTACGTATGGAGACACGGTCCATACGGGGGTTGAACCCGTGACTGAACCCACCCATTCGGAATCTCCCACTACCAGCCATTATTAGCACAAAATATCTTCCGCTCTGTATTACTGTAATTGAAGGATGTTGTGAATCACAGTATTCATATACAACTTCATTTTAGAGCAATGTCCTTACTTCTTCTGAGTTGAGGTGGTACAAAAATACTTGCAAAAATGTTGCCATTTCACGCTCCTCTAATTATAACTTTTACTTCACCTGACCTAGTTGTAAATAAACGACGAACCCGTGGTATTTATTTCTCTGTTATCTGTTATCACAACACTTGCCATTGAGTGGTGTTATTTACTCTCCAACAGTACACTTTTAACACAGCGTTGAATAATAAGCAAATTCATACCTCATGTCATGCACTTCAGGCTATTCAAAATATCATTCGGAATTATATCCGGAGTTGTTCAGATCAAGGGAGCTTTTTTCCGGATTGGATCTGGAATTGGATTTGTTATATTAGCGTAGGCATCGGGGTAGATCCATGACGGCAATCCGCATTATATATTACTGATACATTCCCGCTATGTATCTAATAACTTTGAAGACTTCTTTCCATAGCTTGATAATTTATAGTATAGCTTTAAGTTTCCAGTTACTGTAAAGCGAACTATACTTACTTCTGACCGACCACTGACTTAAAGATACACTAAAGCGAATCTAGCTTTTGGCTTACGGATGAACAAATTTAACATTTTAGTAACACTTTTATTTCAATAACGATAGTACACAAATAACAAAGAATTAAGTAACGATGACTGTTCGAATTTGTTTTCAATGAGATTGTCTTTTTGGCATTTGGCAAAGTGTGCTTTTAAGCTAACATTATTCACGAGACTCTTACAAATATCAAAGTGTAACGAGTGAGGTATGTGGCAATATATCGTGCCGAACGGAGGCACATACCACCCAAACAAAGCCTTCAAACTAGCTGACAAGTTTCATCGTAGTTCCTGAGACGCACCGTCTCCATCACCTGTTCAAACTTGGTCAAAGAGCAAGGACTTTCACAGTTGGGTATTTCTATCTCCTTCGGGTACTTATCGTCACTGTTGAAGAAGTAAACGATTTTCACCTCAAAATCGTCATCAAACGTAATGCTATGGTGCAGCTCGAATACGATCGCTGCCGAAAAGTCTGGTTTACCCGTCGTCTGGTCGATGATGTTTAAGGCGCGCATGAAGTTTACCAGCGTCACGTCGTGGCCCGAATAGATGAAAATGTTCCGCTCGGGTATCAGTATTCCCGATCGTCGGCGAATGGCATTATCCAGCAACTCGGCCACGATCGCACCGCCCTTGATTTTTTTCATCAGCGGCAGTTCGGTTATCAGTGCCAAGCTGCGCTCAGCAATGGGTAGCATCTTCTGCGGAAAAATACCTTCCGTCCAGTCCGGCAATTCCAGCCCAGCCGATTTCTCTATCTCCAATGTGTTGTACAGCAGCTCCACATCGAGAATGGTACTGATGTTTTGTCCAGTTCCTTGGCTTAGCGTGCGAAACAGCGCAGCATTCTTTTCGTACAATTCTCTTATATCTTTCGGAGGATAGGCTACAAGACGTTGTTTCGATTGTTCGTACCTTGGGCAGGGTTGCTTTTGAGCTAAAATCTGTGTCCAGCGAAGGCGCAATTAAGAGACGAAACCCATTGTGCATAAATGACATCATGCTTACCGTGTCACGATCCCGTGGCAATACATTTACAGCTGCAGGTTGCCATGGAATGGGCAGGGGATTAGTATTTTCCAGCGGGGGAAGAAATCCAGCGATAAAGCTTTGAGCGCTCATGATACATCGTTCCGCGTAGCTACTGACGATCGTCATGTGCTCCTTGGAGTACAGCCCGTTCGGCGGAAGCAGCCGATAGTATCGTGGGCGCAGCAGTTTGCCTAGTTGATACATTTGCTGAGATCCTTTCTGCGAATTATACAACAGCGAAATGCGATTCTTCGGTCAGGCGATACGAACGGTTAATAATAACAGGCGATCGCAACCTCCAGCGTACCTCAGAGAGAGCACCCAATCCTCCAGTCCAGTGATGATTTCGATGCGGATCGTTTGGATAGAATTCAGTGGGCGAACGATCACCATGGCGAAAGATGATGCTCACCATACGAAGCGTACGCAGGCCGGATTCATCAGTGCTGTCCCCGAACGCCAAATAGGCCAGCATTACCGTTAAGCAGGCACCGCCTAAAACAACAACCGACACCGTGAGGCCCCGTTTGCCCGGCTGCATGCAATCAGTGCCCATTGTTGCTCTGATTCCCGCACCTGTTGAATGCGGTGGTAAGACAATAATTCTATTATTATCTCTCCCTCTCTCCACAATACTTCAATCTTTACATAATGCGTTTACGGAAGGGATAGATTTTGTGTAACGCGAGAGCGATGCTTTCACGAAACAGCAGTTAACAATCAACTTATTTAGCTGTTTGTTACCTACTTATAAGAAATCCAGCTAATTTGCGTTAAAACTAAATCGACTAAATCAGTGGCACGCAATGGCGCACAGACAACGAGCACAGACTGATAGAACATAAACAAACCAAATACGATGACAGGAGCACACCAACACAAAGACAACACGATGTTGCACAATGCGCCTACTATTGAATTTTGGGTAAAATGAAAGAACAACACTCGCCAGTATTACAAAACGCCTGAAAGTATGCTTTATGTAAACTGACCAACCTTTTGAATCAGCTTAAAAAAATAACAAGTTATTCAAGAAAAAATGGATTTTAGAATATTCTAGCATAAAGGAAATAAAAAAAAATAAACAAACACATATAACCTACGCCAAAACTAATGCTTTCTTAATTTTTACCTACAGTTGATCACAATGGCGAACAATCGGTCAGACATCGTTGCATGATGTGCGTGTATACAGCCGAGAACCAATTAAAATTGTGATTTTCTCTCTGTAATTGAACGTGAACATGGAAGCATTCCGTGAAGTAGTAGTATAACGATTCTTTACAAACGGTTTATTGATATTTAGCACAAATTTTATCTCTCTTCTGCTGACCATGCACAATGTCTACATGAGCTCGGGTTTCGGAGATGTAAGTAAAGATAGGCTCGGGAGGAAGTTGGTTCATATCCCCTTCCAGATGTTTCAACTCTGCTACCGAAGCCAGGTTGTGCAGTATGCAGCACACTTTGATCAAGTCCACCATCCGAGAAAGATGTCGTCCCTTGAGGTGATGCAGCCGGCGGAAACGTGTCTTGAGATGGGCGAATATTTGGTTACATTGACTAGTGACAGTCTGCAGGTGGTCGTTGTAAGTTTTCTGCGCTTGGGTAAGCAACACTTCGTCGACGGGGTAGGGCACCAACAACTGGTTCATGCAGGGATATGAAGCGTTGCCAAGCAAGCAATACCTATTGCCACATATGCGTTTGACCGTTTCCAGCAGTTCCGGCTCATCGGGATATTCCACGAAAACATCAACGAAACGTAAGTTTTCATCAATAATTGCTTGCAGCTGAATGGAATAGTGCCCCTTTGTAAGTAGATACCTCTCTGGGGTTTCTCTCGGTTTATCAATCTTGATTTGTGTTCCACCAACGCATCCTGCCGATCGAGAGTAAAGCTTATGTAGATCGATCACGCTGCACAGTGCAAAACAATAGAAATTCTTAAATTCTCACCAATTACGCCAGAAAAATTGCATTTCTTGGAAAACGCAATGTCCGATGCTGTTTTCCTCGCTTCAGACAGTGGTATCATCAGGATGTGTTTCATACTCAAAATAGCATCCGCTACTCTGCAGATAACACTATGCAAACAGCTTACGGATAGATTAAACTGAGTTGCAACATCCCGATAGGACGTTTTATCGTGCCCAAGAAACCACAGAAACGATAACACGTGCGTTTGCGGACTAATAGCTTCGTACCCGCCATGTCCTGGAAATAATCACACAAAGAACGAATATATTACATGTCGAAACAAACCTCCAACCGCATGGCAAGTATGGCAAACCTCTTAATTTCTTGTACGCCGAAGTTGTTTCTAAATGGTTGCAGATCATCTGGACAGCTTTACGTCCAATTCGAAATTGTCGTAAAAACTCTTCGTCACTGTATTTTGGCACAACGTTTCGTATGTAGTGTGAAAAGTGCATCGTACACTGTCTGCGAAGAGTTAGTTCCAGCACTGGTTCCGCTATGGATGAACATGTTGATACCGTAAAGTTCATACAATAACTATGAAACTATTACATGTTGATACCGTAAAGTTCATACAATAACTATGAAACTATTAATTACCATTTTTCAATGTCGTCTCGTGTGGATCTGCCATTTCGTGTGGATCTGCACCATCTTCCAAGTTCGAATGGGAGATTTCCAAATGTATGATCCTGCAAAAAGATTTTCGTTCTTAATTAGCGTTATTCAACATTAGCCCAAGGCGTACCTCACCTATCCGAATCCGAAATCCCATCAGGTCGAGCATACGTCGGAGAGCTGGTTTCGAAAGATAGATGATCGAATTCATTGTCGACGGAAGCTAGTTTCAATTGTTCGATATCATTTTCTGACACATCTATCACAACTAAACACTCTTCAGACGGCATTGATATGTGTTTGCACATATCATAAGCCAAAGAAGTGGTAGCATGGTTAGCATCATCGCTGTTGTGTTGATCAACTTTGAGGCGTTTCGGGGGAACTGAAATATCGTTTTGTGTTGTCAACACCTCGGTACAGTTTTCAACATTTACAGCACCAGACGATTTTTTAGATCCATCCGCATCGATGTGCGGCCGGTCATAGGTTAGGATACCACTGCGGCCCCATTTCACAACATTGTCGATGTGATATTTTGCGTACATCAACTGCTGGGGCGGTAAACGTTTCAGCGCGGGTACGAGCGACTTGCAATAGAGAACGATCTCATCATCATAATTATTGATACACGAAAAACTATCATCAATGGTGCTAAAAGATGTATCTATTACGATGCCAGAATTGTCTGTAAAAATGCAGATAGTTACATGAGTAATTTTGCTTTTAGCAACTATTTTTTAGTGGTTATTATAATGACATACCTCCAGTTAAACCGGAATGCAATTTTAAAGTGCGCAGTTCTTTCGATTCCAAAAAACTTAACGCTTCAAAGTACCACAGAGCCGATCGGTAGTTGCTCAAACTATTGCCAGTGGCATATGTGTGCTCCAAAGCTAGCTTCAGTTCGGTTCGGTAAGCTAAGCGAAAATCTTTTAAAAGTTGTTTAATTTCCCTAACCCCTGCTGCGGCATCTCTTTCTCGATATTTTCGTAGCAGTATATTAAGCGCACGATCACGAAGATGTTTTGGTTTGTTTTCATGTGCGTCTGACCACAGTATGGGAATATTGCGGTAAAGTTCGATGAATTCATACCAAAAAGTTGTATCCTGATTTGAAGTCTCTATTTTGAACGCCATATTTAATACAGTTTTTTTTACGACCAATAACCACAACACTAGTACACTACAGCGAAATAACGGATGAGAACGATGCACGATAGCAAGAAAACAAAGTGTTCGTGTCGTCCATTATTTATGAACTGTCATTAGTTGTGAAACATAATCAGCCAACCCTGTCCAGCCCGGCGAGCAGGGTTCGTCAGAAAAACATACACATTTCTTTCATCAAAACGTTAATCTGTCGAATCTATTGCTCCAAATCAAAACGTGTATGTAATGTGGTTTAGGATAAGCTTTAGAAATGAATTCAGCCATGATTGATCCTAAAAAAACATATCGCAATATAAACCATATGTTACCGTACGGTTGGTATTAGCTTCGTGAAACAGCCCTGTACACACCGTGATGATGGGAGTTATTCGAGTACCTATTTTTATCACACCTTTCGAACCGCCAAAACATGATACGGCTCGCTGCGAACCACGAGAGACTGTTTCACGGAGTCAAATGGTTTCTATACTGTTGAATTTTATCTAAATAAATAGCATCTTTAATCTATACAAAGGCCCAGCAGTACAATACCAGACTTACTGCAGGCTAAGCACTTATCAACATACGAGAATAAATACAATTGTGTTCCTAGTACCCGTCTTTAAGTAGCTCTAACTATCCGCACTCTTGAACATCCATATTTTCTTGGTGCTCTTGTTAAGCGTGGGACGTGACCCGAAAATGTTAATTGCACTGCATAGTTTGTATCCAAGTTTCGCGTAAAATGCTTGCTGGTCAATCGTGGAAAGGTAAATTTTCTTAAGATGCAGCTTGTGGAAGCAATGCTTTTCCACTTCTTGCATCAACAGTCTCCCAATTCCTTGGCCACGCCGCTCCCGGGTAACCACTACGCTTTCCACAAACACAGCCTCCCGATCCGCAGGAATGGGAGAGAGTTTGGCATGAGCTAGCACGATGGTTTCATCTTTTATGTCCGTCGTCGTCAGCACGAAGCTGGTCGGTAGTGTTTCCTTCGATGATTCCAAACTCCACAGCCGGGCGGTGTATGATCGAGGCCATTCCGAATTTATTAGTGCTATGCACTGGTCCATCAGCTCACGGTGTTTGTGGATCGGAACCACTTTGTACGGTTCGCTTATTACAGGTTGAGGAGGTGGTAGCGTCATGCCTGCGACTCAACTTCAATCGTACAGTAGCTGGAGAACAAGCAGAAGTATGTCAAGGTTACGCCAACTCGTGTCGGGAGTTACCGGACACATTGCAGGAAAGGGAAACGGTAACTTACTTGCTTTTTTTTGTAACGGGACGGGATTTCAGGGTGTCCGAACGAGGCTACATCACAGATTCATATGGTGCTAAAAATAATTGTACGCACACGCACACCACCCTGAGACGGTGTACGTAGTCTGCGGATTAATATTGATAATGATGTCTAAAATTATTACCCAATAATATCGAAGCAAAGCTCTAAATAGTACCATCAGTAGGCAGCAGGAGAGTTGGGTTTTGTTCCGGAATAAACTCACTTCTCTGTTATTCTCGACATTGATCTCTTCTACTCAATGCGGTTTGCGTATGAAAATTAAGCAAAGAAAAGAACAACATTCATAACAAAACAAACCACCAGCCAGTTATGAAATGTCAAATCGCGGCGCGGGTGAAAGGCTACATGGATATATGAAATAATCTGGATATTTTAACTTATCTGGCACAAATGTAAAAATCTAAATTAAAAAAGTTTTTGCAGCTGAGCTTTAAGAAAGGAATGAGTCATTTCAAACTCTTACTTTGTGCTGCTGAAATTCATTGTACTTTTTTATTGACTGTCACTTGAGCACATAAGCAACTAATACGCATACGCATTTAAACGAATTATCCTTTAGTATGGAAACATCCATACTAGTATCCAAACTTTTCATTCAGCGAAGTTCGGCCATCACCAGTCTGGCCCGACGGTGGCACCCACTCGACATTTTTATCATCGCTCGCTAGTTCGACAGCATCGTCAAAATCGACGTTTTCGCGAAATTTACCATCTCGGGTCCGTTGTCTAGGTCGTTTCTTCTTATTGCTGCTACTGCTCTCGCCGGCAGAAGTGCTGTCGGTTATAAGATCTGCTTTACTTGGATCGTCAGCTTGCGCTACCAAAGATGACCGTTTCCGTTCATTTCTATAGTTGCTCGGTCCACCTGGCACTTCTTCCCGCGAAACGGACTTGCTTCCGGAGGGAATGTCTTTACTATTCGGAGCTGTCTTTGGAAGCGATTTTGTTTCCTTTGTTATGGAAGTGGAACATTCCGCTGCATCCGCATCATCTTTCTCCGCTTTTATGCTAGATTCGCGGATGCCAAAAGTGTTTCGAAGCTTATTGCGCTTACCATATAGTGGCAACATTGGACGTTTGTCACCCGACGTTCCCTGTTTGACCAATCCAATCTTATCGATATCGACAGGTTTGGTTATTTGTATGAGTTTCTTCACCTGGGCAAGCTCTTCATTCAGTTGCACTTGCTCCATGCGCAAACGCCGAACTTCGAACTTGTCTATTACTTTATCTTTAGTCAGGTTATCCAAAAATTTGTCCACATCATCGGCATTCTCTGGCAGATGCGTTTCCTGTTTGATGAGCCGCGCGTTTTGTATCTTCGATTCATTCGTCTCCAAACGTTCGAGTATTTGTGCCTCTTTGTGAATCTGAAAAAAGGGGAGTGCGATTTGTGATGGAATCGGTTAGGCATTTTGGTGAACAATATTTTAATTAATCCACAGATGCACTTACCAAATCAGCGTATGTGTGCGTTTGTGGATTTTTGGCAGCTTCTTTACGCTGCCGTCGTTTTTCGACTGCACCCGTCCGGTCAAGAAAATCGTCGTCATCGTCCGAATCCGATTGTTTTTGGAATCGTCGTCGCGGCTCTGGTATTAAAGGATGCAAGTGTTAGTACGGCTTGGAAGTCGTGGATATAATCGAGCTTGTGGATTTAAAACTACACTTACCATGGTTAGCTTGACGCAGCAATCCCTGCCGATCTAGTATACGACAGGCTTCCAATGCACACTGCACGACCACCTCCTTTTTCTTGCCTTTATTTGTCGCTTCGGCTACGATGGGACGCCCGTCGGCATCGTCGATCGGCAGCTCCACTTTGCAACAGTACGTGCCCGACGACAGTTCTTCGACTTTGTACTCCAGGTCGTGGCCCTCGCGCTCGAAGTATCCGCGCAAAGTTTTCTTCGGATCGTCCAGAAACAGTTCTTCGTTGTTGGATGTAGCGTACGGATTCTCGGTAAGGTCCGTCTCTTCGTCCGCATCTTCCGCCATACCCCATGTAATCCCCTGCTGTTCCTGTTGCAACTTTTCAATGCGTTCCTGCTCCTTTCGGGTGATCTCGTTTATCTCTTTGCACATTTCCTTTCGCTTCTTAATGTGTTCGCGCATTTCCGTGATTGTTAGACCGAGCTCGCCATCGTCGGAGGGTCCTTGAAAGATGTAAGTCCGCGAGCTTGAACCAAGCTTTATCATGTAGCCGACGCGGACAAGAACGTACGTGCGAGGCGGTATCTGTTGTTTGTTTAAAAACGTACCATGCGTACTGTTAAGATCGTACAGATACCATCCCGGTTCGTTGGTTGCATGTGCACGATGGGTCGAAGCCTCTTCATCCTGTTCTTGTGCAGGTGGTGCACGGTACTGGAATATAGCGTGATAGCGTGAGATCGTCGGATGTGCCATATTGATATCGCAGTTGGGCAAACGACCAAACAGCCAGAACGGTTTGCTTTGCAGTTGTTTTATCTTGTCAACAATGACTCCGTTTTTCTCCACCTCGAAGCTGTATTCCTGAGATGGGTCACATTTACGGGACCAGGACGGTTCCTTATAAGGTATCGGAGGAATCTCGACATTATTCTGCTCAAACTGCTCGGCGATGTTTGGTTCCGTTCCTGTCGGTACAGCGATGTCCGCCTTTGAAACAGACGCTGGTAGACCAGACTTCCGCAGCTTGGTTAAAACCTTCGGATCTACGTTGGGTATCTTGAAATCCGCCTTTTCCGTCATATCCTGGCTTTGTTTCGCACTGCAATGTGTCCGGCAAAGGAAATATACTATGTTTGTAGATACAGCTAGGAGTTAGGCCAATCAATTAGACCGCGCTAGCTTCTCCGGAAAACAATACGCCGTAATAAGAAAACAACCCACCATCCGCTTGTTGCCAGTTGAAAATTCAATACTGACAGTTGACAGTGAAATCACTGACAGTGCGATGACGTTTTCAAGCATAGCGGCCGAGATCCATTTGGTACCGAACTGAAATAATAAAAAAATAAAATAAAAAATTCAAATTACCAATCGACTGATTTAATTAATCACGAGAAATATTTTCTTTTTCTAAAACTAACCTTAATGATGCTTTTGTACACACAAAACAAAAACACACTCACATAAAGTAATATTGCGTTGTCCACTAAAATAACACTGTGCGAGCAACGATCGTGCGACAGTTTGCTGAGGTAGGGTCTTCATTCAAGCAAGAGTGTGTGTTAGCAGCGGGGTAAAAAGTGAAACTATCGATCGAATGATAGAAATTCTCATAAATGTGCTATTAACAGATCCAAGCACTGCCTGCCACCATAGTATGTATAATCACGCCTATTTGATCACCAAAAGGACTGCAGTTGCCAATACCATCAAACGATATTAGTGGAACCGAAAGAACAACAGCGCAATGGCGTTACGTTTTTGGCAGTAGTTTATTGTTTTAGAAATGTTGTAGCTCCATCCTGTTACTGCCAACCATACCCAAAGAAACTTTCCAACCGTGAGCGCCAGTCTAAATGTGTAAGTGTTTAGTTTTGTTTACAAAGCAATGTGTTGTTATCCTGCTTGTTAATGCCCTTTTACTAAGCCTTAGCCTATTATCCCAACTGTATCGATCATGCAGCAAAAGTTATCCATGGTGGCTTCTACAATACCATCGAATAGGGCTCGAAACATGTCATCATCATTTTTCTTGCCGGACGTCTTTGTGATACATACGAAATAAGAAGAAAAGATTCACGACAGGGCGTTTTACTTATTCATACTTTCCAACGTTGAATGATCGTAGCCGCTGCCTTGTATTTTTGTCTTGCGTGTATATAATGTCAATAGTACGCTTTAAACCCATTTTAATAGGTATATGCTAAGGAACTCTTCTCTTATGTAGAGATTAAAAAAAACCTTATGCGAAGGCTACTAGATTGAACTTTTAAAATATTTTACATCCATCGTGCAAAAATGTTGAGTAGCATAATAGGGTATGAGTGACAAGGATTAAATTAAAAAAAAAACAATGCCGGTGTTGGGACGTGCTTCTTTGAGCATCTTGCAGCATTGTAGCTTTTACTTGATATACGCGTACCTTAACATTTTTACCTTTTTTTTTTCGAAGTAAGTTACATCAATTTCTTTATCTTTATTTTATTAAAGCACAGCGTATATGTTCTACGCTCATTTTGCTGCTTGTAAAGACAAGTGACGACGTGTAAAGAAAAATAACGTTTGAAAAGTGCTAAACGAACATCAATCTTGAAACCATGAGCCTCAAAACACGCAGCATTGTGTTTGTGACTTTTTTCACCAGCTGCCTGATCGTTGGATTATTAGTGGCCAGCCTCACGACCAACAATTGGATACAAGGAAATGCAAAGCGGCGAAATTATAATGAATCAAACGGGCAGGTCAATTTTGGACTGTTTTCTGGGCATCGGCGGCTGAACGTTGGGTTTGGTTTAAGGGACCATAAAATCGATGGTAAGTAAAGAGGAGTCTCTACAGCTTTGCTGCTTATCAACACACAAGTATTGATATAAAAAGCATATTTTTTCACTTTCCAGTTCCGGCAATGATCCGCAACGAACCAGACGTTATGAGTTATTGGCTTTGGTTAGGCGCTGCACTTGGCACAGGTTTCGGCATTCTGGGTGGTGTGATCACTGCCATCGCATCTGTACTTAAGTCGGCATCGGCATCAAAGAAAACTGGCACTATGGTGGTGCTGCTAGTAAGCAACCTATTCACCGGTTTCTCCCAGACAATTGCATTTGTTTGCTGGCTGGTACAGTTCTACAACTACCTGACCCACAACGTTCTGCTTGCAGAAGATCGTAACAATAGCTGGTACAGTACCGGGCTGGTAGTACTGGGATCCAGTTTCTATTTTATTCCGGCGGGTATTGTGTTGGTAGTGGTTAATTTAATTTTACTGATTGTCGCGACGCGTCTGGAACAACGGGAAAGGAAAAAGTTCCTAAGTCCTCCAACTGATGATAAAACCCAAGGCGCGATCATGTTGTACTAAAAATGCAATGCGGAATGTTTACATATCGTCGTACAATCTCTTTACTTACTCTACCAATACTCAAATTCACAAATTCATTAATTTTTGAATGTATTATCTATAAATAAGGATGGTTTTTAAATCATGCCATAAGATGAACTAAAGACAAATGAACACAATCCACGTGAAGTTGTGGTAGTTTTAGCTACTTGCGGGTAGAGTAGATATCCACCAGTACCGTTTTAATTTTACCATTTCGGGCCCGACCTGATTTTAATCTGCGTAAGATACTATTAGGAATTCATTAATTCTTTTACCATGAAAACGAAAGCATATTTTTAACATGAAAATAGCTACTTCAAGCTTATGAAATAAAAATAAATATTTTGTAGGTTTTGTAACACGTAATTGTTTCTTTTATGTCGTATGTAGTAACAAAATCGGACGTATTCATCGACACAAATATGATTAATTTATTTCTTTTATTTTATTTTATTTATAAGGAATCAACTACTATTTTACACGGAGTCGACTTTTTATTTACAAGGAATGGCTGTTCCGTATTGTTAATGATACAACTTTGCTCCGTAATTATAAGTCTGTGTTGACGAGCTTGTGCATCGTATTTTTCCAGGTTCAAAAGCACGAATATCTTTTTTCAGGCTCTCGTGGTCTAGCCGTTATCTTACCCATCCATCTCTGGCCAGCGACCCGAAAACTCAAGCACGTCCTTCCATGAACATCGGCACGGTTGCTGGACTACGTAACGGATTTTCCGGTTACGCGATTATCCTCTGTCCGTATCAGGGGCGGATTAAGCACTACGCAAACTAAGTCAAGGCCAACCACTTGTGGGGTTGACTTTCAGTGACTTTTGGATTACCCCCCACATCCTACGTATGGCGGCACGGTCCATTTGGGGCTTGAACCCATGATGGGCATGTTGTTAAGTCGTACGAGTATGGTCCGCGTAGTATGCGATACAGCCTGTAATCAAATGACTTAAACGATGGGGAAGAGAGGAAGTGTAGCTAACTTAATCCAATTAATATATTTTAATTAACTTCAATGTACCTGAATATGTACACTGTTAGTACTAATCATGCCTTGATTGGAAAAAATAAGACAGGTATGAAATTTATGCGGTCCACTGAAAGTCAGACAGTTTTTATTTAATTCATTTAATTTAATTCAGTTCATTTAATAACAATATGACCACGCAACATGCCAATATTGACCAATATGGTTCTTAAACTTTTTGATATCAGTTATTAAAGGTCCATCGACTAGTTCAGGTGACCATCTGCGTGCACGAATGTTCAACCAATTCGAATCAGTAATTATTCTATCTAAATAATGAACAACGGCATTGAGGCAATTAGGTCGTGAATGGCAGGTAAGGCAGTGCATTTCCATTACTCCTTCATTTCTGATACTTCTTAAGTTTAAGCAACTCTAAAATTATGCAAAACAATAACTCTCTTCAAAATTACTATGATACTTTTGTTGGAGCCTTCCAACCACGGTATTTGGCTGATTAAGACCATAGGGCGCTTGGCATAGGTTATGTATAACATATCTGGTCACCTAAAATAGTCGATGGAGCAATAATAACGGATATCTAATGATTTTAGCATCATATAAGGTAATATTGGCAAATTACGTGTTGATTTTGCTACGAAATGAAGACTGTACGAATTTCAGTGGACTTCATAAATTTCATACCTTTTATCACATTTATGAATATTGTTCCGAAATTTAAAAAAAAATATGTTTTCTGGTTTTTTGCACGTGTATAGTTAAAGAGTGTCCTCAAGGACTTGTGAAGAAAGATTTCCGATAAGTGGTCTAGAGAACTGTCCAGGGTGCCGCAAAATCAGATAAAAGGTGAAAATATGAGGTGTCCGACCTTAGGGTGCGGCCATTGTATCAGCATAATTCGGAAATACCCGCAAGTTTACTCGGCAAAATATCGCCAAAACTAGAATAACTTTGATTAAGTCGAAACCCGCTAATTCCACTTCATTTGCATTTCGTACGACTTAACCACATGCCCGTCATGGGTTCAAGCCCCGAATCGAACGTGCCGCCATACGTAGGACTGACTATCCTGCTATGGTAATGTTGTGGGCAGCCGTACCGACCCCTGGACTTGTCGTGGCAGTTGCGCTGCCACCGGTCAACGTCCAAGAGGACGACAGTGTGTCACGGGCACTGTCGCATACACTAAGCGTGCGAGAGGTATCAGGATTCGCCAGCCTCGGGGCCCCAACGTCCTTCGCATGAACCTCGTAGCTAGAACACTGTCCAGTTTTATACATACTATAGATTACCAATCTACGGGGCCCCAGGCGACCGCCTAGTCCGCCTGCCGTTAGATCTGCCGCTGCTTGACCGACACCGGTTGTTGTGCCAAAAAAAGAAGAAGAAGTAAATATATCCTTCATGGATGATTATGATTAAATATACAAAAACAGTAAAAGAAACTTTTAAAATTCCCATTTTTCACTAAGGTAAATCACACTAATCTTTGTGCTAACAAACAAAATGCATGGGATAACATACTCGGTCGTATAGATGAAGATAACATGAACGTAACATAAAAAAGTAAAAGAGAATTTAAAAATCCTGTCAATATTTTTTTCAATTAATAATGATTTACAACTTCAACCGCAGCCGGCTAGGTCGTAACTTTTGAGTGAGTGTTTTGCCTTTTTTTATTATTACAAGTTTTCATAAAAGTCGCTTAGTTTTGGCGATGAAAATGTTAAGCTGGTCACATCGCCGTATTTTGCGAGCAATATTGTATAATGCAGGGAGCGCACTCCCCTGTTTCTATTCGTTGCTAAGGTGTACTAGTAGAATTATTTTGAAAAAATATGAAAAACGTGCTGGAAATCACAAGATTCAACTTACACGGAAATTTGAGATACACGGTATTTTGCGGCCGTTTTCGGTTGGTGTATTTCGGGGATCGCCTGTATAGCGAAATCGCGTAGGGTAACTGTATTAACTACGCGTAGGGTAACTGTAAGTGTTTGCGGCAGGCTAGTGCAGCAGTTTCACAAAAATTGCTCACACATCAATATTTTTCATTATTTTTCTTGAAAGTGTTCACAAATATGCGTGAAAATGCAAACATTGATTTTGCTCCTATTTTCGGCAGTTTGTTCCTATTTTCGGCAGGCTGTGTTCTTATTTTCGGCAGCGCGAGTACGGGTCAGAAAATGTTTGTATCAATGTGAATATGTACAAAAAAAATGTTTAAAGCAATTTAACACTCTTACTTTCCCAAGATTGGTGTTAAAAAGCATTTTAATTATTAATTTTATGTTGCTTATTTTGGCCCAACAAAGCAGCCATTGACAGTTTGATGGTTATAGCGTACAGGGCGAACTGGCTTACACATATTTATTTTTCTCTTAAGTTAGGGCATTTTTTGTCGTAAAATTGGTGATATTTGGTACAAGAAAGATCATATTATGTGTCGACATACGCATTGTAGTGTTCTGATCTATTTTAAAAGGAATATTCAGCCAAATTCAAAGTGTGTTATTGTTCCGAGTTTCGGCAGGAGCCCACAACATTGAGCTGTCAAAAATGAACATTTACTGTGTACAGGCGGTCCCCGAGATACACGGTTATTGGGGACCGAAAACGGCCGAAAAATACCGCGTATCTCGAATTTCCACGTAAGTCGATTCTCGTGATTTCCAGCCAAAATATCACTAATTTTCGTGCAATTTTGCAAGTAGGGGGTGGTTTTAGCCACCAAATTAATTTTTTGATGTGTTTCTAATGAATTGAACAGTTTTAAACCTTTCTAAATGGTATTTTACATTCGATCAATACGGAAATTATTTGGTATTTCACAATGGATGTGTCAAATCAGTGCAATTTGCTCAAAGAACTGTCAAATTTTGAAAACCGCGTATCTCCGAATCCGCGTATAAGAGGTACCGTGTATCTCGGGAACCGCCTGTACCTATTTTCGGCAGCATTTAAAGTGAAAAATAACTTGTCTACCGTGATTTTAAAATTCCGAACAAGTTAGAATAAATTAAACAAGCATAAAATCTTTAATATACACCACTTTTTCATTGTTTTACTGTTCTGATTCTCTTTATCACAAAACCTGCCGGCTGACAGCAAAGCTGCCGAAAAAAAGCACAATCTATTTGATATTTTGGAAAATACGTATTGAAATGGTGTGAAACTTCGTATATGAATATCAAATAAGTACACTTTCACTACAAAATTGTATTTTGTGAAATTTTTTACCGCATTTGTGCAGAATTTCACGTTTTTAGCTACCCTGCCGAAAATAGGTACACTGCCGAAAACTGGTACAGTTACCCTAGGCCTAGGGTAACTGTACCAGTTTTCGGCAGTGTACCTATTTTCGGCACTAAAACGTTAAACCATTTTGCGTACGGTAAGTGTTGATATTCACATCACACACCATTGTATTTTCAAAATATCAAATAAATTGTGTTTTTTCGGCAGCTTTGCTGTCAGCCAATCGTTCGGCAGGTTTTGTGATTAAAGATCAGAACAGTAAACAATGAAAATTTATATAAAATTTTGTTAATTTTCACGATAAATTATTCACGCTAATATTACACAGTAAATGATCATTTTGACAGCTCAATGTTGTGGGCTCCTGCCGAAACTCGGAACAATAACACACTTTAAATTTGGCTGAATATTCCTTTTAAAATTGATCAGAACACTAAAATGCGTATGTCGACAAATAATATGACCTTTCTTGTACCAAATATCACCAATTTTACGACAAACAATGCACTAACTTAAGAGAAAAATAAATATTTGTAAGCCAGTTCGCACCGTACGCTATAACCATCAAACTGTCAATGGCTGCTCTGTTTAAACGTCGCATCAAAATGGCTGTCAAAACGGGCCAAAATAAGCAACATAAAATTAATAATTAAAGTGGTTTTAAACACCTATCTTAGGAAAGTAAGAGTGTTAAATTGCTTTAAACATTTTTGTACATATTCACATTGATACAAACATTTTCTGACCCGTATTCGCGCTGCCGAAAATAGGAACACAGCCTGCCGAAAATAGGAACAAACTGCCGAAAATAGGAGCAAAATCAATGTTTGCATTTTCACGAATATTTATGAAAAAGGGCTTTGAACCGGCAAATAAAAAATATTGTAACATACTATGATACTTTATCAACCATAATAACAACACTTTCAAGAAAAATAATGAAAAATATTGATGTGTGAGCAATTTTTGTGAAACTGCTGCACTAGCCTGCCGAAAACTGGTACAGTTACCCTATATCGAGTATGGCGTATTTCGTGGAATACATGTATTTGCGGAATTAAGTTGTCAACCATTTTTTCCGTTAATCAACCAGTGTGGTGATCGCAATGACAGCACACTTGACGGCTGTTGTCACACATCAAAACAAAACAACACGACGGCAATCGGCACAGAATAATTGCAAACGATTCCTTAGACATTTTGATTCAAACTTTTTCTCAATAAATCCACATTTTGGAAAATGTACACATTGTTGAGTGGTTTTTATAAGTATCTCACACAGAAGGATGAGTATTGCATATTAATACTGGGACTGGACAACGCTGGAAAAACGGTAAGCACTTACTGTGAAAGTTGATGTGTACACCAATATTTTCAAAACATTCATTATCATTTCTCTTTGAACTAGACCTACCTGGAGGCGGCAAAGACAAAGTTTAGCAAGAACTACCGAGGAATGAACCCGAGCAAAATTACGACAACCGTGGGTTTAAACATTGGCCAGATCGATATTGCTGGCATACGGATGAGCTTTTGGGATTTGGGTGGCCAGCAAGAGCTGCAGTCACTGTGGGATAAATATTACTCGGAATCGCATGCCGTTATCTACGTCGTCGATTCGAATGATCGTGTTCGCATGAATGAATCAAAGGAAGTGTTCGATCGTATGATCAGCAATGAGTATTTATCGGGCATTCCCTTGCTAGTGCTAGCTAACAAACAGGATCTGCCAGATTGCATGGGTGTGCGGGAAATAAAACCCGTCTTCCAGGAGTCCGGTCATCTCATCGGACGCCGAGACTGTCTCGTGATGCCTGTATCAGCGCTTACCGGGTAATTGCTATACTTTAGTTTTTTTTAACCACGTTAGATTCACCACTGTTTTTTACACGTACTGTTGCTCTTTACCTGATTTTTTTTTAGGGAAGGTGTTGACGAGGGTATAAAATGGTTGGTTGAGTCCATTAAGCGCAATTCAATCATTCGACCACCAAAAACGGAAGACACTTGATCGTAATTGAATGTATCAATGCTTTTATTTTTCATGCGTATTACGATTGTGATAAAGCTGGGTGGCGATTCAGAGAAGCTATACAAACCAGAGTGGCAGTTTTTTCTTCAATAGAATTATGTTGTGTATCACACTTACATCATAATTTAAGTTCTTTATTCCAGGAACGATCAATGTCAACAACAACTACTACCAGCTAATAAGAATGGCGAACAGCATTAAAACTATTTTGTTGATGCCAAATTAAAGTCTTCACAGCCTTATTGATGTTTACTTTTTATCATTCTTATATTTATATTTATTCTACACAAAATGTAATGAATATGCACTTACAGATTCTTCCGGAAATATTACCATTTTCTCAATCATTCTCGTAACAATACATACAAACAACGAAGGAAAGGATAAATTTCGTAAGACATACGGTTTTATTGTAGTTGAACTGAACACTTTTTATTTGTCTTGTGATTCTAGTATTATAACGGAACTTTTTACATACTGAACTTAAAACGCTAAATGGTCCTAGTGTAAAAACGTTTCGATATTCTTAAATCCATTCTTACTTTTATACAAAATGTTTATTTGTTTATGGGCTATGCATAATAGTTTATTACACTTACATTACACTAACCTACATTATTACATTATACTAACCTCGAACAATACGCGCACGCATAAACATTTGTATCTGTAGAATTTTGTACATGTTGTACATTCCATATTTAATCTTTTTAACGCCCCTTACCACTCAATCATGACAAATACAATTAAAATAATCCTATGATATGCAATATTGTACTGTGAGAAGATCCGATATCAAAAGCTAGTTAGCATCTATTTGTTTAAACTTTGGCCTTCTACCATGGTAAGTTCTGAAGTTGAATTTCTTGGCCAATCTCCGAATATTATCGATGTTTCGTAATAAAAAATTCAGAACTTGCGAAACTTTTTAGAGGAGACCCATTGTCATCGCCAAATTTCTAAAACTTAATCAAACATTTTGCCATTTTAGATGAGTCAGCAAAAAATAAAAAAAGTAATAAAATAAAATAAAAGTTTTATGTTCCAATTGATTGAAATGTTTTAGCCTTTCAAGATTTTGAAAAGCTTCCAGCGGCCAATAGCCCTCTAGCAGTGAAAAGTCAGCCTCCAGTGGAAAACAAATCTCCTCATTTTTTTGTGGACGCTAGTTTAGGCTGCTCAAGCATCGTCATGAGTACCTTTCCATCGGAAACAGCTATGAATCTAATACCGGAGTTTAGAGGGAATGCAGCGGAACTTGATGCCTTCCTTTATGCCGCAGATCAGACCAAACTCAAGGGCAACGCGGCTGCCTATTTTAAGCGGATAAAAGCGGATACCTGGAATGAGGTAAAAACTCGCCTCTTGCATGAGTTTGGGGATAGTTTGAAATTAAAAACGGTAGGACAGCAGATCGAAACATTGCGGCAAGGAGTAAACGAATCCTTTCCACGCTATAAAGAGCGAGCTGAGTTACTGGAAGGTTACCTTAATGCTTTCGAGCAAAAAACTAAGGAAAATCTTTCGTACTCTAAAAGAATGTTACGATCGCATTTTATTACCGGGCTAAGGAATCGTTCACTTCGCAGCCTTGCCCGCCTTCAGAAGCCGCTTGACTTTGGAGAGTTATTAAATCATTTGATGGAAGAATATCTCAATATAGAAAATGAAGAAGAATTGGAGAGACGGTTGGATGCATTAGAACAGGGCTCGCGCCATTGGCGAATAAACACATTTTCAGGGGATATATCGGATGAAAAAGATTATGGTGATAGGAATTCAAAGGGTAAAGCGCCTCCACCATGGGCTAATGCCGAAGTTTATCCTCCCTCCCATTTCCCTCATCATACAAGTGGAAATGCGGTCTATCCGTCAATGTGGGGACCGACAGCCCCCCCCCCCTAGTCTGCCGGCTTATCATAATTCGTGGGTATCGCCAGCACCTTCTGCACACATGAATTACGGTAATGCATGGGCACCCCCACCTGTTTCATCGTACCCTCTGTGGGGGATGTTTTCAAACAGTTACGGGACACACCAATCTCCGAGTTCGGCGCAGGATGTCCCTGGCCCCAAAAATTACCATTCGACGTGGGCCCCATATGCGGCTAATGGCAATCCAGCCTTTTATAGTAATCACGCTCCCCAAATGCCGCCCCAAGTTTTTCCTTCAAGTAACCATACTATGGAATCCGAAGTTTTAGAGACGGCTAACCAACAAGGATATGGCCAACGGCTCCGAAACCACAATCGTAGAGTCATGTCCGCAGCAGAGCCAAAAAACTAATACCGGGGGTCCGCAGCAAATCGGAACCCCCACAATAGATAAGAACCCTTTGAAATCTCCACCTGACGGTGCTCAGCCCTCCTGTGTACCTGAGGCCGAATGGATCACCTGTCAGGTGGTGCAGGCCCCGGGAGATCTGGACTGTGCAGAGCTATCAACCACTATGAATCCCTCTTATGTATCAAAATTCCTCATTGATACCTGAGCAGCGGTGAGTCTGCTTCGCCGATCAGAAGCCCACAATATCGGCATTAATGATTTCGATTTAGCAGATTGTCCGACTTTAATCGGCATCGGGAACTCGACCGTCCAAACCATAGGCTCATGCCAGATTGATCTATTAGTAGGGGGAGAAATTTTTTTTTCAAAATTTCGTGTCGTTAACGATCTATTTGTTCCTGGATTATTTGGAAAGGACTTTGTTGATGACAGCGCCGCATAATTAGGTCATCACGGCCTGGGAACTGACCGACCGAACGAAAACAATTGTAAGCAAATCTAATGTAAACAATATCGACCAAATAAAAACTGCTGATCGCGATCGATCAGCAGAAAATTAGTATATAAGTTAGGAATAAGCATGAATAAATCGACTTTCAAGCACAAGAACTCAAAGACTAAGTTGTTTGTCTGTTCCAAGCCAAGTCGGACGGTAAAATCCTCCTGTCTTGGCGCTTCCCAACGAGTTCAGACTCGGTGCGGAAAATATATGGTGGCTCCAAAGAGGATTAGTAGAGACCTCGCAACGTACAAGTCGGAGGTTAACTTCCGATCTTGAAACCCAGAGTCGGCAGGAACATACAAGTCGGAGGTTAGCTTCCGATCTTGACGAACGTATTCCTGACCGATAGAGAAAAACAACCGGCGCTCCAACGGAGGAAGGTTCGTAAAAGCGGAAAACATCGCAAATGTATAATAGTAGCCAAAAACGTAAAGTGCAACAAACCAAACGAGTGCAAAAAAAAACGCCGGAAACAGTGCTTAAGAAGTCCAAGGTACAGAGACAGAATTCAGTAAGGCGCCGTACGATCACCGATATATTGTGATTGAATAAAGACACCGGTGGTAAAAAAAACGACGTTCGCTATATCGTTTCGGTCGTAGCACAGGTTTGTAAACAAAACAAAAAGGGTGTGTGTGTGCAGTGAAACGCAACCTCAGAGAGGGCGTTTAAAAACGGACGACCTGAGAACATCTGATCGAAAATCATTACGTAGCGTACTAGTAACAAAGTGCAGTGTAAACAATTACGCGTGTGGCACACATTCGCAGTGAGAACGTAGTAAAACCCACAAGACGCTAACGACCGCGGTTTACGGACGTTCCCGTAAAGCACCGGCAGTGTACTCCAATTACAACAACACAAGTAAATGTGCGGATCAAGAAAAGATCAACAGTTGGGGAGTGTAACAATACGGGACGTGCATACAAAAAAGAAATCTTCGAGCTAAACCGTATCCGGCTTTAGCATTTCCGGGAAACCACAAACATAATGGTGTTGATAAGAGTGCGAACTAGTGGAGTAGTACGTGTCCAGCTTATTGACGTGTGTTGATACGGTGATCGGTAGCCAATGGTCATCGCCCCGGAAGACCCGATTATCCAACGAAAAAGCGTGGCGGCAATACTACCCAAGCAGCGGATTTGAAGGCGACCAGAAGACAGGGGTACTGACGACACCGCGGGGGATCACCTGAAGACGACCTCGAGCAGGACAAGCAGGGGCGTTGTAAGAGCAGCAACGACACGACGACACCCATCCAGATCGGCAGCGACAGCCCAGTTACTTTATCCACCGGCTACGCAAAGTGAGTAGTATGGATATCATATTTAAAAGCAACCCGAAAGGCAATTGCAAGCTATGCAAGAACCCCGATGAATGGGACACACAAGTTAATTGTATCGAGTGTGACAGATGGTTACATCTCAAATGTCTGAAGCTAGAAGGTCCCGTTAAAAAATATGTGTGTCCAAAATGCTACACAATAGCTGAGGAACGCAAGGGAAATAGGGAGGCCTTAATGCAAACAGAGAGGCTACTAAAAGAAAAAACTGAAGCGGAAAAAAGAACTAGAGAAGAAAACGAAAGGTGTGAGAAGGAAATCGAAAGACTAGAAGACATATTAAGAAATGAAGAAATACATAACCAATCCGACACAACTCACCTACAAGACGACCTACAAACACTTACAACAAACGTAAATAAAATGGCAAACTTGGGTTTTGCTCCACGCAAGAAGACAGTTTTAAAACTTCCGGATTTCTATGGCAATTATAGAACATGGCCTCGTTTTAAACTACTGTTCGAAGAAACCACTCGAACAGAAAAAATTACGAATTTGGAAAACCTTACACGGCTCCAAATTCACCTTAAGATGCATTGCGATCCGTTAGCGGGTTGATGTTTAACCCAAGTAACGTGGATGCAATCTTGGAAAGATTGGGGAGGCTATATGGCAACCCAGTTAGCATTTTTAACGCCTTACTAAAAGACCTTATGGTGGTTAAACGGGCATCTTTGGAAAATCCATCTTCGATTATTGAGTTCTGTAACGCACTGAATAACATGGTGGAAAATATGACCATGTTGAACCAAACGGAGTACTTGATGGACCAAAGGCTCCTTACAGATCTGGTCGCAAAACTCTCTCCGGACCTTAAAACCAGGTGGCTCGGGAATTCACTTAACGAGGAAGGTGACAAAATCAAAACCTTGAAAGATTTCAGCAAATGGTTGAAACCAACAGAAGACGTGGCGATCACACTTCTTGCTATGGAAGGTGGTCAAAGAGACAGACCGGCGAGGCTGAATACTCACTATTCAGCCAGCCATCAAATTCTCAAATAAAAGCTGTCTAATTTGCAGCCGTCCTCATGAAACCATATCTTGTTACAAGCTAAAGAATGCCTCAGTAAACGAAAGATGGAAAATGCTGAAGGAGAAAAACGTTTGCACTAACTGCTGCAAATTCTCTAACCATGCGGCCATTAACTGTCGCTCAAGGCCGCAGTGTACAGTGGATGGTTGTGGACAACGACACAACACCATATTGCATGAAGAAAAATTCAACTCAATGGGCGCGGCGTCAAAAGCACATTTAAATTTTCATCAAACCTCGGAACAATACCTATTTCAAGTTCTGCCAATAACTGTCTGTAACGAAAACAACTCCATCGAAACATTTGCATTGATAGACCCAGGATCCTCAACGAGCCTCATGACAGAAAGCCTAAGACAGAAACTAAATCTGCATGGCCCAAGGAAGCCGTTAACACTTTCGTGGACAAATGGATGCAACCAGGTAGAGGATACAAGCACGTCGGTACCTCTGAAACTCAGAGGTCCAAACGGCAGGCTGCTTTATGTCAAGGACATTAGGACAGTAAATGAACTGGACCTACCCACTCGTAGCATCAATGCAAACGTGTTGAAGAGAAAATTTTCCCACTTAAAGACGGTAAATATTTCAAGCTACAAAAATGCTAAACCCACCATTCTGTTAGGACTTCCACATGCTTATTACACGCAAGCTGTGGAGTCCAAATCAGGAGCGCCCAATGAACCAGTGGCACACAAAACACGCATTGGTTGGGTCGTATTTGGAAAGTGCAGAGATGGTGATGCAAAAGAAAATCAACATCTTTTCACAATACAGGATAAGAAAGAGGAGGAAGAAAAGTCAATGAGAGACCTGATGAAAAGGTTTTTTTCAACAGAAGAATTTGGCGAAAGGGAAACCAAATTCACCCCAAAATCAAAGGACCATGAAAGAGCCCTAAGTGTAATGAATGACACACTGAAATATACAAATAATCAGCATGAGATTGGCCTACTTTGGAAAGATCCCAATGTATCCTTACCAAGCAGCTACGCACAGGCGCTAAGAAGGCTCGAAAGTCAAGAACGGAAAATGAAAGGTAATGACGAGATGAAAACCTGGTATAAAAATCAAATTACTGATTATGTTCAGAAAGGTTACGCTCGTAAACTAACACCATTTGAATTGCTGAATAGAGATCCAAAGATCAATTACATTCCCCATTTTATGGTCATCAATCCAAATAAGCCAACTCCAAAACCAAGACTGGTTTTCGATGCAGCTGCAAAGAACGAAGGGATTTCACTTAACTCTACTCTCTTGTCCGGACCAGACGCCACTACGTCAATTTTTGGAGTATTAATCCGCTTTCGCGAATACCCTATCGCCTGTTCAGGGGACATCAAGGAGATGTTCCATCAGATACGGATCCGCAAAGAAGATCAAGTGGCTCAACGATTTTTATTCAGGGATAATCCACGCAACGAACCCCAAGTATACGTTATGAACGTCATGACCTTCGGTGCCACATGCTCTCCTGCTTGTGCCCAGTTCGTTAAAAATGAAAACGCCTTAAAATATAAAGACAAATACCCCACTGCAGTGGAAGCAATAGTAAAAAACCACTATGTTGATGATTATCTTGATAGTTTTCGGACTATCAATGATGCAATCAAGACTATTAACGAGGTTTGCCTCATACATGATAGAGCGCATTTCTTTATGAGAAATTTCGTTTCTAACTGTCAGGAGGTAATAAGAAGCATCCCAGATGATAGATCCTCACAACAAGAGCTGCTGCACATCTCTAATAAAGATATGAATTTTGATAAAATTTTGGGGCAATACTGGGACAAAACAAACGATGTGTTAAGGTATAAGCTTAAGCATACCCCGTGTTCCATAATTTCAAAAGAGAAATGCTAGCCTACTTGATGAAAATATATGATCCATTGGGGCTAGCGGCAAACTATACTACGCAAGCGAAGGTCATCATCCAAGAATTTTGGAAAACAGAACTGGATTGGGATAGCCCAGTACCAGAACGCATAATGGAACAATGGCAAAGATGGAAGGAAAGAATAAAGGAACTAGAACACATACAAATACCTAGATGCTACTCGGTGGCTAGCAATATCGAAGTAACTGAGTTACACACTTTCGTTGACGCTTCGGAGAAAGCGTTCGCAGCAGTAGTGTACTTAAGAACATTAACAGAAAAGGGGATTGACGTAAACATAGTGGCGGCAAAAACGAGAGTGGCACCAATAAAACCACTCTCAATTCCTAAGCTGGAACTTCAAGCAGTAGTACTCGGAGTCAGACTCGCCGAGACTGTTAAGGAGGAACTAAGAATTACCACTGATAGGGACTATTATTGGTCAGATTCCAAAACCGTCCTAGGATGGATCAATGCCGATCCACAAAAGTACAAACAATTTGTGGCGGTAAGAATTGGAGAGATTTTAGATACTACCAATGCTAGTCAATGGAAGTGGGTCTCCTCCGAAAGTAATCCTGCAGACGAAGCAACCAAGGTAGTTACAAGAAAATCTATATGGCTGAATGGCCCAGTATTTCTTAAAAAAAGGGAAATTGAATATAGGGACCCCAAGCTAATCATTACTCATGAAGAAATCCGTCCAAATCTTATGATTAAAACCATAGAGAAGAGAACATTCAACTTTATAAAAACCGAATGGTGTTCAAATTGGCTAAGACTGAAGAGATCACTGGCAATCAATTTAAAATATATAGAATTTTTGAAAAGCAAGGTCAAGCGATTAGCATTTTCCCCGATAGTAGAAAAGGAAAACCTGGATAAAGCAGAAAAACTCCTATTGCAAAAGGCACAATGGGAGATATACGAAGATGATTTAGTTCAGCTTTCACTCAATGGACAAGTCTCTAAAAACAGCACAATAAAGAATCTCAATCCACAAGTAATAGAAGGACTACTACGAGCAAGGGGACGATTAGCAAATATATGCTACCTCTCCGATGACGTGAAACAACCCATAATATTACCCAAGAGGCATCACGTGACAGAATTGATCATACAGCATTATCATGAACGCTACATGCATAAAAAGATGGAAGCAGTTATTGCGGCAATCCGGCAAAGGTTTTGGGTAATCGACCTTAGGGCCGTGGTAAGAAGCGTGATCAGCAAATGCCAGCGTTGCAAAAATGAACGCGCACGTCCCATTGCCCCGATGATGGCCCTTCCAGATCCAATTCCCTTCCAGAAAGCCGAGCCGCTGTGTTCAAAAAACCCTTCACCCATACAGGTGTAGATTACTTTGGACCCATGACAGTGTCAATCGGAAGAAGGGTAGAAAAAAGATGGGGAGCGATATTCACGTGTATGACAACGCGCGCTATACAATTAGAAATCGCTAAAGACTTAAGTACAAATTCCTTCATAATGTGCCTAAAAAATGTGCAGCATAGGCGTGGAAAGATTTGTCACATATACAGTGACAATGGTACAAACTTCGTTGGGGCAAACAGGCAAATAACGGAACTCATCGAAAGATGTGCAACCAACGGTATCAGAGAGAGAGAAGAGAAGGTATCAGAGAGAATGGTCCGAGAGGTCAAGAGCTTGCTGCCAAATAATGATAATACGCCAGAAGAAGTATTAAAATCGGCCTTTATCGAGATCGAATTTATTCTCAATAATAGACCTCTTACTCACATCCCCCTCGAAACTGAAGACGACGAACCTCTCACACCGTTTCACTTCTTGATAGGGTGTTCCGGAGAGGCCGAACCTACGCCAGCCGGGATTTCAGCAGCTGAAGCTAGCAGAAACAACTGGAAGAAGGCACAAGTTATCACCCAAAACTATTGGGAACGTTGGTTGAAGGAGTACCTCCCAACATTAGCCAAACGAGAAAAGTGGATAGAACGCTCAACCCCAATACAACCTGATGACATAGTCGTCTTCCCAGACGAACAACGCGTGGGTAGGTAGTTAAAGGGCCGGGTAGTAGAAGTTTATCCCGCTAAAGACGGGCAAGTTAGATCCGCAAAGATTAAAGTTGAAAACGGCGAATACAAACGCCCTGTTATCAACTTATCAGTACTAGAAGTAAAGGGCAAGAAAATTGCAGACGTACCTTCGTGGGGAGTTAAAAGACCGGTCAACATCGCCTACGTCAAGAAATTAGCTGAACAATTAAAAACTCCTCCTGCAAAAAGGAGGAAGCATCTCGTAAAACCTTATAATGGTCCGGTATCTATGCATTATAAGCCTGTTAGCCGCATGGAAACTAACAGACAATCTTTCAGTTAAACCAGTTGAAGAAGCTGGTATATTCTCGACCACGAAGGAACGCTTCTCTTGAAAAGGGGTGTGTGGGAAACAACCTTCCACACGAAAATACACCCCGAAAATGACACAGAGACTTTACTGACAATGGAGAAAGAGGTGACCACAGTATTCAAGGCACTGAGCGACATGGACACTAATCTTCTAAATTTGAAATTGACATTACAACAAAACATTCGACACGCACTTCAACTCTCACAGACTGCAGTAAAAAGACGAACCAAACGATCTAGCGGCATATTTGGATTTTTGAAAGGTATTCTTTTTGGAGAAGACGATATTGACGAACAGTTAGCCCTCTTTAGAGCTTCTGAAGACCAGAAATTGAAACATATATCGGAAGACATGACTCATAAAATCAAGCAGGGTGACAGACTTAGAATCGAACTTAATATGAAAATAGACCACATGAACGAAGGTATTAAGAGTCTTAATAAAAGCTTCAATGAAAACAAAAAAAAACGTACTCATAAAGCATGTCACAGAAACAATCATGCTAGCTGAAGACATAGTACAATACATTACGACAAGGTATCTAGAGTTAGAAATCCAGCCCCTTAGCATATTCGACTCGACGAAAATTTCCGAGAAGATACAATCAAGGTTACCCGATGGGTATATAATTCTAGACCACCCCCGAATTTCTAGCAAAGAGTTTTTTAGGGGAGAAATAATAGTACATATTGAAAACGTCATCGTTTCGCAAGAGAGATTCGAAATATTCCATATCACTGTAATACCAAACCTAAAAAACTTTACAACTCTGGACTTAGATGAAAATGTAATAGCTATAAACGATATACACTATATATACCCTACAGATATTAGGCGATACAATAGCACTCATCACGTGTCCTCCGATGTAGCCGTTAGAAGAGATTTGGATTGTATACCCTCATCTTTCAGACATATAAAAACAGAATGCTTGTGTGGTATAAAACCAATTAAAAACTCAATAACCAAATTTGTAAAGCTCTCCCAGCCGAACAAAATCCTATACTACTCTTCTCATCCTAACGAAATATACCTCAAATGTAACAAAACACTGACACATCCCGCGACAGACCAAGAACATAGAAATCCAGCCAACCATGAAAATTGAAGCTGTAGAAACAAAAATGTATTTCAAGCCGCTGGCCAAAATACTAAATTTAAGCGCAGAGCAAAAAGAAGAAACGAATAGGGATCAGCTCTACCTCATAATAATTACAAGTACAATAGCCTGCGTCGCCACTTTAATATTAGGAATAACCATAGCATTTATTATCAAACAAGTACGAGCCAAAATGTACACTTTACGCCCCCCGCCGTTTAAACCGTCACCAAATAGTAACCCCTCTACGAGGAATTACGGGGGTCAGGATGTTGATGACAGCGCCGCATAATTAGGTCATCACGGCCTGGGAACTGACCGACCGAACGAAAACAATTGTAAGCAAATGTAATGTAAACAATATCGACCAAATAAAAACTGCTGATCGCGATCGATCAGCAGAAAATTAGTATATAAGTTAGGAATAAGCATGAATAAATCGACTTTCAAGCACAAGAACTCAAAGACTAAGTTGTTTGTCTGTTCCAAGCCAAGTCGGACGGTAAAATCCTCCTGTCTTGGCGCTTCCCAACGAGTTCAGACTCGGTGCGGAAAATATAGACTTGGTACGAAAACACCAGGTGCAGATCTTTCTGGCAAACGATTGCATTAGATTTCCATTGTCAGCGGAACCGCAGATGGATAGCGCAAGCTCCTCAAGAGGAAAATATATTGGCACACGTCTCCCATGTTTGTTAGTTCATCAAAACTTGTTTCATCTGCATCTGTACCTCAAAGAAAACGGGTGGAGAGAAAATAGCCCTAATAAATTCAGCCAATCGGAGGAGCAATTGGATTGCGACCCCCGAGACCTAAAAGGAACCCTTTTGGTGGGAGAGAAAAGAGTACAAGCTTTGTGTCATGCTCTAAACTTACAAAAAGAACAGGTCTTGCTCTGGAAATTATAAAACCCAGCGTTAGCCCCTGGAACGCTCCGGTACTTTGTATAACAAAATCCCCGGATGCGGCAGGCAACCCTCTACATTAGAATGGAAAACAGGGTTTTTTCAAATTCCTATCCATCCTAGAGATGGGGAAAAGACTGCATTCTCCACACCGGCCGGACATTTCGAATTTACACGAATGTCCATGGGGTTACGAAATAGTACTTCGACCTTCCAAATATTGATGAACACGGTGTTGTACACAATCCCAGGTGTTAAGGCAGTAGTGTATTTAGATGACATAGTGGTCCATGGCGGTACGAAAGATGAGCATAATGACAATTTGAGAAAAGTATTATCTGCCCTACGATAACATAATCTCAAACTTGAACCCTCAAATTGTCAACTTCTGCGGCAGGAGGTTAAATATTTGGGGCATATAATAGATCACCAGGGCATTAGACCCGCGGAGGACAAGGTAGATAAGATCGCCAATGCTAAGCCCCCAAGTAGGAGTAGGACCTTGAAGGGTGCAGAATGCAAGTATCATGCAATTGAAAAATAGCTTTTAGCCATTGTTTGGGCCACTCAGCATTATCGACCATATATTTTTGGAAAAAGATTCATAGTATATACTGGGCCTCATCGCGAACGAAAGTCGATAAAATTTATCCGATCGGTTAATTTGCTCGAATCCACCGGTGGAATTTATTTTCAACCGGTGGATAATTTTCTCCACCGGTGAATAATTTCTCCACCGGTGGATAACTCTTTCCGATTCGAGTAGCCATTGATTTTGCCTATCTGTCAATCACACTTCTGTTTACATTTAGAGGTGTTGTTTTGCGGAATGAATAAAATAGTAAATTTTGCTTATTTACGGACCATCTAGTGAAGAATCCACACCAGGCCTTAGACAGTATTGACTGTAGGCCTATTAAAACAATCCGGGTAAAGTGTAAAACGGGTTGTAGGCTGAACAAGTCTAGTTGAAACAAAATCGTATGAACTGGAGGACGAGGTTTGAACCCTTTCTGAGCTTGCCACCTTCACTGACGCTTGTCCTGTGTCATATACCATGTGCGTCCATCAACTCCAGCCACCGCGAACGTTGGATCCGTGAACGTCCGTATTTTACGCCCTCGTTCAAAAATATATTGAAACAACGTGGTACACTTATTCCGTGCAATAAGGAGTGTCCGAAACCGTTCACGGTCTCTCGCCCTCGCCAGTCCATTATCCTGGCCTTAATGACTGACGCCTCCAAGTCATCTGGCCACTTAAATTTAAACCTACTACGCCCTCTCCGCAATTGCGGATTTAACCGTAAGCGGACTGATTGGCCGCAGGAGGCTCCGTAGATATAAAGTCCAGCATATATGGTGTGTACAGTAGTCTCATCACGAAGAGACTCAAAGACTACAGGGGCCCATATATGAGGTATTCCGACCAATACCCCCCACTCCCCCAAGAAAAAAATTAAAGTGTATTTGATTCAAATCCAAGAGATGAAATCTCCCCCCACCCCCTCTCCCTGCACAACACCTGGGACGATCGTTTCCATGCCTTGAACAAGGACCGTCCACTGAAGACTGGCGAGCTTGATACGACAATGAGTGTGCTTCCACACATACGATGATGATTTCATCAGATTTGATAAAAATAAAATAACTACGTTAATATTGTAATCTATGCGATTCAGTATAGCTGCTATTCCAGTGTACATATTCGTTTAAATGGATGAACAAAAACAATTATTGAGTGACGCGTTTGTCACGAGGCGTGGAACTTAGATATGTGTGTGTCAATCCGAACATTCCCGGGCTATATCCTTCCATAAACGACCCAGAGTTTTTGGGAATAGTCCGGATAGTAAAAGTAGACACAACACTTTCGATAGGTGCAAGACAACGCAAACGATTCCGACCGGAACTCGCCGCTCCAACGGATATGAATTGCTTTTAATTTCTTGTACCTAGTGATCCTACTGGTCTTCTCAATCTCATTGCATTTCCGTGTCGGAACCGATTCTAACATGCCATAAGGCCATAACATAAGGTTGTATAAAAGAGAAGGATTAGCAGAAAAGGATTTTTTTGGTTTCTTATTTCTTAGCTTGAACTATAAAAACTAGATACCTGTTATAAACCTAAATTTATGTGTTTTGATTATTTATTAAAAAAAAAACAGGTAAATTTATATTTTCTAAAAAATAATATTTTAGCTAAATCGAATGATAAAACATCTTAAATAACTCAAACAGCGATAAAACATCCTTTTTTGCGAGTTGTGAAACATGGTTTTTAATATTATTTAGCTTTCCACTGTTATATCAACTGGGGTGGAGCAGTAGATATGGCTATCCGACTGAAATGGTTTTTTTATATGAAGTTTTCAACTGCATATCCCACTGCTCGACTTTTTAACCACGTTGCTATGGCGGCAAACACCATTCCACTCCACTGCCAAACCGATCGGTTAGCGAAGATTCTGATTGAGAAAACGCAATTGGATAACATTGGAATTTTGCTAACCGATCGGCTAAATTATCCACTCCGTTATCGACTTTCGTTCGCGATGAGGCCCACTGATCACCGCCCACTTATTTCGATTTTGAAATTGAAGGAGACTTCGCCAACCTTAACGCGCTTAAGGTTACGATTACAGGGAATCGACTGCGAAATTAGGGATAAAAAAGGGAAAGAAAACGTGGTAGCCGATTTCTTATCAAGGCTACCTGACTACGAAGGGAAACCAGAAAATGAATTAACGAACATCGAAGTGATTACCAGCCAGGCGAAAAAGAAACAAGACATCCTGGAGGGAGGGAAGCCGGATGATAGTAGGGATGATAGATGAAAATCATTGGGACGATTTATTATAAATAGAGATTCCGAATGAAGAAACGGAGGAAAAAGCAATTAAAAGAAAAGAAAAAGAAAAAAAGAAAGCAGCAGACAAGCTAGAAGTGCCTCAGGAAGAAGTAGAAACCATTCTGAAAGAATTTCATGATACGCCGCTGGGTGGCCATGTAGGCTCCTGGAGGATGCGTAAACGAATAGCAGCTGCCTATTATTGGAAACATATGAGAAGAAATATAGAAGATTTTGTCCGTAGGTGCGATTCGTGCCAGAAGAACAAAATTTGTAAAGTTAATCGGATGAAAATCCCGAACAAATTAACCCTATGAAAATTACTACCACCGCCTCCGAACCAGGAAAGAAACTATTCATGGATATAGTTGTTTTACCCGAAACAGAAAGGGGCAATCGATACGCTCTTGTGGCCTAACATGACCTCACTAGGTTCCTTACGGTTGTGCCATTAGAGAACCAAGAAGCATCAACTGTTGCCAATGCCTTTGTGGAGGGGCTCATTTGTTGGTTTGGAACACCCGTAGAGTTAGTTACTGATCAGGGCACTAACTTCATGAGCCAATTAATGAGAGATACCTGCAAGATACTGAACATAAAAAAAAACCGCTTACCACCCGCAGGCAAATCTTGTGGAGAGGGCCATACTTCACCTAACTTTCATAGTCCCCTTTTTTTGCCGTTCGTCGTTCGAAAGAATTCTCGCCCGCTACACCAGTAATATTTTTTTAAAACTTACTCCGGGCAATCGTAAACATAATTAAACTTTTTAAAAATTCCTCGATCCTAAAGTACGTAATGGGATATAATGCGATGAATCCATAATGGGAAAAATTCAAGAAATTTTCAAATCAATGTACAATTCAAAAGCAATGAAAATTCGTTATTCTCAATTGTTAGTACAAGATTTGGAAACAGAAGAACAACAATTAGAAAAAGTTTAAGAAGTACATAACTTTGCTCATAGAAATGTTAGAGAAAATTCTATACAATTCATGAAGAAATATTATTTTCCTGGAATACGTAAATTTATATAAAACTTCATTCAAACTTGTGAAATTTGCAAACTAGTAAAATATGATAGAAAACCACAGAAGTCCATTCCAATTAAAACCCCAATACCAACCTAGCCAGGAGAAATAGTTTACATAGACATGTTTGCCTATAATGCAAATAATCTTTTTTACCACATATTTGGAAAAATTTTCAAAATATTTAAAACTCAGATCTATAAAATCAAAATCAATAGCCGATATTAAAGATGTCTTGTTACAGCTTTTATCTGACTGGAATCTCCCAGCAGAAATAGTAATTGATAATGAGTCTCATTTTGTATCAAATGTTGTAAAGCAATCAATATTGAATTAAGGTGTGAAAATATTTAAAACTCCGGTCAATAGGTCAGAAACAAATGGTCAGGTAGAAAGATGCCATTCAACTATACGAGAAATAGCCAGATGCATTAAATCTCTCAATCCTGATATGAGTATCATTTGCCTTGTACAACAAGCCACTTACAAATATAACAACTCTATACATAGCTTCATTAAAGATACTTCCAGAAATATTTGCATTAAATAATTCTCGAGTGACCATCCATTTGCAGAAAGATCTCAAATACGTGAAGAAAGTGATAGGAAAATCGCTAAACTTTTCAAAGAAAAAGAAGAGAAAATAGTCGATCAGGAATATCATCAGACTTATGAACCAGGCAGCATTGCATACGAAAAAAAAATAAAACAAATAATAAAAGAGAGAGTAGGTCATTCAAAATCATTCAACTTATATAATAGATTCTCATAACAGAAAAGTACATAAAGTTAACTTTAGGAAAATATAATTACAAACTAACAAAAAAATGACTAACATTTAACATTTTATCTCTTTTCAGACTCGCCATTTGCGTGTCATTTAAATTGTTATGCTAACATAGGAATTATTAGGTCAAGCACGAGTCAAGACAGGAAATATAATAATCATACATCCAATCAAGATAGATCATTTAGAACAAGTTCTCATAAACAATGATGCGGAATTAAAACACCATGTGAACGATAATCCTGTTTACATTATTATAAAATTAAAGGTTAATAAATTGCATGAAACATTTAATAAGATTAGGCCACACACCAACAGAGAGCGACGATGGGATACTATTAGCACCATATGAAAGTGGATCGCAGGAACACCTGCTACTGAAGATGTACGTGTTATAAGCTCCACTGTTAACTCCTTGATTGACCAAAATAATCAACAAGTACTGATTAACGACGAAATCGATAAACGCTTGTATGACATAACCAGAATTGCAAACAGCGTCAAAAATTATCATCTCAAATCTCGATACAATGCTAAACTATTTAGAAATACTAGCTGATGCTATTTTACTGGCAAAACATGGAATACCCAGCAGTAAACTATTATCTCTTGACGATCTGAAGCAAATGGTTAAGTTTCTAGCACTACATACATGTATCATCTACAGAAGAAGTGTTGATAAGATCTACAGCCCAGGTAACAATGAACAAAACACATATCATATATATGTTGAAATACCTATTTGAATCCAAACATACTTTTGAATACAATTATATTGATTCAGTTATAAAAAATGACAAAAGAATTCTCTTGCATCACAACTATATACTGAAGAATAACACTCATGTGTTTAAATTGTCACAGCCCTGCGAACAAACAGATAATGGTAATTATCTCTGTGACAGCGTACACCTCAACCCATCAAGTAAGTGTATTCAAAAACTAGTACATGGATATCATTCCGATTGTACTTATGGAAAAGTATATTTCGATGGAATAATTAAACGTATCCATGATGACATTATGCTCATTAACAGTGCTACAGTCAGAATTTCATCAAGTTGCAACAATGACACGCAATTTCTCACAGGCTCATATGTAATACATTTTGATAAATGCAACAACTATATCAACGGAGAAGAATTTCCAAACCTTGAAATAACAATACCGAACAAAGCATTTCAACCAACACTGGGGTTAATAGCAACAGAAATCGACGTCATCGATATACCACCAACAACATATCTAAACAATCTCATAATTGTGCATAGAGAAATGTTGAAAAAATCAAACTAGAACAAATCTTTGTCATGGAAAGTTATTGTGTTTGGATCAATAAGCGGTTCGATTGTGTACATTGTATTTATCATAACAGCCATATTGATACATACACATCAAAGCCTGAGGTTCCAATTGCCATCTGCATCAAGGGAAACAACATAAAGTAAACAAGAGCATCTAGCAACTTTGAGAACAAAGTCATTTAAGAGGAGAGGAGTTAGCGAGACACCAGAACCGAAAGCAACATTGTAGACCATTGGAACCAGCATCATGCACCAACATCGCACGAACATCCGGTCAACATCTAATATAAACAACTAACCATAGAAATAACCATAACAATGTAACATTCAAAACCAAGCATAAACATAACACAACATAGTATGTGCATTGTCATGTAGGGAAATCAATCTATATAATAAGAATTCAGGCCAAGACAGTTAGGTCTAATCAAGATCTTAGACTCAGAACATGTGCGCGACAAATGGGTACAATAAATTTTTTTTTTATATAACAGTTTAAACGCGTGTGTTCTTAACTTGTAGTCCCAGCTTCGTCCGTCGCGACAGTTTCTTTGAGGTGAACTGATTTTTCAGGCTGTAGAATGATAGGTTGGTGAGGGGGGGAGGTGGGGGGAGGTGAGTGCTACCCTTATCAAATTTCGTAATTGCGACATTTTAATCGATAGAAAACCTTTTTCCTATGTAGATATTGTAGATATGTAGATATTCCGATACATCATAAAATTATCATTTTTCACATTTTAAGGTCGCTTTACAACTTGCGTGAAAATGAACGTGCAATTTTGGTTTTTTGGTGTTGCTATATTTCATTGAATATTCATCAGAATATGGCTTATCGTACACGAAAAGAAAGGATATTCAATTTCACAACTATCAAGGCTATAAAACATGCTTAAATAATTAATTAAATGCATTTCCTCATCATTCCCCGATGACCATTATTTTTTGCTATTAGGAGTATATGAACATAGGGAAAGAACCTGAGTATGCTAAGAATTACCCTTTTTTAGGAAAAGCCTCAAGCTTTCCAAATTGGATAATGGAAAGTTGAAACCGTTCAAAATTTATATGAATGGCTCCGAGTATCAGATAATCCAAGGTACTATTTGAAAAAAGATACAAGGCGAAGATCGAATGGACATTCAATCCACCTGGTGCGCCACACTTTGGCGGCGCTTGGGAGCGACTCGTAGGGAAGATCAAAAGCCTTCTCCCAATTGAAGAAAGCTATAAGGAAGGTGAACTAAGATCTATAGTTATGTACACATGCGCTACGCGCTATGATACAGGTGCTGAGTAAGAAAACGGTCGCAAGCGAGCCATCGATGTTACTCCACGCGCGGAGTCAAGTTCCAACGGGAACTCCACTGGAAGCAGGTTCCCACGACCAGGTGTGGTGTCGTATGCTCAGACGGACCGAGGCAACATGATCATCATAAACGTGGACGACAACGTGACCGGCAAACCTGGCAGCACCGAAAACACCAGCCTAGCTAAATACCACCGAATCCAGAAGTTAGCTTTAGTCTTAGTTTAGCAGTTCGCAAATAAAGATCCCCAGTAATATTTTTTAAAACTTACTCCGGGTTATCGTAAACATAATTGGCGCAGTCGGCTAGGCCCAATTCACGTTCAGTGACAAGTGTTCAAGTATAGTGCAGTGAAATAACGGAAATAAATCTGTGTATCGCCCGGACTTTGCTCCATCGCCCGATCCGTGGTTGACTCGTGACGATCGCGTGAATTTCATTATTTCATAAAGTGTAAGAACAAGTGCACGAACGGTTGGTTTCAACTATTTAGAATTGGAAGAGAACATTCGAACAAAAGCTAGCGGCAAGACTCCCCAGCCAGCGTTACTGGGTAAACTAATCAACGCAGGACAATCGCTGACCCAACCCGTGGACAACGAGCGACCAAGGAAGAAAAGGAAGGACAATCGCTGACCCAACCCGTGGACAACGAGCGACCAAAGAAGAAAAGGAAGGACAAAGCAAAGGACAGGTAACGGAAAACCCTAATTTCCCGACACGTGGATAAAAAAGGTGAGTTACATCCTAAAGCATAAGTTCCCCACTCTTATAATAAAAAGGCGGTAGGCAACAAACAATTTTTATAATTGAATGCCAAAATATACCCCTTTCCCAAAAGTTCGTTCTTTGAAATTCACTAGGGACAAGAAAATTCCAGTGAAAATGGAACAAAATATACACGCATTGATTGAATCTATGCGCTCGTTAGAGAACGCGTTAACACACTCCAAGCGGAAAATGATAGTTTACAACGCTTCCAACAACAACAACAGCCAACGACCTCGAGTCGCAGTGCTGACTATTTTCGTATCCCGGATCCAATTAGGGTCATTGCCGGATTCGACGGAAACAAAAACAGTTAATCGGTTGGTTAACAACAGTTAAAAAACACTAGACTTCTTCAAAAACAATGTGGCACCAGAAATATTTAGTGTCTACGAACAGACCGTAATTAATAAGATAGAGGGCAAAGCACGTGATACTATTTGTGTGAACGGAAACCCTACTACTTTTGATGAAGTCGCAGATATTTTGCAGAACGTTTATGGCGATCGAAACAACATCGCAACGTATCAAACACAACTGTGGAACCTAAAACAAAACGAATCTTTGAGCCTTCACTATAGAAAAACAAAAGAAATTTTGATCAATATGAAATCAGTAGCAAGACAGAATACGGTATACGCTTCACATTGGGAGGCAATTAACCTGTTTTTAGAACAAGAATGCCTCGCTGCGTTCATAAATGGTCTGAGCAAAACATATTTTGGATATGCACAAACCGCACAACCAGAAGACTTGGAATCAGCTTACGCCTTTCTATGCAGATTCCAAAACGCCGAAAGAACTAAATCAAACACCAATAATGGGTTCGAAAAACATCCTAGTGTCGACAAAAATGTAAAAGGGATAATAAATTTTCACAACCTAAACACCTTGAAAATAGACCATTCAATAACATGAAACCATCTTCAGATCGTACAAAAATTGTTCCCATGGATGTCGATCAATCCTTACGGTCCAATATGAGAAACAAAATTTTCTCGCATACAGCCGAAGAAGATGACGGAAAAACAATATCAGAAGAATCCGATTCAGACGAAGAAACCGATAATGAAGAAGATGTAAATTTTCAAATTACTGCAAACTTAAACCCACCGAGTTAAACGCAATTAACGGACTACCCTTTTACACAACAAAATTAAATGGCTCAAACATCAAACTTTTAGTAGACAGCGGAGCGAACAAAAACTTTTTAAATCCAGAATTAGTTCCACTAACTCAAAGAGTAAACAATCACCATAAAAAATAAAAATGGTAAGTTCAAATCACAAGAATGCACATTCATAACTATTCTAGATAAAAAATTAAAATTTTACCTTTTCAAATGTCACAATTATTTTGACGGAATACTCGGATATGAATCACTCTCCGATATGGAAACACTAATTGATACAAAAATCATAAACTTATTCTACCCGATCGTACAATCGACTTAGAAATAAGAACATTAGAACCCCCTTCAATTACATTAAATGCTAATAATTCTCAAATTATAAAGCTTCCTGTTTCTCAAACAAAAGGAAACATTTTTCTTCCAAAAGACATTCAAATAAAAGATGCAATAATTCCTTCAGGCGTTTATAAAGCAAAACAAGGATATGCTAAAGTTCTTGCCAGGAATTACGGCGACACATTAACATTTCATTGGACTAAACCAGCAAAAACATATGAATTAGACAAAATGATCGAAATAAATCACATGAGCACACACCCATATAATGATCATCCACAAAATTACATAGCAAATCTCGAAAATTTAATTCGCACCGATCATTTAAACAAAGAAGAAAAACATAAACTTTTCGAAATTCTTAAACAAAATCTAGGCATCATCCATCAAGAAAAAGAAAAACTTTCATGCACCACCGCTATTAGACATCGAATAAAAACTAAAGACGATATACCCATTCACACAAAAACTTATAGATACCCCAATATTCATAAAGCAGAAGTGAATAGGCAAATCGAAGAAATGATTGCTGACGGTATTATCCAACATTATATATCCCCATGGACATCCCCAATCTGGATAGTCCCTAAAAAATCAGATGCAAGTGGAAAGGAGAAATGGCGCATCGTGGTTGACTATAGAAAATTGAATGAAAAAACGATCGATGATCGATACCCTATTCCCAATATAGAAGAAATTTTGGACAAGTTAGGTAGAAGCATGTACTTCACTACACTTGATTTAAAATCCGGCTTTCATCAAATTGAAGTTGATAAAAAGGATAGACCAAAAACAGCTTTTAGCACAGAAAAAGGACACTTCGAGTTTATACGAATGCCCTTTGGCTTGAAAAACGCACCTGCTACTTTTCAACGAGCCATGAATAATATTTTAGGTGACCTTGTAGGAAGAAACTGTCTCGTATATCTAGATGATATTATTATTTTTGGTAAATCACTCCAACAACATTTGGACAATTTGAATAAAGTGTTGAAAAAATTAATTGAATCAAATTTAAAGGTTCAATTAGACAAATGTGAATTTTTAAGAAAAGAGTGTGAATTCTTAGGACACATCGTAACTCAAGATGGCATCAAACCCAATCCAAACAAAATAGAAAAAATATTGCATTGGCCCATACCAAAAACAACAACCCACATTAAAGGCTTCTTAGGAATCCTTGGTTATTACAGAAAATTCATAAAAGATTTTTCAAAACTGACCAAACCTCTCACAAAATGTCTTAAGAAAGGTTCTAAAATAACACATAATGACGAATTTATAAATTGTTTCAATGATTGTAAACAAATGCTCACTACTGATCCAATTTTAAAATATCCTGATTTTAGCAGAAAATTCATTTTAGAAACAGACGCAAGTGACTTCGCCCTTGGCGCTGTACTTTCACAAAAATTCGAAGATGGTAAGGAACACCCAATCGCTTACGCTTCTAGAACGCTTAACGAAACAGAGTGCAACTATTCAGCTACCGAAAAAGAGCTACTCGCCATTGTTTGGGCAACCAAGCATTTCCGACCGTACATTTTCGGAACAGTTTTTGAAATAAGAACTGACCACAAACCTCTTGTTTGGCTAAGACAGAAAAATGATTTAAATAGAAGACTTCTTCATTGGAAACTGGCCTTGGAAGAATTCGAATTTGAAATTAAGTACAGGTGTCCCCCGAGATACGACTGTATTTGGGACCGAAAAAATGTCCCAAAGCAAGGCGTAAGTCGAAAAAGTCGTATGTCGAATATCTGTCAATGTTAAGTTTATAACCGAAGTTGAAAAGATGAAATCTATGTTATTGTGATTTTTATTTGCCACAATGTTTGATAATGTATTATTTTACAGCAAAAGTCGTTTGCACGATGCAAATATTGAAGATCGGGTAGTTATAGAATCTTTGAAAATGTGTATGTAACGGTTATCAGCACAGAAATTCAAAAAAATAAAACAATTTCTTGTCACTGATAACTTTTCACTGTCAAAATCAAAATCGTCGTATCTGCGAATCGTCGTAACTCGAGGGGGTCGTAACTCGGGGGACGCCTGTATAAAAAAGGTACTCTTAATGGAAATGCAGATGCACTATCCCGCATAACGGAAAACCCTGCTTTAACATCCGAATTAAATGCAAATACTGCCTCTAACAATACTGACACTATGACGCAACACTCAGCAGATACTAATGATGACGAATTCATCCCAGCAACTGAAAAACCACTAAATGAATTTAGAAATCAAATAATACTAGAAGAAAATAATAATGATTCTCGAGAAGCAATTACACTTTTCGGAAATTATCATAGAATAACAATAAAAATACCTCTTTTGGACCAGCTATGTTGATCAACATAATCAAAGAATATGCATCTCCCAAATGTGTTACTGGCATTTGTTGCAGCGAAAAAATCTTACAAAACTTACAAATTATCTACAAAAACTATTTCTCTCGCGCAAAATCGATCAAACTATTTTGGACAAAAACAATTTTAGAAGATGTAACTGATGAAATTGACCAAGTTTTGATTATTGAACGACAACATAATGCAAACCATAGAGGAATTATTGAGACCAAACTACATATTGCTAGAAAATATTATTTTCCAAACATGAAAACTAAAATTACTAAATTTATTAACATTTGCAAAATATGTCAAAAAGCTAAATATGAAAGACGCCCATATAAACAAAAATATCAAGATTACTGCCACTCCTAAAAATCCTTTGGAAATCGTTCATATGGACATCTTTATAATTAGTGATAAACATTTTCTAACCCTTTGCGATAAGTTCTCAAGACTAACCATGGCGATTCCTTTACAATCAAGAAACGCTATACATATACTAAAAGCACTAACTCAATTCTTCGCTAACGTTGGAAGACCTTGTTTGCTTGTGATGGACCAAGAATGTTCGTTTAAATCCACCACAATCAAACAATTTCTTGAAGAAAATAATATAGAATCTCATTATACAAGTGTTGGTCAATCCTCTTCAAATGGAACAATTGAAATTGTCCATAGAACAATAAGAGAATTGCACAACATAATCTCACTACGAGATTCTACAAAAAAATTATCAACTACTTCAAAAATTAATTTGGCAGTCTCAATTTACAATGATTCTATACACTTTCAAACAAACATATCCCCTAAAGAACTATTTTTCGGCTTCAAAAACGAAGATCCTATCCCTGAGGACCTTCAAGAAAGAATTAAACAAAAAGAGGAACTTTATAGAGTGTATGCCACAAAACAAAAAGAAAAAAAATCCAAATACATAGAAAAATTAAACAAAACACGAGAAGAACCAGAACTATTCAAAGACAATGACACGATCTTCGAAAGGAAAAGAAATAATTTAAAACACGAAGAAAGGTATCGCGAAACGAAAGTTTTCGATAACCTAGTTACAAATATTTTAGACCGAAATGGAAGAAAAATTCATAAATCAAAATTGAAAAGGAAACGAAAAACCTAACATACCATTTAAATTCTTTCTCATCCTTACAGAAATCACAGCTGAATATTATAAAAAACTAAAAATGAAATTTGGAATGATTCTTTTCCTCATAATAGTTTGGACTAATTCAAAACTTATAACAGCAACAATTTACAGAGAAATTCCTAGAGAAGATAGAATAGTCGCAATAAAAATAGGAACGGCCAAAATAAAAATTGGATATCATAGAGTAATACATACAATAAATCTGGAAAAAATAGAAACTAACCTTAACTATATTCAGAATTTAGCCAATAATATTAGCCTAACCAATCATCTTAAGGACACCTTAGACTATAAAATCCTATCAGCTTATAAGAAATTAGGAAATATAACACCTAGAAAACAAAAGAGAGGCATAATAAATGGTTTAGGAACAATTATAAAAATAATCGCAGGAAATCCAGATCAAGAAGATTTGAACATAATTAACAGCAACCTAGAACATTTAGAACATTCAGAAAACAAAATCATATCCAACATTAACGCTCAAGTTAGAATTAATTCCGAAATAGAAAAATCAGTGAACAAAATTACACAAACTCTTAAAAAAATCGAAAATCAAATGAATAATCAGATAAAAGTCGTAAAAACTGAAATAGAACAAGTAAATCTTATCCTGAACATTGATAACATTGTACAACTGCTAGAAGACATAGAAGAACAGATTAGCTTTGCTCGTTCTAACATAATAAACAAAAATATTCTATCGTCAAACGAAACGGAATATATATGGCAAACATTAAAAGATCAGAAAATATTTCTAAACTTTAAAGAGGAAATTTCACAATATGTTTCATGCATAGTTACAGCAATAGGTAAAAAATATTTCTAGTAGTAAAAATACCGATAGTAGAGCGAAAAGATTATGACCTCTTACGAATAGAAACTCTAAACGTAAACAACACCCGAGTAGAGACGGATGTAAAATTTGTAGCCAAACATAAAAACACCATTTTCAATGTTAACGAGGAGTGCACGATTTGCAACAACCCACAACCGCTAAACGACAAGTGTATCTCAAATATCATCAGAAATCATCCATCTAAATGTACCACCACCACGAGCTCCGAGCATACGATAATACGAGAAATGAAACCAGGAGTCATTCTAATCGATACCACCCTTGGAGTGCCAGTCATTGATTCATGTTCAAACAGCCAAATAATAGCAGTACCCACACTAATTGAAACCGGCAATTGCACCGTAAAAATCTTAAATAGCACATTTACTGCGCATATTGATGTGTTAGACCAAGAAGACTACTTCCTACCCTTAACTGGCAGCAAAACAGAAATAACTCTTAACAAGCCAAGTATACAAGATCTGCACACAATGCATATTAGTAACATACATCAACTCCATACAATAACACTCCGCTTACGCACGCATACAATTGCAGGAGGGATATTAATTGTTGTTCTAACAGGCTTTCTTATAACTGCATTTTGCATCTACAAACACAAAACCAAACATGCAGAGAAGAAAATGTCTACCGAAGCTATTCACAACATCATCCCACTGCAAACGTCGGTAAGTCGATCGAGGACGCTCGACGTTTAAGGAGGGAGGAGTTATGTACACATGCGCTACGCGCTATGATACAGGTGCTGAGTAAGAAAACGGTCGCAAGCGAGCCATCGATGTTACTCCACGCGCGGAGTCAAGTTCCAACGGGAACTCCACTGGAAGCAGGTTCCCACGACCAGGTGTGGTGTCGTATGCTCAGACGGACCGAGGCAACATGATCATCATAAACGTGGACGACAACGTGACCGGCAAACCTGGCAGCACCGAAAACACCAGCCTAGCTAAATACCACCGAATCCAGAAGTTAGCTTTAGTCTTAGTTTAGCAGTTCGCAAATAAAGATCCCCAGTAATATTTTTTAAAACTTACTCCGGGTTATCGTAAACATAATTCTATATTAACGGGAATAAAGTTCATTACGAATAATAGACCTTTAACTCATATACCCCTCGACCGCGAAGACGACGAGCCATTAACGCCTGCCCATTTTTCTGATAGGTTGTTCAGGTGAAGCCGAGCCTAACGTCATAGACATCTCAAAGGCTGAGGGTACTCGAGCCGGTTAGAAGAGATCCCAGTTCGTGACCCAACGTTATTGGGACCGTTGGGTAAAAGAGTATCTTCCAAATCTATCAAAACGAGGCAAATGGACAGACCCAGCTAAACCTCTATATATTGGGCGAACGTGAAGTGTGAACGTGGGCAAGGACGGGCAAACGCGATCCGCTAGCATAAAAGTAGGAGATTCAATTCTTACAAAACCAACAATAAAATTGGCACGGCTAGACGTAAAGGGAAATTTCTCAGATTGGGGTAAGAAACGTAAGGTCGATATTAACTTCATAAAAGAAAGAGCAGCAGAGCTGTCGACACATCCAGCAAAGAAAGGAAAAACTAGAATGAGACCGGTACAATGGTACACTTACCAATCATAGTCATTTTTGCAATTTTGGGTACTGCGACAGGATTTTCCGTTGCACCGATCAATCAATCAGGATAATTTTTTCATCATCAAGGAACGCTCTTACTAAAAAGGGGGATATGGGAGACTAAACTCCATACCAGAGTCTACCCAAAAAGAGACTCAGAAATACTGAGGAAAATAGAGAAAAATTTAGACATAACTTTTGATAAAATTAATGTCACTGATCCAAAGCTCTTCCAAATTATAACAATACTTAAAGGAAATTGTGAGCACGCTCTACAGTTGATGTCTGAAACTATTAAATCAAGAGTTAAACGATCCAGCGGAGTTTTCGGCATTCTCAAAGATTTCATTTTTGGAGGAGATAGCATTGACGAACAACTGGCATTGTTTAGGGTCTCGGAAGATGAGAAAATGTCTCACATATCCGATTCCTTGAAACTGACCAACCAATAGCACGAAAAGTTAGCTCAATCGATTGATGACCGCATCAATCTAATTAATGAAGGGATCAGTATAATCGAAAAGCAATTTAGCGAGAACAAAATGAATGTTCTTACGAAATTTACATCAGAAAGAATTGCGACAGCAAACATGTTAAATCAAGGCATAATAAACAAGTACACAGAAATGAAGATCAAATCCCTTCATCCAGATGATGAGTTACAAATAGTAAACAAAATCATGACAAAACTGCCTAAAGGATATATCGTTTTACTAGATAGCATATCCAAGAATATGATAATTTTAGACGATGAGATAATAATACTAGTACACAACATTATAGTATTAGCAGATAAGTACGAAATGTTTCACGTCATCCCGATTCCAACTGTGAAAACGAACACAATCTTCGATGTAACACACGATGTAATAGCTATCAATGAACATAGTTTTCTATACCCAACAAAACAGGAGAAAATTAATGCAACCCACAGCATTTGCGCCGATGTATTCATACAAAGAAAATTAGATTGCGTAGCTTTAGCATTTTTCCATTCTCAAACGAATCAATCATGCCACACAGAAAGGTTAGGAAAGACGTACACAGAATTCTATGAATTAAGCAAACCTAATAACATTTTATACTACACTTCCGATCAAGCAAGATCTACATAAATTGTAACAACACTAAGACAAACCCGTATGAATACGCAGCCATAATCACTCTTTCGCAAGACTGTAACATCCAAACGACAAAAGGGGAAATTAACCCGACTTTCGAAGTCAAAACCGAGGTCTTTCGTACGTTTTTTAAACCAATAATAGAAGGTCCTCCGCAAAGTAATGAAGAAATTAACAATAACAAAGAAAGAGACAAAAAACAAGCAGCTTCATACTGATTGGCTTAGGAATTGCAATAATCAGCAATTTTATATTAATCGTGATAATTATTTTCCTGGCAATGCGAAAACACAAAACCGCAACGATTCCCAAACCGCCACCGATAGATGTCATGAAAACAAAAGACACAAAATTGTAATCCCTTAGCAGGATTTACGGGGGAGGGGATGTCGCTGGAGGTTAAATAATTAGCTTATTAGGTAGCGACAGCCATCCGCTCGATCGAATGATCGAAGACGGTTTGGCTACGCTAGCTCGAAAATAAATAAATAAAATAATAATAAACAATGCTGCACGTAATAAACAATAAAGCACGTATCGATGGAGCACCCATCGTCATTCATTGAATTTACCAATTCGTTGCACAATATGGTCGACAACATGACTATTTTGAAGCACGAAGGATATTTAAATGACCAGAGGCTTCAAAAAGATTTGGCGTCCAAACTCCCGTCAAACATTAAGAACAAGTGTATTTTGGACACCGTTTCAATCATCCGTTAACTCGTGCCTGATCTGCAACAGATCGCACGAAACAACAACATGCAGACAGTTAATTAATAATCCGATAAATGAGAGATAGAGAATTCTCTCTAGGGGGGATTTGGGATTTGTACAAACTGTTGCAAGCACTCCAACCACAGAGCAGACAATTGTCGTCTAGCTCCACAGTGCACGATTCCGGGATGCAGACGAAAACATAACACGGTTCTGCATAGAGAACCTTCGCCCCAAATCGTCTGAACTGTCACCAGCACTCAGCAGACTACCTATTTCAAATCATTCCTGTTACCTTGTACAGTGGAAATAATTTCATGAAGGCCTATGCCTTCATCGACCCGGGGTCTTCTATTAGCCTAATATCTGAAGAAGTTCGACTTCGTCTAAAGGCTCAGGGACCGATAAGACCCCTGACACTCGCCTGGACCAATGGGCACTATCAAGTCGAAGACCAAAGCGTTTCGGTTGCCCTTAAAATTAAGGGCACGAACGGAAGGCTATTAGACATAAAAAACGTGCGATCAGTAAGAGAATTAAATCTCCCAAAACAAAGCATAGATGCGTTTGCTTTAAAGAAAAGGTTCAGCTACCTTCCAACACCAGCAAACACCATAGAAACACCAGCTTTTCACTGTCATGGAAAAGAAGGATGAGGACCAAAATTCAGTGAGAGAACTCATGAAAAGGTTCTTCTCTACGGAAGAATTTGGAGTAAGGGCGAATAATCACCCATCAGGCTCAAAAGAAGCGGAATTAGCCACGAAACTGACGGCAGATTCCTTAAAATATGAAGTTCAATATGAAATCGGCCTCCTATGGAAAAACCCTAATAAAATACTTCCGGATAGTTACGATCAGGCTCTGAGAAGGTTTAAAGGCCATGAAAGAAAAATGGCCGAAGATAAGGAACTAAAGGAATGGTACTGCAAGCAAATACCAGATTATATTCAAAAGGGTTATGTCCGTAAAGCTGCTCCATACGAGCTACTTGACACTAGTGATAAAATAGACTATATACTACATTTTGTTGTAATAAATCGCATAAAACGTAGGACCCCAGACAAGAGATTCGCGTCGGGCCGGGCCGTGTCGGATCACAGCGGGCCGATTTTGTATGAGATTTGACAGTTGGCGTTAACGGATTTATAGCATCGTCCGATGTCGTCCGGTAGGTGTAGCTTGGCCGTTAGAGAACATCCGATAGCGTGCTCGGGGGATATAAAGGAAATGTTTCATCAAGTAGGGATTCGCCCAGAAGATCAATGCGCGAGTTGAGAGTCAGCAATATCGATAATCGTTGCAACAACATCGATGGTTCTGATCGCTTAGCGACCATCGATACGCGCCGTTAGCAGTAAACTGGCTAGCAACAAAATCGCTAGTAGACAAAAATTACAACATGACACAATTCGGAAGACGGTGCCCACATGTTGTGGGCAGCCGTGCCGACCCCTGGACTTGCCGTGGCAGTTGCGCTGCCACCGGTCAACGTTCAGGAGGACGACAGTGTACACGCACACTGTCGCACACACTAATAAGCGCGCAAGGCTTAGTATGTGCCGAGCGCCAAGCAGAGTGTGTACGAAGGCCGATCGAGCAGGAGCTCTCGGCAGGGGCGCTCGGTGCGGCTGGTGCGCGGCCACCGCACTTTAAAGTGGTTTTAAAGGTTTTAAAGTGTTAATTATTTGTTCATTGTGTCTTTTATTTATTATTGTTCGTTTATAAGTGTGTTAATAAAAGCAAAAGTGTCAAACACAACAGTAAGGGGGATCCCAGTACGAATCCGCGGACGCCATCGCGATTGGGCACGTCTTTCGCTGCATCATCGTAGCGGCCATCGCGATGGCAAAGGTCCGGGATTCCGTGGAAAGATTGGGCCGCCGCCACCGCCAAGACCGAGGCCCCCGGCTGCCGTCCCATCAAGGGGGCCATATGGGCAGCGCTGCACACTCTCGGCGACGTGTGAAGGTCGCCGGGCTGCAGTCCAAGCAGCGCCGGCAGCGTCATCGGCGAGGAAGCTTTCCGCCTTGCTGCCGGGCTATGGGCGAGAGCGTCATCCGTCAGGCTGCAGCCCCAGCTTCAGCGGGCGAGGTTCATTGCCGCCCTGAGGTAACAACAGCAGTCATGCCACTGTGTCCTAAGAGGGCGAGGGATCTAAGCCGCCCTGGATGCAGTGTGGAAAAGGGACGAGGACTCATGCCGTCCCGGGTGCTGCTCTGTATTATGGGGGCGAGGTTGTCATGCCGCCCCGGAGACAGCCACAGTGTCTAAAAGAGGGCGAAGGTGTCATGCCGCCCTGGATCCAGCACCACGAGCAACAGCAACGCGCAAAGGAAGGGCGAAGGATCAAGCCGCCCTGGCTGCATCGTGACCAAGAGGACGAGGGTGTCATGCCGCCCTGGTTGCAGAATCATTAGCACCTGCATCAGCACAAGCAGCAACGGGCAGCAGGAACGTGTGAAGGAAGGGCGAGGGTCCATGCCGCCCAGCATCAACAACAGCAGTCCTGGATGCAGCATCGCAGGTTGGAATGGGGGCGAGGTGGTCATGCCGCCCCGGCTACAGCTTTGTTCGTGAGAAGGGCGAGAGTCTATGCCGCCCGTGGTTCATCTTCAGCACCGCCGCTACAAGATCGTCATCGCCGACCTGGAGCAAAGGGACGATAGCGGGGCAGAGAAAGGCGCAGGTACACCGCCGGTACACAGCATCACCGCCGCCGCAAGTAATCGTAGCCGATGATGATCGAGCGCGATTAAAGGTGATGGCGGGGCGGAAAAGGGGTGCCGGTAGCCGTAGGGCAAGCAGAAGCGTCCGCGCCACAGCATCCACCGAATACACCAGCATCGGCCGGGGGGGTGTCACCACACCGGTATTCCCTCAGTGGAATATCCCGTGTCGGTTCGACCCCTCCGGATAAATAAAGGGGGAGATGTTGTGGGCAGCCGTGCGTGCCGACCCCTGGACTTGCCGTGGCAGTTGCGCTGCCACCGGTCAACGTCCAGGGGGACGACAGTGTGTACACGCACACTGTCGCACACACTAATAAGCGCGCAAGGCTTAGTGTGTGCCGAGCGCCGAGCAGAGTGTGTACGAAGGCCGATCGAGCAGGAGCTCTCGGCAGGGGCGCTCGGTGCGGCTGGTGCGCGGCCCATACAGTATACGTTTAAAGTGTTTGTTCATTATTATGTATTTTATTTATATCGTATGTTTAATAAGTGTTTAAATAAAGTAAAAGTGTTCAAACATAACACCACACCTTCCCTTTTCCTCATCTACCCAACACTTGTTGGTGAAACAATAAAATAATTCATTCAACAATTGGCATTTGACTAGTTAACAACGTTAATCCACGTCCGAAACTTTAACTGGCGCCCGAATAGGGACCTGATAAAAGCGAGGCATCATAAAATATATAAAACCTGCACAACGCTCAGTAGCAAAAAGCTGTTATTAGTATCGTGGAACTTCAACGAGTGTAGAATATCAACCATACATCTGTGGACTGGAACGAGTTCGAGACATCTCTCTCGAATCAACCTGAAGGCACCCAGTAAGGCACCGCCCAAAAAGGATCACCTGACGATTGGACGTTTCCACCCCGAAGAGGAATTTAACGACTCACAACCTGCTGCACACCACGCGATCGGAGTTCATCTGGACAGGATGATGACGTTGACAAACTCTATGATGATTCTGAATCTGTTAGTTAAGTAACTAGCTTTAAATATATTATCAAGTGAATTACTGTGCATAACAAAAAAGAAACAACTGTCTTACAAATCGTAAAAAAGTGTAGGAAAAGTGGAAAAAACTTAGGAAAACTTTATCTGAAAGAAAGGTAAAGCTTTATGTATCTGTATGTATCTGTAGAAAGGTTTCATTCCACATTCCTGGAAATGTATCGTATAACAAAAACAGACCATCCATTAAAAGATCTATTCGATCTCGTTGATCTTACCGTTCATAAATATAACAGCTCAATTCATTCGGTAACAAAATTTACTCCCATTGAAATAGTTTGTCCTTCAGAGAAAAGTTCTGAAATTATTATACAAGTACAAACAAACCTGCGTCTGAAACAGGAAAAAGATTTGTACTTCTTCAACAAAACTAAAGTAGAAAACGAAATACCTGACACAGCACTAGCTTTCGTGAAAACAAATGAAGATTGAAACAAGTTAAACCCTTTCAAGGCATCAATATAAAAAATGTAAACAGAAATAATGTAACTATGAAAGATGAGAAAAAGAAACACCAGAACGACCTAAAAATAATTAATGTTTGTAGACAAACAGAATCCGAACTGTCATGTGTAGGCATTAAACGTCAAATGACACATATGTACATACCTTTGCATTTATACAAATGTCAAAAAGATGTGAACTGTCAACAAAAATAATAAAGAATTCAATTCACGCTGAACTGTTAACAGAAAAACACGTGAATCTGTGTCTGCTGTCCTTACGTCCTTATGTCCCTACGTTGAGCTCACCTCCTAGTGAGCTGTGGGATACGATAACTAGATAAAATTCCACGCAGTTTCTGTGTTTGTGATTGTGTTTGAAAGCCTGCGGTTCGAAATGGCAACGAAAGAGGAAATGCTGTGCGCGCTCGAGTACGCCAAGGTAAATGTACCACCGACTGCTACAATTTCACAATTACGTGAATTGTACAATGCAAACGTTGGAAATATCGATGAACTAGGCGTGTTAAGCGATGTTCCCGCGGATATTGAAACCCCGAAAGCAGAAGGCAAATTAGTATTGCCAACCGAGCTGGTTGCTGCAATGCTGAGAACAATGGCGTCGCCATTTTGCGTAGTGCTGTAAGGCATGCTGAGAAGAATGCGGTATCGCATGATTCAACTTTAGTCGGAACCCTAGAAAACGTCACACATTTGGTTCCAAACCCAATAAACACCGCTCCAAGTGTACATGAAGAGATAGAACTTCTCAAGAAAAAACTCGAAATACTTGAACTAAAGCAGCGAATTAGTCTCCTCGAAGCTCCGGTTGTTACACATACAACGCAACAACCGTTATTCATCAAGTTCAATGAATTTGTCGATGTATTCAGCGGTGATAAAAGAGAGCATGTTGAGCGATGGTTCAAGGAACTTGAACGTGCTTTTCTTCCCTATCGCATGGATGATACTATGAAGTTCCACAGTACACGCCAATTGCTTACCGGTACTGCTGCTTTGTTTGCTAAATCCCTAGACGTTACAACATATCATGAGTTGAAAAACAATCTGATAAAAAAATTCGGCACAACCACATCTTTAGAGAGTGTGTACAAGCAACTGAGAGGACGACGACTTGCACGAAACAAACCCGTCATAAGGTATATTTTGGACATGCAAGCTATGGCATGCGATGTACCCATCCCAGAAATGGATTTAATTAATATTATCATCGATGGCATCGGTGATCCCA